>NC_069128.1:61026558-61394058 GCF_026914265.1 Mya arenaria
GTGAAAACATGACAGAACGTTGGGGAAAACATGACAGTACGATGGCGTAAACATTACGGTACGATGATGAAAACAATGACAGTAAAGTGGTAAAAACATGACATTATAGTGGTGAAAACGCGACAGTACGATGGTGAAAACATGACGGTACGATGATGAAAACGTTGACAGTACGATGGCGAAAATATGACATTACAATGGTAAAAACGCGACAGTACTATGGTGAAAAAAATACATTACGATGGTGAAACATAAAAGCAGGATGGTGAAAACCTGACAGTATGATGGTGTAAACATGACAGTAAAATGATCAAAAGGCGACAATATGATGGTGAAAACAAGACAGTACGATGGCGAAAAGGCGACAGTCCCATGTAGAAAACATGACAGTACGAAGGTGAAAACATGACAGTAAAATGGTAAAAATGCAACAGTACAATGGTGAACACAAGACAGTAAGATGGCGAAAAGAAGACAGTCGAATGCTGAAAACATGACAGTACGAAGGTGAAAACATGACAGTACGATGGTGAAAACATGATAGTACGTTGATAAAAACAAGGCAGTATAATGGTGAAAACAAGACTGTACGATGGCGAAAAGGTGACAGTCTTATGCTGAAAACATGGCAGTACGAAGGTGAAAACATGAGAGTACGATGGTGAAAACAAAATGGCGAAAAGGCGACAGTGCCATGGTGAAAACATGACATTACAAGGTGAAAACATGATAGTGCGTTGGTGAAACATGACAGTACGATGGCAAAAAGGCGACAGTCCCATGATGACAGTACGGTGTTGAAAATGTGACAGTACGAAGGTGAAAACATGACAGTATGATGGTCAAAACGCGGCAGTACGATGGTGAAAAGAGGACAGTACGATGTTCAAAACATAACAGTACGATGATGAAAACGCAACAATAAGAAGTTCTTAAAGTGTAAATGTGATGCTTAAAAAAGAAATGAATATCAAAAAAAAAACAATTTGTTGCATTGTTTTCTTAATCTGATTGGATTGATCTAAAACATATAAAATAAAATTCTGAAACGAAAACTTGAAATTTTATGCTGCTGATTATTTATAGTTTACTTACGGTTACAAAATAATAGTAATGCATAGATTGTACCTAAAACATACGTTTGCTGCATTCAAAAATACGGAGGTAACGTTCATTTACATAGACACTGCATACTTGTATATATCAACGTAATGCACCAGTCAATTGTAACCACGCCCCAACCCCCCCCCCTCCTCCCAGGTCCGTGGATTAGCGGGGACTTTGACTTTTGGTCCAGCCATGATCCCCGTCCTTCGGGGAAAAACTAGCTGTAAAATCCTCGCAAAATTCCCCCGCACCCAAGTAAAGTTCTTATACACGTTAACATTGGTTCATCTACTTTAAACGCTGGTCCCTATGCTAATTTTGTACAATATTGAAATAATCTTGTCAGCGGCCTCCCGGGGAGCCAATTTATTATCTTGATAATGAATGGAAAGCAACAGTTTCTTTAAGATATATATTTCTTCGATCATACTTATTGAAGTATTTTATAAAAGTTGTTTATCTGCCAAGCTTTATTCTTACAGAAGAAGATTTGCAATGGAGCAAATCTAAAATGTTAACTGTTAGATAGTGAGTTAAGTTACCGTGTTTCTTTAGACGTCGTATAGATGCCTATTTCATGTGACTATAATATCGATTTTATTTCGGACTTTAATAGTATAATTGGAACAACCGTGTAGTTTAAAACATAGTACATGTATGTAATTAAAGTTGGTATGGCACTTTGTTTTATTGCAAAAATCCCAATTTTATTATGTCTCTATTCTGTTTGCACTTAACCAAACATTTTTCGGCAAAAAATTAAAAGTCATGTTCTTACATATTTTCGTGTCAATATTTTGAACACCGTTGTTCGTTGCAATGTGACGTACCATTGCTAAAGTTGAATGCTCTTTGGACGTGATAATACTTATAATAAGTCTAAAGATTCGTAATAGTTCTTGTCTTCAATATCATGTTCATTTTGTCATCACCGTTGTCATAATCCTTTTGATTGTTGTCGCAACCATTGACGACGTGGTCGTCTTTATATTTATGTTTATCTTATATTCATGTGTATATGAATATAACAATGTCAAGATTAAGGTTATGTGTCTGGAACTCTACATTTTAACATCCATATAAAAAAGAACACGTACAAACAGAAGAAACGTACGCACGGACATATGGACCGATGGACGAACAAACACGCACGCATACATATAACGTCCTGCATTATCAAGTTGCTATTAATGACCTTCAATGATTAATGCTTTATGATATTGAGCTGTACATAAAGTAATTTAAAAAAAAATGTGTTGCACATCAAAACGCGTTTGTATAACAATTATAATAATGATGTTAATACTTCCATTAGCTGTGTCTGTGATAAGTTACACGTGTAACATACACATATATCAATATCAATGTTCATGCTTTTAGTCTGAAACTATGAAAGGGAGCATACACCACAAATTGACGCGATCAGACGGATGAAAACAGTTTTATCCTGTTATTGTTTCGATTTAAAATCGACTTCATTTTTGAAATTACAGACGGAAGGATTGAGTTCTCAATCAAATTCAAGTTCTTACATGTACAAGATATATTGTTTGATATTTACTTAGGTAGCGCCCATTCTAACAGTACCAGTATCAATGCTGTTGAATAAAGAGAAAACAAGTGCATATATAGAGGGAGATGAGTATAATGTACACGTGTTGTTAAATAAAATTGTAGATGGTGCTTTTTAACTAAGTAGGGCTGATACAATATAGGGCATAACGAGTTCTGGTTATACACAGCTATAAACAGCTCGGGACTCGAACCCCCCTCAACCCCCTGCTTGCAAGTCAGGTGCTTAACCACTATGAGCTACCTGAAGGGTTGGCATACTTCTGTAAGGGCAATCAACAAATCAACAAATCGATCCGGTGACCCAAAACTATACAAATGTGCATTCATATTAACAATAACCTGTGTTCAATTATACTGATAATAAAATATGTTACCTTTGACCATTCATATACATTTGACATTATGCAGTTGCAATGCGATCTGTATGAGACAAGAAATGGGGAAAAGGTTTTTGTTATCCATGCTTATTAGTCATTTGTTTCAGCTTTAGTCACTGTACTGTCAGCTTAGTCAAAAGCTAACATTATTATGATTGAATGTGTTGCCAGATATATATTTTTTCAGTCCAGAGCCTATTTTCATAAGTTTGGACTAGATTGACGCTAAAATCAGTCAATAGTAAAACCTTTGTTTTATTTTACCAGTTAAAACACTCAGTAACATCAGCTTGATGTCAGATATCACCCTTGTAATTGCAAAGCCCATTAGTGTCAAGATCAGATCAATATTTGTCTTGAAATCCGCAACAGTTGTTCAAGTGCCTATAACTGCTCATCAGCAGGTCATAAAACGAAGCTTCAAGATTGAAGGAAAATGTCTAGAAATTAAGAAATTTGCGGAGGGATATAATTAACCAATTAGCAACAATCCAGAATGTGATTTATCAATATGACTACTAAAATGTGAAATAAAATTGATTTTGATTGAATCGTTTAGGATACACAACTTTGATAGTCTGCTTAAATTTTGTTGAACTTTATCAGTTAATTGAAACTAATTCCCACAATATTTAGCTGAAATCAATAATGGATTATCTCGGAATATCTTTATAAAACATTTCTTTGGAAGATGTCATTGATGAAGAAACCAACACGTTAGGAATATCCCTTGAGGAAATGGAAACCTCTTTAAATGCTCAGGTACTTTACATGTTTTACTCAAATATTCTTATATAAATAACTCTACTTATGTAAAGCAGTTAACCTTTATGTCGTAAAGGCAGATTTAAAGCAATGTTTGTATTGAATACACCATGGAATTTATCTTAATGCTCAATTTAGATTAACATTATATTTTATAATGCTACGTAATTCCATTTACTAATATAACGATATTTGATCAAACTGTATTAAGTACATGAATATGTATGATGTATGCTTAACACAGTTAATGGTTTTTTAAGACTATAATAATTATTATAATATTTGACCTTTCAGGATTTGTCAAAGCATATCTTTGAGTTTGATGATGAATTTATCTTCAGCCTAAAGGTAAATTTTCATTTTTTTTTTGTTATTTAATAAATGTATACTGCCAGTGACGTTTATAGTTTGTTTGAGTGATTTAGACTCTTAATGTGTGTATTTAGATCAACAATTTTGTTTACATTTTATACACAACTCAATGTCTGCCTACCTCTTCTGATTTCTTTATCAGATGGATGTCAAAAGTTGTATTGTTTCGGAGTATTCATTACCTGTTGTTATCTGTAGAAATCGAAAGGTCATACAGACTTTTACAAAACTTTTATTTGTATGCAATAGAACGGAACGGGTGTTTTTAGCTAATGGCATTATTTCAACTTTAAAATATTTAATTGTTTACTGCGCAATTTACTTTCACTTTTGGTTTTAAGTGTCTGCAGTATGATTGTTGTTTAAGGGTCATTGCTTTTGAACTATAATAAACACAATAAACAAATCAGTTACACTGACGTTCTCAGACTCGTCATTTTTATTTATTTAAGTACGTCAAAGTTTCAAAAATTACAAAAGAACTATTTCAGTATAAATTCAAGCACATTTCGGCTTTTTATATTTCCAGCGCAGGAGTATGTTTTTGCAATTTGTATTTACTTTACGCATGCGATTTTCTTCGGTTAATCATATTCATTAGTATCGGCGCAAAGGCGCTATTTGATTATATGCGCATGGAATTCATGTTAATGGAATGCGCATTATATAATTGTGATATTTTGTTCATTAATGCTCTATAGAGTTTTTATAATTCACCCAATACCGTGATTCAGAGGCATACTTGAAATTAAGAAATGGCTGAGTGTTTGATAATCAGAACTTTGAACGATTTGTTCCTGTTTTTCCTGCATTATACCCGGCTAATTCGGTGCCAGACTATTAAGGTCGTTGGTTTGAATCCCGGTAGGAAAATACGACTTTGATTTATACGGTCCCATAATAAAGGCGGCTGGCCTACTTGTTTATGACCCGGGACTCAGTCATTGAGAGGGATAATTGATATAATCGATGGACAGTTTCAGTTCAATCGATGTAAAATAGAAAAAAGAAATACTTAGTATCATGAAGCTTTTGTAGTGAAATTCAAAAACACATGATTCAGAAATATTTAGCTCGTATTTATTAAACAAGTATTGCATTTTTGAAAGAGCAATACGAGGAGTATTCTCCCACGTTACAAGCATAACAAGGTGCAGTTATTTATGTTATGCTGTTGATATGTTTTCCTATTGCCCTCTCAGGAATGCAATATTTTTTAATATGTAATTAAATGTGATTCTTCAATTCACAACGTGTATTACATTTACATTCATTAAATGGTATTTGCATGCATTTACTAAACGTGTAAAGGTATACTTTTTTCAATAATTATGTATATATGCACATTTATGAAACCATCATGTTATTACTATTTATTTAGTTATACATTTTTTATAACTGATGTGACTCATTAAAGGATGTAGGAGCTAATGTTTGCACAATCAAAGCATTCCAGAGATTGACTTTTACAAGTTACACAATAACAAAATGATTAACATAGGTTATCGGCCTCATGTGTCTGATACATACGGTGGAACATAACTGCCGTCAGATAATCTGTTAACGTCTGCGAGTTGTTCGTGTTAACCACTTAATTATGCGATAATTATCAAGCTATCTAGTTAATAGAAACTGTTCTCTGTAAGATAAATATCACAATACTAAAAACTGGCTTCAAAGTGCTCGGAACTGCCACCTTTTTCCCTTTTAGCTGCATAAACAGGTTATCTAGTTATGGTTAGCGAATTCCACGTAATTAGGAACATAACTACCGGCAGATAACATTCGTGTTACCACATATTTATAAATGCATTTTGGCCTTTAGCTTCAACTGGTTATCTAGTAAGTGTTTATGAATTCCATTAAGTAAGTACATTCTAACTGGTTAACAAGATACGATTCATGTTACCAGTTATTGTTTTGATTATTCCATGGATCATTTTCAATGTGCCCATATCAAGCAGTCCTACAGTTTATGCCAGGTTTCTGGATGTTGGTCCATTTTCGAAGCCTCACTTCACAGCTAGGTGTTTATTATGCATGTAATTGAGATAACCAATTTCTGTCAGCAGGGGCCCATTAACCACTCTTCTCTGGTTAGTTTTGGGGGCAGAAGGATATTTATCAGAGAGCATCTTCAGTACATTTCTGCACTAAAATTCACGATGACTATAGAAAAGCAATTTATATAATTTACTCTAGTTTTAAACTATTTATGAAAATGAAAAAAAACATAATCATTGATTCCATAGCAAAGAAATGAAACATTGAAGTAAATAAAAAAATATATTCAGTCTTATCGTTTGATTTAATTTCGAACGGAATAACTTTATACATGGGATTTTTATTTATACTTTTCATTAAGATAACGTTAGCTGTCTACTTACTACAAAAGTATCAATATCAACCCTATTATACCCAATGAAATGTACAATTGAATGAAATGGATATTTAGGTTTTATAAAACATAATAATTTATGTATTACATGTATATCTAACAGTGTCAATAATGCAGTTATAATGAAGTTTGTTATACATGGTTATATTTAAAGAATATGTTTTTCGCAATTTTCACAACAAATGAAAATTAATACTTTCTTTTGCTGCAGTTTTGGAACAAGAAAAGAATACTGCAAACTTGATACATTGCTATTTTTCACTTTAGGATGATTACGCGTAATTCAACCGTATTAAATCATAGCAACATTATCCAATTGCTAACAGTCTCATAATTATAAAGTCTAAATTTTGTAAACTCTGAAGTCATCACTTGGATTGAGGTTCGTATGTTTTCAGGTGAAATACTTTGTTGATTGAATTATAATAACTCTGGTTTTACTAAGTGCAGTGGGAAACGTAACCCGAGATGCAAAACGTCCTTACCTAAATAACGCCCGAGGTTTCTGGACTTTAGGTAATATAATCGAGTTTTAAGTAACACAAGTTGGCATATTACCTACAGACGGAATCACAGACAGACGGACGACCAAGGGCAAATCTATATGCCCCCCCCCCATTTTATGGGGGCATAAGATGTAATATTAAAAGAAATGCAATATTTTAACCATTTGCCAAAAAATAAGGTCATATATTGATGTACTTAGATATTCTTATTACTTATAACACAGCTTACAACTTATTTTTTGTAATCTGAGCACTATATTACCTTGATGTTGAAACTGAACTTTCATAGGTTTCTATTGATACATTGACATTGTGGTCTTTGCTAAAATGCATTTCCAAAAAACATCATTGCCCACTTTTCATGTGAATTATATAAGCCCTCTTTATGTTTGTGTATCTTAGTTTATGTAATTTTCTAGAAAATTCATATCCTAAAATATAGCTTTTGAAACAGCGATTAAAATCTTCTTTACTGACACAGTTAAATCAACGTTTGTTTTCTTTGTAAGATTTCTCTTCATAATTTGCATTGTTGTGTGAGAACATTCTTCATTAGAAGAGTAATTAAACATTATACACACTTCATGGAAGCTTTCCATATATATATATATATATATATATATATATATATATATATATATATATATATATATATATATATATATCATATGAGAAATGATCACAACAAAGCAATACTGTATCTTAAACCACTATGTCCGGACTTTTGATATCATACCAGTATATTTGAACGTTATATGACTCCTTTTATTTTAATATAATATTTAAAATTATCCAACTTTTTCTGATCGTTTGCACTCCTACATGCACAGTTGATGTAAATTTTTAATCACAGCAGTCACTGAACTTTTATTACATGTTTCTGTAATACAATGTATGTAGAGCATTTTTCCAGAAATATATATTTTCTCCATATTATTTTCTCTTTGCGAAAAAGCAAAAATATGTGTATATTAAAGCATCTTATAATAGGGTAATAACTTATTAGTAGTGCGTTTTGATAAGGGAGATGGAATTCGACTCAAGTCGCACGAGGCGCTTACTGACTGAAATCAATATCTTAAAACATCAACAACAGTTGAATAAGACATTCCGGATCGACATGTTATTAATATATATATCAATGGTTTAAATCACTTAAAAGATACATGATTTCGTAATAAATGTTACATTCATGACAAACTTGTTTTATGACGTCATTTAAACATTGCACAATGATACTTGATGGACGTCAGTATAGTGGATTTTGGACTACCGTATATAATAATAATAATAATAATAATAATAATAATAATAATAATAATAATAATAATAATAACTATGATATACAAAATTTATACAAAATCATTCGGTAATAAAAATTATTTTAATAATCAAGATAGCGAAAGTTGAAATACCAAGAAAAACCTCCTAACATAAAATGGCCCAAATCTCAAGACAAGAACAGCTATTACTCTCAAATTAATCAGACAAACAGCTCCCAGCAGGGAAATGGTCAAGTGGTCAGTTTACATTATGTTAGATTAGTTCCACTGATAAGCCCGAGCATCAGCTTGATGCTCAGTAGCGGCATTAACTGTAGGATTGCAAGTGTTCATAACCTCGTGTATAGTGGTCAATAGGTTTATAAATATATGCCTTTGTGCGGTTAAACTGAAAACTAATTTTCTACAAGGGTTAGAATTATAATATTTTAGTAAGTACCATTGGCATGTAGATTGTCGTTATCCTAAGGTAGTTGGCGAAAAATAAAAATTAGTCCATTGCGCTCTACAATTCAGAGAAATTGCCTCCCATTTACTCCTCATTTTGAGAAAAAGGCTAATCAGTCCATGAAATCACCATGAAATTGTACCATTCAATTAATTACCACTTAGTGGGCCATCCTGCTGGGCTGTTGAATGTGTGTATTCCCAGATGATCTTTGTTTTGACTGTTTTGACTGATACAGTGTTAAGCTTGTGGTGAGTTTTTGCATCAAAATGATCTTGAGAATGGGGTAAATATTTGCATACATAGACAATTGGCCTACACCAATTGATAAATTAAAAGTTAAAACTGAAATCACAATGTTTTCTTTACAGTTCTTGAAATTGATAAAGGGACATCTAAGTCATATTTTTCGTATGATTTCTTTATCAGCCTAACTGGTGATAGCTTGTGTTCGGTCTTCAATTTTGTCATACGAGATCGTATTTAAAATGAGTTGACTTGGGCGAGTGGGGATATTCATGACATTTAGTGATAGCTCTTATTATTAAAAATATATAATATCCCACAAATAGAGATCATTCTAAACTGTTTATGTAAGTATAATGGTATACAACAAAATTAATTCTTCAACTTAAGTTCAAGTTAACTGAATCATATGAAATTTAATGAACGACAAAAAAGTTAAAAATAAGATGTACAGCTCCTTTAAAACATGTGCATTGGAATTGAATACCAGCTGGGCAGTCAGGAGTATTTATAAGACTGTGGCTTATGTGTTGCTTCAGATCATTATCACAGAAATGTTGATAAGCAGTGACCCTGTGTAACCTCTATTAGAATGATAAGTTTAGAAGGCACAAACTCTTGACATTATATTTAATTTTGCACATAAAGAAGTAAAACTGGAAAAAAGTCATGATACAATACTAAAATGACGGTTTAATTCAGGAGTCCGATGAACCATTGGCTGTTGTTAGTCCAGAGGAACCCACACAGCCACTTCATACATCATCACCAAAGAAACCCATACATGTATGTATTCAACTGCCTGCAAAAATGGGAAAATTTGCTGCAGAAAACTGTACTTTTTACAATTAAGTCATGTATTATTTTTAAATAATAAAGAACAATAAACAAATAGATCATATTTATCCACCGTGTTAAATTTTCATTGCTTAAAAAAACAGTTCATAGATATGTTATCAATTATAATTATTTTTCAGACAAGTAAAACAGGAAAAGGCAGACCAGTTCATATTTATGCACCGTGTTAAATTTTAATTGCTTGTAAAAAAAGTTCATAGATAATGTTTTATCAATTATAATTATTTTTCAGACAAGTAAAACAGGAAAAGGCAGACCAGTTCGGAGGTTATTAAAGCTTAAGAAAACAGGGGAAGTGCAACGTCTACAGCCATGTAGGAGATGATGTTTTCATAGCAATGTATCCCAGAGCCAGATCATCAGGGCTAGAGAAAATGTATAGACGAAGGATTTCAACTGTAGAGTTGACTGGAAGTTGGAAAAGTTTGAAGAATCCCCGAATTGTTTTGGTTATGTTACCAAACCTTTCAAGATTTAGTTGGTAATATTCCCAGAAATATATTTAACTCTGTCAATAAATGTGAGCTGGTTAAGCTCTGCGATTATGTTAAAGAATCAGTATGTATTCGTAATGTTATTCCTAATAATTATTATCATTATTATTAATTTAGTTTATCCTCTGGTACTGCTGCCTTAACGTCAACAAATTTGTGTCTTTAACCATAGCACTAACCATGTACAAGCATTTGATATCAAAAACCTAAGTGTACTTGTTTAGACGATGTTCTGATGTATATGACTTATAAACGTCTGTTCTGTTCTTTTCTGTGTTTTTTTGTTTAAATCATAATATGCGAAAGTCCACACTTGTATTTAAAATAATTATTGTCAAACTGTAAAATTGCAAGAGACATACCTGTAATACTGAAATAACATTCTAGTAGGTTTAAACAACCAGGAATATGTAATCTATGTCTTTCTATCAATCAACACTTATTAGAGTCAAACGTCATGGTCATAACTCATATTCGCCATTAAAATGTTGTCGTATTTACTTATTCACTTCTAAGAGGACACATTTTATCTGCAAATATCTGTTATCATCTGAACACGATTGAACACTATGTCTACTATCCTCACACTTTGAATGGTCATAATCTTTAAACTGCCTTAAAGTCATCCAATGGCAATGACCAATCAGCTGTCATTTAAGTCCATGCATATTTCGATTGTTCAAATAATCCTGACAACATGGCGCTCAGGGGGTGGTGGGGATTAATGTTTGACAAACATCTCTTGTTATAAAATGTTTATATTTTTATTGGAAATATTACCAAACATTTGCGAATATTGCATGTTTTAGAAATGTTTAGAACAATTTTAGTCATACTTTAGATTATTCTGGGAATATTACAAACATGCTGAAATACCTGCTGTTAATTTTAATACTATGCAATGAAGATTTTGGTAATATTTCCAGAATGTTTCATGTCCTACAGCAGCCCACGTGGAGCTTTTTCTTTTGGATTATTTTATTTCAATTCATCTTTTGATATGCCCAAAAAAGTTTTGGTAATGTTTCCAAATATTTCAAGATAATATAATTGTATTCAGGATGAATTTGAAAACGATAACGGAAAATGTTCGTAATTCATTTTGGGAATATTACCAAATATTTGTGACAATTCTAGTTTAAGAATGATATAGAAAATCTCTCGGCATAATATGGATTATTTTGGGAATGTTCTCAAAAATGTTGAAAAGCCCCAGTTTTCAATACTATACTATGAACTGTTTGGTCCTACATAAACTGTTTGTGGAGTTTTCAAAGGCTTTTTGTTGAATTAGTTTAAACGTTTTTAGTTCATCTGGTAATATTCTCAAATAATTTTGGTAATGTTACCAAATATCACGATCGAATTGGTAATATTCCCAGAAAACCTGGACATTTTATTCAGAATCCTAGCAGAAAATGTTCATCATTTATTTTGGGAATATTACCAAATATTTGTGACTTTTCATAGTTGAAGAATATTTTTGAAAATTTCTCGGCATAATATCGATAGTTTTGGGAATGTTCCCAAAAATGTTAAAACCCCCACTATAACTTTAAATACTATACTTTGAAATGTTTGGTAATATTCCCGAAAGGTTTTGGTAATGTTACCAGAAATTTCAAGATTAACTTTGGTAATATTCCCAGTAAACCTGGACATTATTCCCAAGACGAATTTTAAATGTTAGCCGAAAATGTTCATAATTCAGAAAAAATACCAAATATTTGTGACAACCCCTAGTTTTTATTAATTTTAGAAAACCTCTCAACATACTATGGATACTTTTGGGAATATTACCAGAAATGTTGAAAACCACACCATAACTCTTCGATACTATATTACAAAGTGTTTGGAAATCTTTTCAAAATGTTTTGGTAATGTTACCAACTTTTCAAAATCAAATTGGAAATATTCCCAGAAAACCTGAACATTATACTCAGAATAATAGCAGAAAATGTTCATCACTTATTTTGGGGAATATTACCAAATATTTGTGACTTTTCATCGTTGAAGAATATTTTAGAAAATCTCTCGGCTTAGTATTGATTATTTTGGGAATGTTCCCACAAATGTTGAAGTTGGAAATGTTCCCAAAATGTTGAAACCCCCACCACAACTTTCAGTACTATACTACAAAGTGTTTGGAATTATTTTCAAAATGTTTTGGTAATGTTACCAAATTTTAAAGATCAAATTGGTAATATTCCCAGAAAACCTGGACATTATATTCAGATTCCTAGCAGAAAATGTTCATCATTTTTTGGGGAATATTACCAAATATTTGTGACTTTTCATAGTTGAAGAATATTTTAGAAAATCTCTCGGCATAGTATGGATTATTTTGGGAATGTTCCCACAAATGTTAAAAACCCCACCACAACTTTCAATACTATTCTACAAAGTGTTTGGAAATATTTTCAAAATGTTTTGGTAATGTTACCAAATTTTCAAGATCAAATTGGTAATATTCCCAGAAAACCTGGACATTTTTATTCAGAATCCTAGCAGAAAATGTTCAACATTTTTTTGGGAATATTACCAAATATTTGTGACTTTTCATAGTTGAAGAATATTTTAGAAAATCTCTCGGCATAGTATCGATTATTTTGGGAATGTTCCCACAAATGTGTTTGGAAATATTTTCAAAATGTTTTGGTAATGTTACCAAATTTTCAAGATCAAATTGGTAATATTCCCAGAAAACCTGGCATAATATGGATACTTTTGGGAATATTACCAGAAATGTTGAAAACCACACTATAACTCTTCAATACTATACTATGAAGTGTTTGGTAATATTCCCAAAGATATTTCTAATCCTACAGAAATGCTTTGAGGACATTACAAAGGGTTTCTGTTGAATAAAAATGTTACCATGCTGAAAAGGGAAAGTTGCGTTTTCCCTTTTCATTTTGCGGTTTGTTAATAGCAGTTATTTCGTGTTTTTCCATTAAAAAAGATTACTAGGTATGTCTACTGAGTAGAATTCATTCCTTATGCGTGATCTGCCGTTGATGTTATTACATTATATATCTGGAAAATTATCCCAGTAAAAGTAAGTCTTCATAGCATAGTGGATACGACACTTCACTTCAATTTTATTTTCATTTTGGTATTTTATTTACAATAACAATATCAAAGAGTAAAATATTTTATTAAAAAAGTGGCCTTAGATTTGTTACAGGAAAAAAACACATTTTTGGTGCCAATCTGGTGTACAGTCCCTTTCATAAACAACAAGTGAAGTAAATGCTGTATTTATTTATACACAAAATAGTTATGAACATTTGTCACTTTCAGGAAAAAAGCAGCAAATAAATACTTTTTAAAATTAAAATTACTGCGAAACTGTCCGTTTGCGAATTGCCCTTCATATATCAGTTACCGAATGTTTTTACCAGATTAAATGACTAAAATTTAACAACTATGAACTGAAACCAATTTTTTAAAATTGTAAACTGAAGTTAATAGTTGAAATATAAGATAAATAACATAAATTAAGCATGATTTGCAGGAAAAGTAATATGCATTTCAAGAAACATTTTTCCTAAGTTGAATGAACAAATAATATAATATTATTGATATGTTCCCAAGCAAGAAACATGTATGATCATGAAAAAAATGATTGCATGATATCGTTATCTATGATGTAAGTTTTTAAAGTAAGCTCTGAACTATAAACCTTCTTTTTATTGTGAAAAAATGCATCTTTATAGGTATTTTTTTTACGATTGAGCTAAACATCTGTACAGTTGTACAGACAAACCAAAAGTGTGACAACAATCAGTTAAAAAAGTTTGACAACATCATTTAAAAAGACTACAAATATTTGTGTACACGTTATTTATTCACATAGTCTACAGCCGATCATGAACAATCATATTGTTTTGGTGGCCAGTAATAACTACCCTGTGTATCATCCAAATACTACAGTAAAATATCTCTACTAAACAATTTTAATAATAGTTAATAAAGTAAAAAACACTTATATATTAGTGTTTGACAAGGATATCTCTTTACTAGCCAGCGCGCTGGCAAAATGTCTAGATAAGAAACTCTATATGTATATGACCAATAAATGAACTACGGTAATTAAAACTTGGCGATTATTTTCATCAGATCTGTCTGTCAATCCATTTAAAGCAGACATGAGCGTTAACACTAAGGCATAACAAGCATGATTGTGTTCACATATCTTTGTGCATTTAAAAAGAATCTGCCTGACAGAATCAGGACCTTTACCTCCCAATTCAACATATTTTATCATTTTCATAATTTATTATGAAATATGGGATCATTGTTGTGACTCAGAGAGCTAGGCTAAAGTCTGATTAAAAATTCAGAGGTTTCAAGTTGTTTTTTATTAGTTATTTTAAATGCAAATATGGCATTGCTATATTAATTCTTCAACTGAGGCTCATCCGATTTTACGTGCATCATTCTGAAAGTCTATTGACAAAGTATTTGATAGTGAACAGTCTGTTTCTGATATGAATTTATTTCATATTTCAATTGTTGAAACTGTACAACTAATTTATTTTATTTGTTATTATTTATTAAAATTACAAGGGTAATGGGTGCTGTGACTGTTTAGTACCATACTGGGCAAGTACCTAAATCGGAACAGTACCTAAATAAGGAACACCCATTATAAAAGTGTTTTTCCGATCGAGATCAGTTTATGTACGATTTTAATCAATAAAGACGCTTGCTTCAGATACAAGTTCCAAGGAACATGATTCTCCCGTTAGTATTTCAAATACTGCGATCATTTAAAGTTTTTCATGTTCAATTGTCAAGACACGGCATTCGGCGGAAAGAGTTCATGCTTGCCACAATTACAGCATATTGATACAGCCTGTACTTTACTGAACCATCAAATTTTACTGCCAAAAATGACAAAAAAGACAAGCTGGAAATAACAAATTATTAATTTACTTAAACAAAACATAGAGCAATAATTTTAAAAGAATAGATAAAAATAAATAACGAATTAAAACTGTTCCATATTTAGGTACTCTGGGGACGAAAATGGCAGTCCTCTACTTTGCGGTTAATAAAGTACTTTTCATGCAGATTGGTAGTGTAACGCGGTCCGCTGAAGCGGATGTGCGTTCATAATAATATTCCGTATAAAACGGAAGTACGTTTGTAGTACGTATGTTAACTTGGTAATATGCAAATTAGCAAAGCCCGGGATCTGTAAGAATAGAGAAGTAAGTGTATATAAAGACCAGTGGACCCCTTCAGGGTCGAGCATGCTTTTCCCTGAAGGGATCTGTTGGTGTTTGTTTCAATAAGCTAGAAAGCTCGGCTGTCTGGTGTTTGTTTGATGAGGTCGCACGTACTAATGGTGGCAGCGGTGGGATAATGACAACTGCCGGAACGGAGTTGCCTTACCCATAAGATTCCCAGTCCAAGTCTCGGGACGAGTCTTCTCGGAGGGGAAAGTAATGTAACGGTCCGCTGAAGTGGATGTGCGTTCATAATAATATTCCGTATAAAACGGAAGTACGTTCGTAGTACGTATGTTAACTTGGTAATATGCAAATTAGCAAAGCCCGGGATCTGTAAAAATAGAGAAGTTAGTGTATATAAAGACCAGTGGACCCCTTCAGGGTCGAGCATGCTTTTCCCTGAAGGGATCTGCTGGTGTTTTTTGGTTCGCACGGTACAGTTGTATCTTGAAAAATACCATTTATATCAACCAATTGGTCTTGTATCCTGGTATTCTGATGGAAAATTTTGTAGTTGTGGTGCAAGTCTAACTAAAAATATTTAAAAAATAGTGCCGAAAGTGTTCCGATTTAGGTACTCGCCCAGTATTGTCAATTTTTACACTCTCTTAGTCGTCAATCAGACCACCCCGCCCCTTTTCTTTCCAAACAACATCTGATGTACATGCATTTTAAAATTAAACATATACTAGAAGATTGCTTAGTCATTTTTATTTACCCTTGATATGAATCTTAATGATTTATACAATAAAACACTTCACCATACTTTTTGGGAATCAATTTAACCTTATAAACAATAACAAATAGTCAGGTTAAATATACAACTATAATTAGTGGAAAAGTAGTGTGTGTGTTGTATTGTAGGGGGATGATGGGGGGGGGGGGGGTGGAGAGGGGCAATTCCGGTCGGCACCCCAAAGCCATTTTTAATTAATTGTCCGAGTTAACTTTTAATGTCAATATTGCTATGAAGGCATGACAAATGACAACATAACTCAAGCATTATCTTTATTCATGCCTTAAGGTTGCTCTCAGTATTATCTCTGAACAATATTGAAAAAATCGATTTAAGTTAAGTTGACAGCTGCAACTTACATTCAAGAACACGCTATGAATATAAACAAATTGTTTGATATAAGGTTACAAATCACTATAAAAACAACTTTCGTTTGACTGTACTTGTCAGATTTTCACTCGGAAAAAAAATGCAGAAAATAAAATAATAACTATCATGTGATGAATAAGCATTTTACTTATAGGCAGTGGAATATTCTGTTCAAATAGACATTAAAAGCATTATCATTTTTAATTGTTACGATGAACTCTGGTATAGAACTTATCTCCTCATATAAAACATTCACTGAAAGAGAGTCCTATCGACCAAGGCCCATCCTACAGCAGATTTATTATATGAGAAGAGTAGTACATAAATCTTAAGCAATACTTATTGATGACGAAGCTTAAATCCACGTCAAAAACAGTCCTTTAAATTACTTTATTTCCTGGATAATATCTTTCTCGACGTTATATTAGCAGTCAATGGCGTCACCCGAATTTTTTGTACACTAACTTTTTTTGTAATCGATGCAAAGGTTTCTTTCATGCTTTTCGGTGAAATATTAAGTTTAATCATTAAAAAAAGTGCAAATATATTATCAAAGTAAGAAATGAACGCAATAACATAACGAACCTCATTAAAAATTAATGGTAGTTACTTCCCGTTGAATAAAACTGAATGTCTCAAAG
Source organism: Mya arenaria (assembly GCF_026914265.1). NCBI lineage: Eukaryota > Metazoa > Mollusca > Bivalvia > Myida > Myidae > Mya > Mya arenaria. The sequence goes on from NC_069128.1 coordinate 61,043,974, forward strand.
ATTATAAATATGATTAGGGAAACATCCAAAGTCATAAAATATGAAAGGTATTTTGCGTTGGCATTCGAGATCTGGATCAGTACAAAACTTGTTCATTTATAGGTCATATAATAAATATGTTTCAATGCAATTCTTTATATAATATTGGTAGTCGATTTATTGTTTGCTTTTTTTCCATTACTCATCATTGCTAGTTTAGAAAACGAATGTGTCTTCTGATTTAAACTTTAAACGAAAACCAATCAAACTGGTTGTTTCATTGAGATAAAAAATTGTCAACGAAAATATTATAAGATCATGCAAACGCATGCTCTGCCCCAATTTTCCTTTAAAACGGCTTTAAGGTTTAAACTGCTTTAAGGTTAAAACGGATTTTATTTCATACAAAAGTACAAGTGAGGACGTATATTTAAATGTAAATGAATAAGAGATATACAGAAAATAAATATTATATGAAGTTCATTTTCTTAAAAATTGCATTGTCTAAGTGGTTAATGAAACCAATTCCAATAGAGTATCATTTTTCTGTTTAAAATATAATTTTCATTTTAATAAACGTCTTTAGTTGAAACTGAGTATAAAAAGAAGGCAAATCTCAATCAGCAATTAGACTTTCATGTCCTTGATTGCATAAACAATTCAAATTCACTTGCATTCAAAACAGGCAATACAGACATCGCGATTATTGGTGACTTTAATTTGGATATTAACAAACCGCTAGCGTATCACATGATCGAAGACATATTACAAAATCTTTCGAAACTTTCAGCTTCTTCTCAGTCTCTTATTAACATATGTTTTGTCTCATCTCCTGAGTCCGTTATTGAAGTGGGGTTGGTTGACCTTTCCTAGACCAGCAAATTCGTTTCCATTGTTCGATCTACTGTGTTGTAAAATTCAATAATTCCACTAGTTGTTCTTTCAAACGTAAACTCTGGAATTTCTCGCAAGGTGACTTTGACAAATTAAAACGGCTCATTGCAGATTTTAAGTGAAAAACATGCTGTACAAATGATATACATATTTTTACACAGATCAGTTAACGAATCCATTCACGTCATCTTTGTCAAATATCTATTTCTACCACATTTGTAACTACATAGAAAACGGGTAAACGGGCAGGTGAAAAGAGTTAATGGTGATGTTCTCTGGTGCATGTACAATCAGCAAGAAAAATACATGAATTTTCATGATATAAATGAATATACGCATAAATCGATAAGTTACTACTAAAAGAATATACTTTAAACTAGTTATTACACATTTTATAGCATGAGTGACGTCGCCAGAATGATAAACGGCATATAGGATTGTTTATGGCGTGACGTTATGAAGGAAGAGCATTTAGAATATTAACTCTTTGTTGTAACTATTTTGTCAATTTTGCTATGTAAATAATCAAATTACTATGAATAACACACATTAAATATCACATTCGTCGTTCGAAGAACAGTTCACAGTTGCAAAGTTTTATGCTAGTCTGTTTACTTGAAGCAAGAAACATGAATCATAAGAGGCCATTTTTAGACACAGTTACAGAACCGATATGAAAAATATAATTTTAATAAATTATATAATAATAATAATAATCATACATTATACTTATTTGATTTAATACTTCGCTACTTCTCTTAATATACCATACGTAGAGCGACATAGGAATGGTCAATATTAGCGTTTCCCGTGTCAACTTTTATTGTACGGAATATTATTGGAAACAAGACCTTGATCATTCAGAAAGAGTGAAACCTTTAACTAGCATGCTTATACATTTATCTTACAATCTTCCCGGGCTAGCACTGGTATATAAGAAACACAACAATATTGCAAATCAACTACAGGGACATGAAACCTCGTAAAAATAAAAGCAATTTTATGTGTGTGATCAATGATTCTTTAGATTTTTATATGAGGACATTTGTATTTGGTTTAAAAACTTAAAATTTCGTTATGTTTACTCTGCTCTTTCAGGTAAAGAATGCGATCAAAAAAGATATACCGCAATGTAAACAGGGATGGGAACTTGCTGAAAAGGTAATCATGAAGGGAGATCAACGCGGAAGAAACCATAAATCCTTTCCCTGATCGTTTCTGTCTTCTTTTTAAACGATATTTATCTTTGAGGAAAATGCTGCTGTATAAATAATTGTCTAGCTAAGTGTCTCCATCTATAGACCTGTCTTTCATTTATTCAAAACGGATTTCTTTGAGAACATTAGCGAATAGTGTTTATGTTTAAATAATGCTTGTTGTTTGAGGTGTGTATGTTTTCTGAGAAAATGCTATTGTTTTATTGAGACAATCTTCCTCTGGATCTGAGTTGAGTTGAGAAGCTATCATTCAAAGTTCTGTAGTCGGAAATTCCATCGAGCGCCTCTATGTTTAGTTGTTTTGATTGAACATTGTCAAAGAAGACGAACAATGAGTCTGCATATGGGAAACGTTGGTATATATTCTGGTTATTTTGTGAGTTGGAGATTGTTCTAATTTTTCCGGAATTCTAGTTAATCATATGAAAACAGGTAAAGTGTGAGATTGACAGTCTTTAAATTTCATGTTTTCTTTCAGTGAAATGTTAGAACACTTTTAATAGGTCCATATTTGACCCATTTCAAGCTAATACACGTTTGTATAAGTTGCTGTTTTCGTGTAAAGCCTATCCTCCTGGGAAGAGCAATCGTTGTTTTATCCCATCCACCACTCTTACGAGGCATATCTTCCAGTGAAGAATGCGGATGTCACCTGGGTTTTTTTTCGTCATGGTGTATAATTCTGGGTGTTCAGCAAACTTGATTTAAAAGCACAACTGTAGAGTCTTTTTTTATTAAAATTGTTCATATAACTAGATAAAACACAGAGAAAATCAGAGCGTTGAAAAAAAACGCCATTTCTTTACGGAGAACTCAGTATAAATTGTCGAAAGTACGCATACTGCGTTCCTTGAAGTATAATTACACTCGTTGTTACAAGATAATTAAATACAAACAATCAGGCACGGTTATGTTTTAAAACAAATGTTTAAGACCGACTCAATACTTATACTATACAAGAGTGGTAAAAGATCATAACAGTTTGGTAAATATACGGTATATTAACAACTGTCAATAACGCACACGCGCACGCACGCATACACCCACACAAGTACACTAGCGTAAACGTACATACACGTACACACAAGCACACACACAGGCACACACGCACGCTCGCATGCGCATTTACGAACGCACGCACGCATTCACGCACACGCACGCACGCACGCACGCACGCAGTCACACACACACACACTTGGAATTTGGACACGTTTTATTACAAAAAGCACAATCAAATCAAAGCAGCCGACAGGAAAGCACTCTTTGTCTTATATATTAAATATTGATAGCATTATCCAACTTAATTGGCAAATTTACAGACTAACATTTTCTTCAAACTCATTAAAATCAATTATGACTAACTCGAGATAGAATATAATATATGTTAATATTTCTCATCGCATTTTGAAACGTTTTCAATACACTGTTGTATGGGTACATGTTTTTAAATAACTTAAAGAAGAACTTACAGTTCAAGTGATCTTTGAAGTATGCTTGGGGGATTGCCGTTTCCTTTTAACATACAATACATCAATGGCAATAAATATTCGTGATGGGTATATGAAATGAATTTAATGAATAGATACACAAGATAATATACGGAGTATATAAATAGTGTATAGACGGTGCACTTACCGCTGTTTCTTTTATATGGACTTGAGTCAAACCAGTCAAATACCGTTATGTTTTGCTAGTGCAATGGTTTGAGTATGAAGCACAGCCATTTCACCTAACCTTTTGATACAGATCCAGTCCTTTTTTCGTTCGTTCTAGTTCGTCCTTGACATTTTTTAATATACAGTTATTGGTGTGTGCGCAAGCATGCGTTCGGGTGTATGTTGTCAAATTTGATAGTTATAATTGATATATCAGTCAGTTTGTTTTAAGGGACAAAACCAACTGGAGGATTAGAGGAAACGATCAGCTATGATACCTCCGTTCCTATTATCAAATTTGATTACACATTCCAGGATGGCCTTCAGACGGTAATGGGGTTTGTGTAAATGTATTTTTTGTCAATGACGAATTCTAAGCTAACTGACCTTGCAAATTACCTTTATATTTAAAATTCCTAAGGCGTTCAAAATATGTGCGTTTCGGGTCACGACCTAACCCGAATTCTGCCCCATTTTTGCATGACTCGTGTAATTTCTTTTTGGTAGAGTTGTTTGCACTTTTTTATTTTATTACCATTTAAATTTACGAATTTTACCATACAACCATTAATCTTTTAATATATATATATATACAATGCTAGACAAAATCACTCAAACGCTCGGTCGATATCTCAGGGACCGGCCAAAATACTTCGAGTCTTGCGAATATCGAGCCAAGCGGAAAAGTAAATATAAATCGGTTGTTTACATCAAGTTCGCACCAACGAGTAAATCGAGCCAAGCGATATAGAGCCAACGACTGTAACTATACAATGGAAACTACAGTGACATACCAAGTATCCAAACAAGTCTTGATGATCCTGTTTAGAAGCACAACATGCACTAAAAAAGAGACACATAACGTACAAAACAACACAAACATACGAGACTAATTTAACTTAATTTTATTTAATAAATACAAGTTTGACGATCTAACGCTAAGAGAAATGTACAAATATGGCACATTTCCTTTGGAGTAAATCTTACTTCAGTTTGAAAGCTATTAATTGAAAAATAAAAATAAATTTAAAACAATAATAAACTCGTTATTGAGGTTTCGGCCTTAAGGCCTATTTTCAAAAGACTTACAAAGAAACTCTTTTTAACCTGAAACAAACACATTTTCTTCGCATAATACCATGTTGTATAGTTCCGAGATAATTTAATAGCTGCATTTTATACATCATGTAGCCACCTCATACATGAAAACACTAGCAGTTGTCATGAATCTTTCAGTTTTGGTGTGTTTTTTGCCATTTCTTTTGTTGCGCCAATTGTCCCGGAAGCAACCAATTTGGCATAAAGTGGTGTTTAGAATGTCTATAAACACATTATCCTTTTTTTGTTAAACTGAACATTTCTGTTACCTTTGTATAATTGGACCAGCAAAGCATAAATTTGACAAGTTGAGGGATTTCAGATTTCATGAGGAAAACAATGGCTCTTAAAAAAATTGCGGCTAACCATTTGATAGAAATGGCTATTTCTGCCCTTAAGAAAACACCACAGGTGCTAATACTCATTCTTTAAGTATTAAAGATATATCATTGCCAAACCTTCAGTATGTGTTCAGTAAATTGAACTATAGTGATTTTGAAGTCTGTTTAAATTGCAAAAACATTATATGCAACGACTGTTTTGAAAAGAAAAGCCAGGTTAGTGTTTATATGAAACATATACTAAAAACAATTGTGGTCTTGGGCCATATTTACATACTTTTAACAAAGGTGACTTCATTTGTTAGTGTGATAGCCTCTTCATCTGTGTCAATGTGAACAAATTGAACCTTGTGTATTACTTCAAATTGGTGTTAATCTGTTTCAGATCGGGATCCATCGCTTCAGTACCGTATTCACCAGTAACGCAGGATACCAGATATGCATCTGGGATTGATCTCTTCAGAACTGTATCCAATAGTAACATTTTATCCAGGATACCAGAGTCGCATCAGGGATTAATCACTTCAGTACTGTATTCAGCAGTAACGTTTTATCCAGGATACCAGAGTGGTATCAGGGATGGATCTCTTCAGTACCGTATTCACAAGTAACGTTTTATCCAGGATACCAGAGTCGCATCAGGGATTGATCACTTCAGTACTGTATTCAGCAGTTACGTTTTATCCAGGATACCAGAGTTGGCATATGGGACCGATCACTTCAGTACCCTAGTATAACAGAGTGTATATTGGATCTGGGATTGATGACTTCAGTCATCAAAAACATTTAAACTAAGAGACAAGAGTTGCATATGCATATCAAAGTGTTCTCAAAAGAGCATCATAAACTCTAATAAATATCTTTTTAATTTTTATTTACAAGTGAAAGTGGTTAAATTTTATGAAAATCTTCATTTAAACACTAGTGTTGTTTTTTCGAAAGTGTTTGTAGAACATCTTTATTTCCTTTACAAATCTTTCTTATCATATTATAAATTATTGAAACTGTTTTAAACATCTTGCAGAAATGTTATTTGTCAGTATTGTAGAATTACCTTTCATGTTTTTATACCATATGATGGCATATTTACTTTAGCTAAAAACCAGGTCCTGATTCCATTATATTTCCAATTTTCATAGATGTATGTTAAATGTGTATATTAGCACGATTACATAAGTTATTGGATGTTCATTATTGAGTTGTATAAAGTAATATGAAAGCGCTCCATATGATGCTGGAACTAACTTTGTTAACCCAGGCACAGATTCAGCCCTGGGCTTTAGGGCTGAAGCCCCCCCCCCCCCAGCTGGGCTCAAAGATATGCTTAGGGGGGAGGGCTGTTTTATTTCTCTTTATTTGTTGACAAATGCAGGGCTGATTTGTCCATTTACTTGCAGAGTATTCCCTTATCACTAGATCAATACATCATGGTTTATTTCAGTCATCTGGTCAGTAGGCCACTAATCCCTTGCCAGGGGAGGGGGCAATTAACTTTGTATAGAATACCGTGCGTTGTTAAAATTAAATGTGCTTGGTTTTTTTTAATGTTATAGATGTTTTGTTGTTGAATGTTTATTATTCAGTTTAAAGTCTCATACTTTAAACAATTAAATATGTTCATACTTTCTGCATACATTGTTATATTCAATGATGAAATGGTGCTAACAACGTCATTTCAAACTGCTGAGGGAGTCAAACCATTTTTTGGGTTATTTGCAGAACCTAAAACATCTAAAATATACACAATGCTGTTTTACATATTAAAATAGTAAAGTACAGGTTGATTGTCAGATAACTGTGATCATTAATTTTTAAGTTAAGGTTTGTTTACCTTGTTATGTTTAAAGTAGGAATCATTATTTTGTTATGTAACTGCTTGTATGATATTCAGTATTATGTAAATAAGAATATTTATTGTGTTTATGTAATTATGTGTTTTCTCAAACATTAAACTATTAAATTTGCTTTGCATTGCCTTAACCTTACTTGTGATGCACCTAAATGATCTAAATGGTCGTAGTCATAGCCATAGTATGTCATATAAAATCATTTTTGCAAGTAGTTGATAACATACCTAGAGCCCGTCTAAGGCAGTGCCTTATTTCATATTAAATTTTACTACTAACCATCAAAGATTATTTGTTTGAATTAGCTTAATAAATACTTGTATACAAGTCTCTCATTGTAAGCCAAATTTCTGCAAACAAATTGGAATTGTGTGAGAAAATTGCCAAAGCCTTGGCGTTTAAGATCTTCAATATCTATCGCGTGCTTAAGTGGAAAAGGCCCATTCATTCAACCTTTCAGATCATATCTCCCAAATCAACAAGCTATTCAAATTCAACCCGCACTTGAATACAGTGCATACAAATCTTCAGGTATAATTTGACAATTGGATATATCATGCTATACATTGAATATTATTATATTGATTTAGCTGCTTTGCTTTAACGCTCTTTCATTTAATATTGATTCAAACATGTGGTTCAAAGTTTACTTAATAGGGTTGTTTAATAAATTATATTAAGGAATAATCGAAATTCCGAGTTATGACACTAAACAAAAACATAATATTTTTGACAAATTTATGAATGTATGCCTAAGTTTTGATTCATACTATTGGAAATAGTATTTTTGGTAAAACAAATACACTTATTATGAATAAATTTATATGTATGCAAATAATTTGGAGGCGTCAAAATATCAACACTAAATCAACAAAATGGACGATATTGCCAGAAACAATGCACTATTACTAACATAGTTCACAGATATTTCATCCTGGTATTACCTAGGTTAAATGAGTATTGTTATAGACTTGTGTTGGATGAGGGTTGTTCTGTTCTGTTATTACCAGTCATGTGCAAAGAGAATGAAAACTCTTTATAACTTCTAATTATCCTGCTGGTTGTACATACACTTCATTTCCGATGATATTCACGAGAATCCAGGTCCAGTATCTTCTTTCTCGTCATCCATCTCTTTCGTTGCATTCAAAGTCCGTGGTACTAACTTGAATATAGTCTATTACAATGTTCTCTTAGTTTTCTTGGATTTTTTTATTTTGTATGCAGACCTTCATAATTTTGATATTCTAGCCTTTACCAAAACATGGCTCAATCACTATGAAATCGATTCAGCAGCCTTAACTTCTCCTTATTCCATATCCCGTATAGAACAAAACAGGCCTGTTGATCTGCATGGCGGCGTAATTGTTTATGTTGAATCAAACCTGTTTGTCTCGGAACGAAGCGACCTTGAACCTCATGATGTTGAATGTCTTTAGTTGAAAGTGCGTATAAAAAGAAGGCAATTTTTAATCGGCAATCAGACCTCCAAATTCTAGCTCTCATGTCCTTGATTGCATAAACAATTCAATTTCACTTGCATTCAAAAAAGACAATAAAGATATCGCGATTATTGGTGACTTGAATTTGGACATCCACACACCACTAGCGTATCACATGATCAAATTCATATTACAAATTCGTTTGTAACTGATAACTGATTCAACTCTTTTTACTGAATCTTCTAAGTCTCTCATTAACATATGCTTTGTCTCATCTCCTGAGTCCGTTATTGAAGTGGTGTTGGTGAACCGTCTTAGACCAGCAAATCCTTTTCCATTGTCCGATCTACTGTGTTGTAAAATTCAATAATTCCACTAGATGTTCTTTCAAACGTAAAATCTGGAAATTCTCGCAAAATGACTTCGACAAACTAAAACGGCTCGTTGCAGATTTTGATTGAAATACATGCTTTAAAAATGATAAACATTTTTTTACACAGATCAGTTAACGAATCCATTCACGTCATGTTTGTCAAATATATATTCCTACCACATTGGTAACGATTCCAACACAAGATCCCCCTTGGTTTCATAACGAAATAAGAAAGGCATTACGACAAGACGGGAAAAAGGCAGGCGAAAAAGGTTAATTGCGATGTTCACTGGTGCAAATAAAGTACATGAAAGTATCATGATATAAATGAATAAACGCATGAATCTATTATTAACTACTAAAAGAATATATATTAAACTAATTATAACACATTTTATAGCATAAATGACGTCCCAAGAATGACAATACGGCATATAGCACTGTTTTTGACTTGACGTCATTAAGAAAAAAAAACATTTAAACTATACACCCTGTTTAGCAACTATTTTTTCAATTTTGCGATGTCAATAATCAAATTAATTTTAATTAAACAAATAAACACATTCGTTGTTCGAAGAACAGTTCACAGCTGCAAAGAGTTATATTATTCTGTTTACTTTGTAGAGGTTTTTATAGGTAGCAAGACAAATGAATCATACGAGACCATTTTAGACACAGTTAAAGAACTTATATAAACCGCTTCGCATGCAAATGTGCACTTTCTATCGTCTCTTATCAAAACTGTTGACTGCTCTCTTAGCAACTTACGTCAGTTGTTTATATTGAAAACATTTCGTGCGCTTTCCAAAAGTAATAATTGTCGAGTTTTGATTCTGTGAATTGAATTAAGCATTATTTTTGAGTGTTTATTTTATGGGTAAATGTGTTTTCGAACGATGATGAATAAAGTGTTTGGGTCAAGACTATGGTTATGTATGATTCTACCTTTCAAAAAATCTTATTTAAACAAGGAAGTTATTTGCTTCTCAATGCAATGCAGGTTGATTGTTCCCGGTGTTAAATGATTAAATTTAAATACAGATTTATTTTGAATTTCATACTATGTATTTCATGGTAGTGAATTGAAATATACATTTTGAATTCGGATTATAAACATAACATTTAAAATGGCAAACAACCATGCTCAGTGTGAAATGTGTTGTGAGGAAGAGGCAGTTGGATGCTGCAATATATGTGGAAACATTTGTGAATCGTGTTGCGTAATTCACAAGAAAGGAAGGGCATTCCAAAACCACATTCTGAAGATGTACGGAAAAGATGGATACAATTCAAGGAGTATTATATATGATATCACAGAGGAGATATGTAAACACCATCCGACTGAAGTGGCGTTATTATTTTGTAAAATTCATGAATTAATGATCTGTGGTCGATGTTTTCGTTCGGATCATATATCATGTGGACATGAAGTTGTTGATTTGTGTCAAGAGGCAGAGCATATTGATTACGACCAAACTAATGATATGTCCGCAGCTTTAAATGAGATTAAGGATGACAGTATGCGCATGAAAGAAGAAATTGATAGACAAAAAGAAAGAAGTTATACCCATGCGGTTAAATGCAATAAAGAATTGGATGATTTGAAAAACAGACTGAAACGGAAAGTAGAACATTCGATCAGTACTTTCAAAGAGGAAGCGCAAAAACTTCACGATGAAAACATAGCCGCCTTTTCATTCATTTCATCCGTTTGTGATGATAAAGTGTCTTGGGCTATTAAAGAGGAAAGTCAACTCAATGAGTTTGTGAACAACTCGTTGACGGGTCGCCTTTATCTATTGAACCGGAATTTTGACAAAGGAATTTCAGAGGTCAAAAGGCAGATGAAAGAAGCTAAATTTCAGCATACATTTAAACAGTTTTGCTTAAAGGAAAGTACGGTGGTCTTTAAATGCTTGACTGAAGACTTGAGGGATGTTTGTGAACTTCAGGAGGAAGTGGATGGAAGCGACGAAGGAACCACATTCTCAATCAAGAGTGCAACTCAAGAAACGCAAAAGGTATTCCTTTATATTTTTCTTATATTTTACATACGCACAATGCATCGTACAATAACGTCCGGTATGACGTCAAACACTCATTGTTAACAAAAAACACATCGTTTCATTGGTCCGTTTATAATTTTCTATATTGATAATATATACATCACATAAAACAACTACTAATGAATCAACAACATCATTAACGCAATAGCCGAAGTGTAGTTAGCAAACTTTCGTCTACTGAGCTGGTTTCTCTAGTTTTTTATATAAATAGTTTGTACATGCTCTAGAGATAAACACAAACACATATCGTAAATATTGACAAATATACTCAATGTAAATAAATAGTTATCGTATTGTACTCATAATTTGTTGCGCACTGTCTATCCTTATCGACATAGCCTTAATACTAGATGGAAAATATATATCATTAACAACCTGTTAGCTGTTGGACATAGGCTTTAATTAAATAGTAGGAATTAAGAAGTTCCTTACCAAGATCAATTCGGTTATCGTATTTCTGGCCGATTGATTGTACTCGTAAATAAACTTATTTGACTCGTTCATGCTTTTTAACATGTTATTATCTTGTCCGTTGTTCATTTACGTTTTTCATTTTAACGAGTCATTGGCGATATTGTAAATTATTTAGGCCTAGTAACCTTACATAGCATTTGTATTTCGTGAAATGGTATTGCTTAATTATGAATAACTGCAAAATAAATGACTGAAAAACAATATTGATAAAAACAAAGTTGTCCTCTATTTTTTGAGATATTTTGGTATAATTTTGGCATATTCTTTCGTTAACCATAAAATACTTTCAAAAGACACCAAACTAATTTACTGTCACGAGTCATCAAAAAATCACATAATTTGACAACGAATACCTTAATAAGTTAAGTTGATATATAATTTAAAGCGTGACACATTGATAAGGATTTGTCAGCCTTTAGGCTTATTGATTCGTATTATCTGGTATACTTAATACATTACCAGGTCTTGTTTCAATCACAAATGGATGTTAGTAATATTATTTGTGTACTGCATGTTTCATTTATATGTTATCATGTTTGAAACTATGAATTTTTAATGACATATTATTATGTTTTCAGACACGGAAGGAACTCATCGAAGCATTGATTCAAGCAAAACGGGACGTAGATAAAGCAGAAACGGTAGGTCTATTTTTGGACTAGAACACTTGTTGCCTATTTCATAGCCATAACCGCGATGTCTGCATTTCCAAGCCGCATCTGGGGATTCACTGACGTAATGTATTCATACGCTGTACTTTGATTGGATTGCCGTTAGCGAATTTGAATAATCAAAGTAGTACCGGAACTGATTACAATGAAAAAATCCAATAAATACAGTTCTCCTAACAATTTAATTTTTTAAAGTCATACATAGCGAGTGAGTTAATCGGGTTAACTACATGAATGTTCTTGCATACGGTCAGATTACATGCAATAAGAGTATGAACATATTGGAAAAGTACGCATCGAAATTTTCCCGTTCAATGCTCTGTATTGATAGACTGGTACTCTCTTTCTCTTTTATCCGAAAAGAAACCAGTATCAGATAACCGCAGTGCCCATCGCCCATTCGAAATGTCTTGTGAATTCATACGTAAAGCGACTAAAGAGTGCGGTCTAAGTAGAAAAACAACCAGGAAAGTTTGTTTAAAAAGTGTTGTTAATATCCTTTGTATAGAATGTTGGTATTTATTTATAAAAACGATATCCATTGTTAATAAAAAAATCCGACGTCGGTCCCTGTTCTTTTATTTGGACATAATTTGCATGTTTCCGTGATATTTTCTTTTCGATACAAAGTTTATTTTTAACTAATCATTGCATGGCACTAAGCACTTTTTCAAACAAAACATGATTTTTGGTATTTATGTTTCAAATATACTATTAATGTTAACTAAAACCCATATGCCGCGTACCTGTATAACTTTTTATTTTTTAAGGGAAAAGTAAACCAGGGTACCAGTCTACTGTATTGACCTCATTTACTCTGATCAGAGCGGCCGAATGATTCAGACATGTATGTTATCACTACTTCCGGATGTTGATGATGTGAATTTCATACGTGTTTTATTGAAGAAATTTATCAATAAAGCCGCCATTGAATGATTACCACCATCAAACGGATTTATTTTCATCTTACCGTGGGTTGCAATTTTAATTTGATACGTACATTTTCAAGCAACACAAGTTAGTTTGATAAAATCAAGTGATTTCAATTTTGCAAAATGGAGATAAAAATATCAAATATGCGCATACTTAGTTATGAAGTTTCATTCTAAATGAAGCCAAATGTATTAATATGTGCACAGCATCAGGCTTATGAATAAGATGATTGTTTACCTATGTGCATAGAAAAGTCTTGGAGCTTCTCTCAGTGTAAGTACATTTTGTTCAATGACATTGTGATAAACCATCGCTGTAGATAAAACAATCTTGCCTGCTCAATTTTGATTTCCTCTCGTATAATGCACCAGTCAATTGTTACCACGGCCCCTTGGGGATAAACCGGGTGATGGGGAAGTGCTGTGTTTAAACCTTACAGGTGTCCTCGTAGCTAAAGAACTTCAGCAAACACATTATATATTACTTTTTTGGACTTGTTCAATGTGTTGTAAACATAAAAAAAAAATATCTAAATTAAAGTTATGGAAGCGTCCTCGCAATGCCGGGAGATTGCGGTGGTTTTGTCTTCCCACAAATTATATCAGAGAATTGTTACCTTAGATCCCCGGGGTGCGGGGTTATTCACGGGATTTTACCACCAGTTCGTTCCCGCGGGGCAGGGATTTTACCGGGGACTGGCTGGACCGAAAGTTAAAGTACCTGCAGTTCACTGTGGGGGGGGGGGGGTACAATTGACTGATGCATACTTTACATGTTCTTTTTCTGAAGACGCTTTGTGCTCACTTTTTGTTTTCTAGCCAAGAATGTAAATCAACAATCAGTCAGAGATACAGTATGGTGATATATCAATATAAATTTGTGAAATATTTGAGGGAAAGGTATTTGGTTAATATATAATTTACAATTGTAACTTTTGAGTTTTATTTAACTATGCCATGCCGAATATTGTGGAGATAAAATTGAATTAATTTGTATTAATAAGTTGACTTGTGGCGTTTAGGGAACAAAATTAAAATCAAAATATTCAATAAAGTTCCATTATCACCCAATTATGTTGTGGAATAGTGAAGTAATGAAGATTAAACCTCACAACAGTCTTTCTCAAATACTGTCCAGGCTTGTTTATGCTTAAGAATAACTAACCTGGCAATGTTAGAACAGAAGTCGTCTTGGCATGAGATTGGATCACAAGGATCATTTTGCACCAGTCAATTGAAACCACGGCTCCAACATCCGGGGGTTTACCGGGGATAGCCATGTTCTTACCTTTCAGGTGGCCCCGCAGTGCCGGGTCTTCCCGGAAAATACAGTGTGGATGGGGCTTAACCTATTAACCTAATGTCCCTTGGGTGCGGGTGCATTTGGTGGTGACTTAACCACCAGATTATCTCCGCAGGGCCGGGAATTCCCCGCTATTCCCAGACCGGGGGGGGGGGGGGGTGCATGGTTACAATTGACTGATGCATTAGATTGTGTATTCAGATTCAGGGTTTTGGTGCGCGGTTGAAAAATTAACGAATTGTCTAATTACATTGAAAGTTAAGAATATATATTTATTTATATAAGTTATACTTCATAATCCAAATCAAAGGTACATTGTACTATCCAACGCAAGAAATGTTTGTAAATAAAGCAATCCCCATACCAAGGAACTGCAGTATTGCTTAACCAGCTTAATTGACATTATGAGTTCAAATTACTGCAATTAAAGGCACATCTAGTTTTCAGAATTATTAAAACTCTGATTTAGCAACCTAAAAAAGTGGTGAAAGTATTTGCCAAATGTACTGCAACACCTGATACATGTTGCCTACGAATCCAACAAATTGTTTGCATTCCAAATGTCCAGTACTATTCAATTAAAGTGCCTGAAAAGAAAGCTTCTTGATTCTACATTCAACATCTTCTTTCTGTATGACATATTGGGCCAGGGAATCATGAACCTACAACCTTTTGCAACTATTGAGATAGGGAGCTATCAGGACATTGACAGAGGACAATATATGAATGGTCAACTGCTGCATTTATTGAGTTATCTAATGCATACAAATTAAGACGGAGAAAATAATTCTCATTTTTCCAAACTACTTCCTTACCATATTGTATGTAGTCTGACATGTAGTTGTCTTTTACAATGATTGTTTAAAGTTACAATGGCCCTGTTGGTTAAAGATGCTCTGCCCATGGGGTAACATGTTTTGTACATAATAGTGTTATAAGTACTGCTTACAAGGATTGTTCAAAGTTACAATGGCCCTGTGGGTTAAAGATGCTCTGTCCATGGGGTAACAGGTTTTGTACATAATAGGGTTATAAGTACTGCATACAATGATTGTTCAAAGTTACAATGGCCCTGTGGATTAAAGATGCTCTGTCCATGGGGTGACAGGTTTTGTACATAATAGGGTTATAAGTACTGCATACAATGATTGTTCAAAGTTACAATGGCCCTGTGGGTTAAAGATGCTCTGTCCATGGGGTAACAGGTTTTGTACATAATAGGGTTATAAGTACTGCGTTTTGATCCAGGAGGTTGTATTCGACTCAAGTAGATTTTTGCAGATTCGGTTGTCACAAGGCACAGCCGAGAAAAATCCAAATCTACAAAAAAAAAACTACCAGAATCGAATATGACATTCCGCCATATCCGGATCAAAACGCAGTACTAATAATTATACTTAATAATTCTGACCGTACTTGTGTCAAAACAATGCATGGCAAAACGCAAAAGAATGTAGGTGTGTATTCATAACTTACAATTGTGTTAATTTAGCGTTTTTGCCATTGACCTATACTTTTAAACTGCAAGAAGCAGGTCATGGAAAAATATGACATTACCATGAAATAAGACCACAATGTAGATGATTTGGAATGTAAATGATATTTTTAACTTATGAATCATTTCGAATAAACTACATCTAAATGTTTAATCTTAATCATATTCATGTATAAAATACGTTCATTTACCTTAGCTAGCGAAAACTAATTTCAAATAATGTAAAAGCAATCGTCATTCAAAAACAAGTTATGTATTTAACTATACATTAACCAATCATTCCTCGTTTTCAGGCAATGATTCCTATCGTACCGATCTACAGAGATCTTATAGAGAACTACAGAAGTCTTTGCTGAATTCAATACAATATATACTTATGTATATTTATATCATAAATGGCATCGCCATCATGAAATCAGGTCGATTTATAATTTGATGTATTACTGGTATTATATCTCTAGATGTGATGTATTGCATCAATATATTTGTAAGTTATGTGTCCACGTTTTAGAAATTTTGCGCTAGAAATCATCCGTTGGTATGTGTACTATAAATATAATGTCACATTCGAAGGTGATTATAATTAAATATAATAAACTTGTATTAGGACCTTAAACCTCTTAAATGTTTGTTTTTATTAATTTTAGAAAACACATTAAATTCCATGTATGATTACATAATTATGTGTTATCATCTTAAGTAAAATGTATTATGATCATAAGTAAATGCGTTTAAGCCTTACCCGAAATAGTTACTATAAATAAGGGAAGTAAACTTCTAGTGTGATGCGAATTTTACAAAGCAAGACATTGTCAGCAACTTGAAAAAACACCAGCGTACATTTTAAGAACGAACATTTTTTTAAAATCTCTGCCTTCTCAACTCTTTAAATGATGTTGTAAGCTGTATGGTTTTTATCAGTGTAAGTTTTGATGAATGTTCTTACGCATAGGAAGCTTTGCAGAGAATGTTTGGCATGTCATAGTGTTGTCTTCCTTGCATTGCATTGTATATCAATGATCATTGTATCACCTGCGCATACAGATCATGCGATCATATTTTGTCAATAATATTGCGGCGCCATTCTACCCCAAATAAGCTTTGTAATATGTAATTCTTGTATGTTTTCACGTGATTTTATCAAGTTATGCCCCATGAATTCAACAAATAAATGGCATTATTATTTCATTCCATGATTTATCATGTTTTTTTCCTTTTCAAAACAAATAAACTACACATTTTATAAAAGAGTATATATGCATATATATGCAACTGACAATTACGAAAGTAGTTTAAATAGTTATATTTCAAGTGATATGACGTAGTACTTAAATGGACAATTTTACCAAAACAAATCTAATCCAAAGTTAATTGTTAACTATCCCGTTGTAAGGAACAGTTATTAAACGTTGAGGTAATGTATCGCATATACACTGGCCAATATCTTGACTGTACTGCAATCATAAATTTAGAATTGGAATTGTATTGTTAATTAAAAAACGTCTATGAATAATTGACTGATATAAATAGAGCTCATGTATGATATTTATCAACAATAATAGAAACATTTATCACGTTCTTAAGATAGCCACCATAACGTTATGCACGACACAAAGAGGGGAGAGGAAAGACATTTCTTGACAAAAAACTTGAATCGTGCTTGAACATATTGTTTATCTTCAAAACGTGGGTCCTTGTTATACTTGATATTTCATAGTCTTAAATATCACAACAAATGCTTTCAAGAACTTATCTTGGACGCTTTTTTCTGTAAAAGGGGCGTGCATTTTGGGGTACAACAAAGCATTTGTGTGTGTCTTTTTTTAAACCACATTTTATCACTATTTTAATTATGAGTTATTGTCGGGATAAAAGTCAGGTTATGCACACAAACTGGTTTGAACCCTCAGTAAATTTACATTTTACTAACCGTTTCAAGGCGGTGCCTAACAATCCTTGATAAACATACCTAGTGTTTTATATAGTATATAATATGCACTGTGCTGTTTGTGGAGTTTTGTGCTGTTACTTTGTTTTTGTGTTCTGTGTCTTTGGCGTTTACCAAGTGCCATTAAACGGGGCTTATGTTTAAACCTTTGGATACTGAGCTGGTTTCTGTAATTTTGCACATAAGTATTCATTATATTCAAGTAAATGTCCACACAATTGTTCCATACTGTGACATAACGTAGGAAACGATCAAAAACCATTCTTTTTTATGAGTGTTCACGACGAATTTGGATATTAAACTATCCCTCAACAGTACGAATGCCATTTGAAATACAAAAAACATTGAAACCACTAAAACAAAACTCTTGTTTAAACTTGTGGTTCAATAATTAGCAAGCATAATACTTTTTATCCGTTGCAAAAAGGGTAGGTGTTATAAAGAGTTGAACGAATTTTACGATGGAATTGAATTATAAAAATGTTGTGTGGGTTCGTGCTGATTGCAGCTATTTCAAGAAGGATGTTTTATATAACACGGAAATAAATATATCACCAAGAAGCCACAAGACATAAATGACTGGAAAGTCTGTTGAATTTAAACCCAAAAACATATTTATACTGTCGACAGACAATATCAAAACAAATGCAAATGCTTTTTTGTCCTAAATCTGATAAAAGATTCTTTTATAAAATTTGGTCAACTCCTTATTACCACAAAACGTATCGTTTATGATCCGTGTTTTACTCCTGAAAAAGATTTTCCTCAAGCGTAATAAAACATAATTTTTCTTAACATTTTAATTTGGAACGTTCTCACCCACAGTGTAAGGCACTTTATAATTCACTTGTTGTTACTTCCCATTGAACTAACTAGTAGGGACACATGAATTATGAAATGTATTTGATATTGGCGTTCGAGCCCTAGATCATAAACAACTGTCTATGTAAAGGTCATATCATAAATATGTTAAAAATCAATAAAATCCAATAGAAAACGATTGTGGCAACGTATTATGAATTTAAATGTAAATAGAGCAAACTGGTTGTGTTTTATTTAACATAAATTTGTTACTGACATATTTAACCTGAGAAATTGAAAATAAAACGCCAACAAATCAAAATATGAGAGCATGCAAATGCTCTTTCGCAATAACAGTTAAAAAAAATAAGAATTGTTCCAAGTTTTAATATTGACGGAATATTATAAAAAACGTTTCTTGTACTGATCACATAAACAATTTATACAATGGTCTGACATTGACAACACCGGATAGCATTATTTGAGAAACACATCAATAATGCAATAAGACACCTTAAGTAGTTGCATATGTGTAATCCACAATTTTGATTGGTGTTACACTCGTATGTACGTGACTTTTAATCTGCTCTTTCAGAAAAAGAATGAGATCGAAAAAGAGCTACTGCAAGCGAAACAGGGATGGGCAAATTCTGAAAAGGTAAGGGTTAAAACATTTACACTTCCATATAGCACGGAAAATATATAGAAGGGAATAAAAAAACATTGTTGTGAAAATTTGAAATACCTAAAATTCAAAAGCAATTATTATCTGTTCTGATACGTGTAAATTTAAAAATAATGTTGAATCATATATCGTCGTTGAGAAACGGTTATAACAAAAAAATTTTTAAACTTATTCATCGTATTAGATAATATTGATGTTTTGTCAATGGTTCTTTATATTTAAAAACGAAAAAATAATTGTAAACACAAATGTGTCAAAATAATAATATTGCTTCCGAGATGATGAATAATATGTGACATTTGAATTATTCACTTTTCATCGTCGTTATACAGATTTTTTTTAGCATTCGGTTAGTTCCTGTTTTTAAATATTTAACAAAAACTTTGTAAAATGATACTAAGTCTAACCTATTAAGATGTAAAGTAGTTATGTGTTGCACAATATGTACTTTTTATTCGACAAGGAAGTAGCAATGTGAAGAGCTTATCAATGAGCAAAGTGATAATAAGTCTCATCTTAAATATAAACAGGGATATAACTTGATAAAACATGCTCAAGTCTATGCTGTATCACAAAGTTTAATATGTTTGCAATCATTGGAAGTAATCGATTTTACGCATCATCACGTTTGATTTATCATTATTTTTTCATTGTTAAAAGTTGTCGATAAACAACAAACTCCTCATTGCCAATGAACATTATTTTATATACTCCTCATTGTCAGTGGTATATTTTTACTGAAGTAAATATAATTGCCATCGGTTTATGTTAACTCAATTTATCTTTGCCATTGACCTGTTTACTTACCCTTTAATTGTCATGTGTGCGTTTACTTTTCTAGCATTGTCATTTGGCTACGTTTGATTTATTCATCATTGTTATTGGCCTATTGATACTAAACTCAGCTTAGCCCTTGATATATGTTTTCTTAACTCATTATTTCCATTGTTTGTTAAATTTATCATCACCATTGGCCTATGCTTACCAAATGCATCATTGCCATAAGTCTATGTTAACTTAACTCAGTATCATCATTGGTCTATATATACGACACTCATCATTTCCATTGATCTGTTTTCTCATTTGCCATTGCCAGCGCCAATGTTTTCTAAACTCAGCATTGCCATTGATTTATGTTCATTTAACGTCATCACCATTGGCCTATGCTTACCAAATACATTATTGCCATTAGTCTATGTTTACTTAACTCAGTTTCATCATTGGTCTATATGTACGACCCTCATCATTGCGATTGATCTGTTTTGTCATTTACCATTATCAGTGACCAATGTTTACTAAACTCAGCATTGCCATTGATAAATATTTATTTAACGTTATTATAAGTTTACTAAACACATCTTAGCCCTTGGTAACCTAGTCAACTCTTTGCTATTTGTTTATGTTAACTCCATACATAATTGGTATATGTTTACTAATACTGCTATTTGTATGCTTCTCCCCTATGCTTTCAGACGAAAGATGGATATCAGCATGAGTTACTGAATGTCATAATGGACCTAGACAAATCTGAACAGGTAAGATAATCTCTTTATGTCTAATGATGAAAATTATAAAATTATATTCTGCTATATGTTTTTCATAAAATTATCAATAATTATCAACATGTTGGGGTTGGGGTTATCCAATAATAAAAAAAATCAATATCATAATAGAATATGCTTCGCTTTATCTTCAAATTGTACAATATTCCATATCAAATAAGATATTGCATATTATGTACATGTTACATGTGGCCTTTTACAATTAACAGAGTAGAACATATCAACGTTTAAATATTTCATAGTTAAGCACTTACATATAATATTTATTGATATATGCCTGAAAGGGAAGCCCAATGATGAAACAATGAAACTAGACAGAGGAATATTGTGCATTATATGTTCGATTTAAATGATTTATGCTTTTTCCAGGTGAGAGCAAGCCGTTTTCTTTCAAAAACCTTTCCCGTTGTGATTTATTTAAAAACTGAAGGTCAGAGTGAATAGAGTCGACAGTTTAATAGAAAGACACTTTAATTTAAATTCTTCACGTGTGAATCCATTGAAATAAATAGCATTACAATTGTTATAATTATTTATTCTAACTATATATCCTTTAACTACAATGTATTTTAGGACATATACCATTACATCCTATTAATCTAAGAAATGGCACTCACTCAATCGACTTTTATAATCCACAGGATTATATAACGCAGTTTTTTTTTTTTTTTTATTATTAATATTGTTCTTTGTAAAAGGCATGACAAATGAAAACATAACTCAAGCATGATCTTTATTCATATCGTATTCTGTAAACTCTACGATGATGTCTCATGCCTTAAGGTTGCTCTCAGTATTATCTCTGAACAATATTTAAACAATCGATTTAAGTTAAGTTGACAGCTGAAACTTTCATTCAAGAACCCACTATGAACCTAAACAAATTGTTTGATATAAGGTTACAAATCAAACTAAAAACAACTTTGGTTTGACTGTACTTGTCAGATTTTCACTCCGAAAAAATGCCGAAAATAAAATAATAACTATCATGTGATGAATAAGCATTTTACTTATAGGCAGTGGAATATTCTGTTCAAATAAACATTAAAAGCATTATCATTTTTAATTGTTATGATGAACTCTGGTATAGAACTTATCTTCTCATATAAAACGTAAGTTGTCGACTAAGCAGATAATAAGTGGATACTTTTATCAATATTCACTGAAAGAGAGTCCTATCGACCAAGGCCCATCATACAGCATATTTATTATATGAGAAGAGTAGTACATAAATCTTAAGCATTACTTATTGATGACGAAGCTTAAATCCACGTCAAAAATAGTCCTTTTAAATAACTTTATTTCCTGGATAATGTCTTTCTCGACGTTATATTAGAAGTCAATGGCGTCACCCGAATTTTTTGTACACTAACATTTTTTATAACCGATGCAAAGGTTTCTTTCATGCTTTTCGGTGAAATATCAAGTTTAATCATTAAAAAAGACTGCAATTATATATTATCAAAGTAAGAAATGAACGCAATAACATAACGAACCTCATTAAAAATTAATGGTAGTTACTTCCCGTTGAATAAAACTGAATGTCTCACAGATTGTAAATATGATTAGGGAAACATCCAAAGTCATAAAATATGAAAGGTATTTTGCGTTGGCATTCGAGATCTGGATCAGTACAAAACTTGTTCATTTATAGGTCATATAATAAATATGTTTCAATGCAATTCTTTATATAATATTCGTATTGAAGTCTCGATTTATTGTTTGCTCTTTTTTGCATAACTAATCATTGCTAGTTTAGAAAACGATTGTGTCATCTGATTTAAACTTTAAACGAAAACCAATCAAACTGGTTGTTTCATTGAGATAAAAAATTGTCAACGAAAATATTATAAGATCATGCAAACGCATGCCCTGCCCCAACTTTCGTTTAAAACGGCTTTAAGGTTTAAACGGCTTTAAGGTTTAAACGACTTTAAGGTTTAAACGGCTTTAAGGTTTAAACGGCTTTAAGGTTAAAACGGCTTTAAGGTTAAACGGATTTTATTTCATACAAAAGTACAAGTGAGGACGTATATTTAAACTTAAATGAATAAGAGATATACAGGAAATTATTATCATATGAAGTTCTTTTTCTTAAAAATTGCATTGTCTAAGTAGTTAATGAAACCAATTCCAATAGAGTATCATTTTTCTGCTTAAAATACAGTCGAACCCCGTTGGCTCGAACTTCCAGGGACCGGCGAAAATACTTCGAGCGTCGGAAAATTCGAGCCAAGCGGGATCGCAAACCTTCAGTTTAAAGAAATCGGTCGTCTAAATCAAGTTCGAGCCAACGAGGAATTCGAGCCAAGCGATTTCGAGCCAACGGGTTTTGACTGTATAATTTTAATTTCAATAAATTATATAATAATAATGATACATAATACTTTTTTGATTTAATATTTCGTTACTTCTCTTAATAAACCATACGTAGAGCGACATAGAATGGTCAATATCAGCGTTTCCCGTGTCAAGTTTTATTGTACGTAATATTATTGGAAACGTGAAACAAGACATGCTTATACATTTATCTTACAGGCTTCCCGGGCTAGCACTGGTATATAAGAAACACAACAATATTGCAAATCAACTACAGGGACATGAAACCTCGTAAAAATAAAAGCAATTTTATGTGTGTGATCAATGACTCTTAAGTTTTTTCATATGAGGACATTTGTGTTTGGTTTAAAAACTTCAAATTTCATTATGTTTTATCTGCTCTTTCAGGGAAAGAATGCGATCACAAAAGATATACCGCAATGTAAACAGGGATGGGAACTTGCTGAAAAGGTAATCATCAAGGGAGATCAACGCGGAAGAAACCATATATCCTTTCTCTGATCGTTCCTTTCTTCGTTTTAAACGATATTTATCTTTGTGGAAAAAGCTGCTGTATAAATAATTTTCTAGCTAAGTGTCACCATCTATAGACTTGTCTTTCATTTAATCAAAACGGATATCTTTGAGAACATTAGCGAATAGTGTTTATGTTTAAATACTGCTTGTTGTTTGAGGTGTGTATGTTTTCTGAGAAAATGCTATTGTTTTATTGAGACAATCTTCCTCTGGATCTGGGTTGAGTTGGGAAGCTATCATTCAAAGTTCTGTAGTCGGAAATTCCATCGAGCGCCTCTATGTCTAGTTGTTTTGACTGAACATCGTCAAAGAAGACGAACAATGAGTCTGCATATGGGAAAAGTTGGTATACATTCTGGTTATTTTGTGAGTTGGAGATTGTTCTAATTTTTCCGGAATTCTAGTTAATCATATGAAAACAGGTAAAGTGTGAGATTGACAGTCTTTAAATGTCAAGTTTTCTTTCAGTGAAATGTAAGAACACTTTTAATAATTCCAAATTTGACCCATTTCGTTTTTGAGTAAACACTGAAATGTCACCACTTACCAATAAAAAGCTAATACACGTTTGTATAAGTTGCTGTTTTCGTGTAAAGCCTATCCTCCTGGGAAGAGCAATCGTTGTTTTATCCCATCCATCACTCTTACGAGGCTCATCTTCCAGTGAAGTATGCGGATGTCGCCTGTTTTTTTCGTCATGGTGTATAATTCTGGGTGTTCAGCAAACTGGATTTAAAAGCACAACTGTAGAGTCTTTTTTATTAAAAGTGTTCATATAACTAGATAAAACACAGAGAAAATCAGAGCGTTGAAAAAAACGTCATTTCTTTTCGGAGCACTCAGCATAAATTGTCGAAAATACGCATACTGCGTTCCTTGGAGTATAATTACACTTGTTGTTACAAGATAATTAAATACAAACAATCAGGCACGGTTACGTTTTAAAACAAATGTTTAAGACCGACTCAATACTTATACTATACAAGAGTGGTAAAAGATCATAACACTTTGGTAAATACACCGTATATTAAAAACTGTCGTTCTGTTTGTAGGCACGACAAAATGTCAAGGACGAACTAGAACGAACGAAAAAAGAACTGGATCTGTATCAAAAGGTACGGTGAAATGCTTGTGTTTCATACTCAAACCATTGCACTAGCAAAACATAACGGTATTTAACTGGTTTGACTAAAGTCCATATAAAAGAAGCAGCGGTAAGTGCACCGTCTATACACTATTTATATACTCCGTATATTATCTTGTGTATCTATTCATTACATTCATTTCATATACCAATCACGAATATTTATTGTCATTGATGTATTGTATGTTTAAAGGAAAGGGCAATCCTCCAAGCACACTTCAAAGATCACTTGAACTGTAAGTTTTTCTTTAAGTTATTTAAAAACATGTACCCATACAACAGTGTATTGCAAACGTTTCAAAATGCGATGAGAAATATTAACATTTATTATTTTCTTTCTCGAGTTGGTCGTAATTGATTTAAATGAATTTTAAGAAAATGTTAGTGTGTAAATTTGCCAATTAAGTTGAATAATGCTATCAATAATTAAAATATAAGACAAAGAGTGCTTTTTAATCTTTCTTGTCGGCTGCTTTGATTTGATTGTGCTTTTTGCAATAGAACGTGTCCAAATTACAAGTGTGTGTGTGTGTGTGTGCGTGCGTGCGTGCGTGCGTGCGTGTGTGTGCGTGAATGCATGCGTGCGTTCGTAAATGCGCATGCGAGCGTCCGTGTGTGCCTGTGTGTGTACTTGTGTGTACGTGTATGTACGTTTACGCTAGTGTACTTGTGTGGGTGTATGCGTGCGTGCGCGTGTGCGTTAATGGGGTGTGCGCAAGCGTACTTTCGGGTGTATGTTGTCAAACTTGATAGTTGTAATTGATTTATCAGTCAGTTTGTTTTTAGGGACACAACCAACTGGACGATTAGAGGTAACGATCAACTATGATACCTCCGTTCCTTTTATCAAATTGGATTACACATTCCAAGATGGCCTTCAGACGGTAATGGGGTTTGTGTAAATGTATTTTTTGTCAATGACGAATTCTAAGCTAACTGACCTTGCAAATTACCTTTATATTTAAAATTCCTAAGGCGTTCAAAATATGTGTGTTTCGGGTCACGACCGAATTCTGCCCCATTTTTGCATGTCTCGTGTAATTTCTTTTCGGTAAAGTTGTTGCGCTTTTCCTTTTATTTTCATTTAAATTTACGCATTTTATCAAACAACCATTAATCTTTTAATATATACATACATTGCTAGACAAAATCACTCAAACGCTCGGTCGATATCTCAGGGACGGGCCAAAATACTTCGAGTCTTGCGAATATTGAGCCAAGCGAAAAAGAGTAAATATATATCGGTTCTTTACATCAAGTTCGCGCCAACGAGGTAATCGAGCCAAGCGATATAGAGCCAACGACTGTAATTATACAATTGAAACTACAGTGACATACCAAGTAACCGAACAAGTCTCGATGAACCTGTTAAGAAGCACAACATACACTAAAAAAGAATAGTAATAGATAAAAGTTTGACGATCTAACGCAATTACGAATATGACACATTTCCTTTAGAGTAAATCTTACTTTAGTTTGAAAGCTATTAATTGAAAAATAAAAATAAATTTAAAACAATAATAAACTCGTTATTGAGGTTTCGGCCTTAAGGCCTATTTTCAAAATACTTACAAAGAAACTCTTTTTAACCTGAAACAAACACATTTTCTTCGCATAATACCATGTGGTATAGTTCCGAGACAATTTAAAGGCACTTTCATAGCTTATCATTAAATCGTTCAGTTGAACTTACGCTGAAATAAACTTACTTCCTTTTACAGACAGATTCCCCTGAAAAAATACTCTTCAAAATATTAGTGTTTATTCACAAGTTTATCAAGAAACCTTTGTTGAATAAAAGATCGAATGTATTTGTCACAAACACAACAAACAAAATATACACAAGACGATCTCAAATATGAGTGAAAAGGGCTCAGTCAAATGGATTCAGTATATGTTTTGGAAGGTCAGGCGTAAAAACATGTTTAAAGTCAATTGTTCGCTTGCAACTGGTTACTCGGGGTTAAGTTGTAGTAATCTATTGATCGGGTTGCACATTTGTTTGCTGCACGTACTTAACCTACCCAGCTAGCAACCGATGAAGATGAAGGTCGGCATATCGGTTCAACTTGCCGATGTTGTTTTGAACAAAACATATTTAGTATTCAAACATTGCAATTTTGTGTGTTTTAATTATCAGGAAAGGAAACTCAATCATATTGATAACATGTCCTCAGAAGCATGCAAGAAAGGAGTTGTTACTACTATATCTATTCGACGGCCGACCGATAACGTTCCGATATCACTCATGGGAGGGTACTGTTGAACCGCTCTTGCGGTCTACGACTTTTGTGAATTGTCGTTTGTTTTAAAACAATTACCTCTCTTATGTGAAAAGTTGTCATTGATATATATAAAATATATTTCGTAGATTTAGTTGCAAAACTTTTTCGTCTCGAGGTAAGCTGTTCATTTGCGAACGTTGTGTATATTTTATTCCATTATATACCTTTAAGTTACCATTACACAATCTTTCAAATTTCCAGAAATTTATACCTCGTATGTGTAACACATATAACATTTAAAATGTATTGATAGTATGACCTTAAATGTGCAAACACCTTGTGCCTATTTAAGTGTTTGTTTCAATGTAGAAACATCAAAGTTATTTCAACTTTTAAACATTGAAATTATTAAAATGTTTGTATTAACGTTTAAATCACAATGTCCACATAATGATATAATGAAAATAATACTATCTTATACGAAAACACGATCAGTCGGTTATGCTGCGGTCTAAAGGCGGCAAGAGGACGTACGTCGAAGGAAGTGGGCCGACACAAAAAGGTGTTGAAAATTTGGGGCGGCCCGTTGTCGGCCCGCATTAAATTCCAGGTGTCGGACCGAAATAGGTTGTAGCGGGGTAGTAACTAAAACATCCCCGGAAAGAACCTGTTTGGCTTGCATGTTCAATTATGTTTATTATGGGAATTTTGAAACCTTCTGTAGGTGTGGTTTATCCCAATTTCAACAGGATGGGAACCAATATGTATGTATACAATTTCATTCTGTAAGTTGTTCACATTTAACTATTGGATACAAAAAGTGAATTTTCTGACATAACGTTTGTCTCTCTTTTTACAAGCATTCATTAGACAAAAAAGAACAAGGCCGGTCTGCGCCAAATATCTCATCGCATCATGTTTCAGTAGTCAAAATTAACTGACGGTCTAATAAAACATAAATATTATCATATATAATACAATTATTGCACTTCAGTGAGGTCGATATGGTGATTTATCGACCTGATAAAGGGATATCGACAGAGGGCGTAGCCCGAGGTTGAAATCCCTTTATCAGATCGATAAATCACCATATCGACCGAAACTGTAGTACAACAATTGTTTTATTATTAAATATATAGTGTAGGATAAATAACATAAACCCAGATTATTATTTTTTAATTTGTCATAGATTACAAATTTTCAGTATAAACGTAGAACTTAAACATATATATCAAGATCAATTTTGCCTGATCAAAACAGTATACAATTATCACAAATGAGCAAATTCTTAAAAAATCTCGCATATCTACAATCAAACATATAATGTACATGTCACTATGTATAACTATCAGGCAAGCAAAACGCTCGCCAGACACCATGTTTGTTTATATCGGAAGTTGAGTTTCTGACGTAATAGTTTCGTACCCAGGCGATTCGCACGCGAAATGATTCGCTCAGATCAATACGTGTTTTAGGCTCCGCTTACGAGTCAACACAGCAATTTATCGTCGGTCATGTGACCACGCTTAATCCAAAACAAATCGCCAAAGTAATACGATTTAATAATAAATATTTATATATGCAGTTTAATTCTCATTTCTGTATGTTCCTTGGTCTAGTGGTTACACATTTAGCTGTCAATCCAGGGGTTGCAGGTTCGATCCCCAGCCGCACCGCTAACAAATACTAATCGTCTTCCGGGAGTGACGCTAAATGGGGGTCCAGTGTGACAATGCTATACACTCGTGCACGTTAAAGAACCAGGGAAGCTCTAACCACGGTTACATTCTGTGCACTGTGCTCCAATAACCTAAAATGACGCCGAATGGACAAAGCCCGATTGCGAGTATAAAATAAGCTTACACACCACCTTACACGCTTGAAGTATTATTGCCGGAAACGTTATCGTGAACGTTTAGTAATTACTTAGTCTTCGTCTTATATCAATGCCACTTGGAAGTTTTTCACCTATCTAAGATCACAAGGAGTTCCACTGTAGTAGACAATTTATTTAAATATACACAATATGTACACAATAATATTGTATACATGCTTATATATACATATATATGATGCTCCAAAATGCAATAGTAGAGGTGTACATGTTTTAACCTATATTAACTCCTAAGCGACATGGAATTCGTGCTAAAACTATAGTCGAAACAGATGTACGAAAGTTTTTTAAAATTCCGTCTTGAAAGATATTTACATTACCGTTACGGAGACGCTAAACTACGTATAGCCATACAATGCAATCGATTTAAGATTTACAAAGCGTGCATGTGGGTTTTTCTACGCGATAAACGGCTGTTTTTATTATAGTTTCGTTTCGACATGTAAAACTGAAGGTAAAAGCAGGCACCAAATAACGAGGTTAGTTGAACAGTATTAACATTTATGGCCACGTGTACAACTGATCTGAGCTTAGATCAGATGCTATCTGAAACTGATCCTGATGTGCAGCCGACGTGTTTGTATTCACATTTGTTTTAAGTGTGTTGTGCTTATACGTTTATGCATCTAGGTAATGGTGTTTTGGGCTCTTTCTCTTGTGCCTCTTTTAATTTTCGACTACTAGGCTAATCCCTTAAATGTACTTTTGTCGTAATAACCGTTAGAAAGAGAAATTCCGCAGGGCGGATAGAAATATCGGACACAAGAGCATCTGCGGGTACGGTAGAAAAAAGAATATATACCTACACATCGTGTTTACTGGCAATTAAAAAAACAATTATTTTTTGTGATATATGATAAACGGAGTTGCTGTATTCGTTTTTCACATATGATACAACGTTTATCTTCTCCTAACCTACTCACAGAGAAACCACCCGCGCCCTGGATATCCTTATAAAGGCGACACGTTCACTGTCCGTTTGAGAGACGACAATGAGAGTAGGCTGGCGTGTATGATGTTAAAGGCGGCGTTTAGAAAAGGATGGATGTTCATTATAGGGACTGACGGGATGGTCGTCATGGATGGACACTTCCAGTATAATGGTCCAATAGAGAACATTAATTATTTTGGGTAAAATTATTTCAGTTACTGGTTTATAAAAAGTACTGTAGTATTTTAGTCAAAACAATGTATACAGATGGTGTTTATGGTTACATTTCCAAAGATAATGGATGCGGGAAAGGAACATTGATATCATATGGTATTGAAATGTTTAAGGCCCAATCATTATGCAATAATTTCGAAGAGATATGCAAGGTGCACGTCATTAAAACTACAGAAATATTTTAAAATGTATTTATTTGGCTCATTTGATAGTGATAGAGAATACATATTTTATTCTGATAATATGAGCCGTGCATGCAAGAAGATAATCGTTGACATCCAAAGTGCTGATAGAAACATCTTTACAATAGACTACATATATGTATGCAGTAAACAGTGTCAACATTAGTAAAAGAAGAACAAGAACATTCAATTTAAAGGAGAATAACCGCTATAAAGGGTCTTTTATAGCTAATGTTGCCAAGTAACAGGTCTCATGTTATGTTAACTGCATTGATGGTGTGTGTTATTGCAGATATGTTAGTCTTTCGTATCGTAGCCAAACATTATAAGCGGAAGATGCGCTTTAGAACCTGCTGTTGTTTTACCCTCGGCGCCGGATACAGACAAAAATGCCATATTTTTATGTAAAATACATACTCATTTAGAACCAACGATTGGTGGTGGTTTCGAAAATATGAATTGCCTGAGCAATGCTGGGTTAAAAGACAATTTTGAAGTATGGGTTAAGATACGATTCTCGCTCTCATTGCATAATATAACTATACCCGAGTAGACCCTGACTTCCTCAAGCGCTTATAGAATTTCAGATGGGCTTTTTCCTGATAAAGTTTCAACCTTAATGTACGCAATTGTGCTTAGCGCGTCAGCGTGAACGTTACCTCCGCCATGACATTACCAAAAATTACGTTACATATTAATGATCATCTTACATTTGTTTTGTTCGCCCAAAAGATGTATATATATTGTCAACCATCGTGACGAATATTTTTAACGTATGGAAAAATCATGAAGAAGGGTTCAGCTATTTTTATAAACCCTCGTAGGACTGGGCTGATTTATCTTCTTTATGTATGACTTTTTAGATAATCCTGACTTAAAAGTAGTATCGTGTCGGATGTACGATTCAAAAGTCATGGATAGCATGAGTAGACAACATAATAATGTTCGGAAATTATCTGTATTCAGTAAACACGCATTGAACGTAAAAAACTCGTAAAATTTGTTTTGACAAGAACAATCAATTATAAGCATATGAATAATAATCCATTTCATAAAAAAAAGATCGGAGTAATCGTGTACAGTTGGCGATTATATAAAATGGCTAAAAGGTATAAAACGTACACGATCGCAACAAAATGTAAACAAAACAAAACATCATATCAACATTGATCTTACAGATTTGATTAATGGAATGCTCTTTAAACCCCAATCGTCAACTAACTATGTGTTGATTATCAACTTTTTACAACCCCCACATGTGCTAGTTCCGGAAATACACTTCCAAAAGACCACCACATAATGCCATACACGTTTCAATACAAAGTGTGCACTTGTCACGGAAATACATAACAACAAAACCCAAATAAATATAATTAATTAATTTATGATAATTCCGACACGTTGCAAAATGATAACAAATAAAACAGACAATATATACAATTATTGATTGACCCTCTGAATGAATTATAAAAGTTGAATCATGACAGACTGATTGCACACAATGGAACCGATGATCAAATGTCTATTTCCCACCAATTCATTGCTGGATAATGGTAGTAATCAAAGACAATTTCAGCCTAATCATCCAACTGGTTCTTCAAATCGAAGTTGTCTTTTTCACACGTAAACTGTACCTGGCTACAAATAAATTTAAAAGTTCATCCGATTTGAATTGTATGTCGTTGAATAATAGAGGTCGTCCGGATAGACCGAGCTCATCTTTAGCGTCTTAGAAAGGTACACTCGAAAGGTAGAATCGCTCAAAATTATGTTAGTGACAAAACATGCACTTATTTACACACATTGACTGCACTTGATCTCGTTGAGCAAACGAGTATCTCAGTGTATTGCTCACTTCTTCGGTTTTCACAGTTTAACGTTTAAAAATACTGTTTATCAAAAATAATGTATCTGAATAATGAGCAAGATGAAAGCTTGGCCACCAAATCCTCGATTAAGCTGACACATTGTTACTGAAGCTGATTGAATTGCATCTTATTGTTTATTATGGTGTGTCTTTAGTAAAACTGTTATTTTAGGGGAGTTCATCATTTTAGGGCGTTCAAACTTGGCCACCAAGCGAGTTAGCGGACACATTGCAACTTCAGATGATTTAATAGCATCTTATTATTCATGAATTAAAACTTCTTGAAATTCTTTTAATATAGGGGTGATCTTAATTCGGTCTACGTTAGATACATAAAGATGTTAACAGGGGAGCTGGCAGACAAAGGCATCACGGATGCTGACATTGATGAGGCGGATAACTTGGAAGAGACGTTCACTGTCGAAAGTCCGTGACTTTCATCGGTCTACTGTTATCCATACTGCTTTTACGATTTATTCAACTCTCTCTCTCTCTCTCTCTCTCTCTCTCTCTCTCTCTCTCTCTCTCTCTCTCTCTCTCTCTGTCTGTCTGTATCTCTCTCTCTCTCTCTCTCTCTCTCTCTCTCTCTCTCTCAGGTTGAATTAAATAGATGCACAGTAGTGAAAATCACCGTACGCCAGTGGGTATAATTGTTGTATAGACTATATTATACTCTCTATATATAGAGCCTAAAAATACATCTCGCCAACCCCGAGTACGATCATTTTCGTTACTGTGCATCTATTTATTTCAAATTTGAACGGCATGTCTTCTAGGGTATAATATAAAAACACTTGTTTCATACATACAGGATAAACCATTTTGTAAATTGAAACTTGTTTCCATAACTGTTCTAGCAAGTTGGAAATCATCTTTGTTCAAATCCTACAGTTGTAAAATGTTTATAAACCGCTTATAAGTCATATTTTTATATAAAATGTACTGCATAGTTTTTAAATTATAGGTTCTTCTGCATTATGAAACTCATTAAAGGGATCGTGTTTTGCTATGTCCACTTATTCTATATATATCAATATTGTAGATTGATGGTTGCACATATGACATAATTATTGTTTCTAGGTTTGTCGTTGCTCGAAGCTGCACTGAGTACAGTGGAGATTGCAGACAAATGCATCGGAGAGGCGAATTAGATTCTTAAGGAATCTTGAAAGCAAACCTTCACCATCGATGGCCGATAAAAAACTGTGTGATTGCCTTGTAACGCGTTGAACAGGGATTTGAATGATCCACCGAATAGCATGTTGTACGGTAGAGCGGATAACAAATCCCCGACTTTTGTATTAAAAATGTGCTACACCCTTCAGTTACATAAAGCTTAAATGTACGTAATAAAACAAGCCATATTTCTCCTAGTTTTCCCCCCTATAATTGGAATGCATGGACTGTGTTGACTACTTGTGTTGAGGACTTGGGTAGATTTTGTTAATGTGGTATGCGGTTTATGTCGACCGAAAAAGGTCTTTGAAAGATCGATATGGATAACCGAACGTTTCATTTACGAAAACACTGACATTTGTTTTACTAAACAAATGGTGTTTTTAATGTTTCAATCAAAACGTTTTATAATGATACAAATAATAAGGCAAACCGTGTATTGTAATTATGAATGATATATTTCCGACGATCTTTGAAAATATTTTAACATTATGACAAGGCAAGACGACAATGGTAACTTCCTGTTGGTACCATTTTTGGTATTCCGATTACCATGTGTTGGATCATATTTTATTTCTACGAAGAACACAGAATGGTTAGCATTGTTGATTACTATATTTGTTGAAGGGTTATGTCTCGACAAACAAACTCCTTGGCTGTGTGTTATCCGAAAACAACGTTCAATAGAATCGAGATGTCGGAGTGATATGTTAATGAAAAACAAGAAACATCACTTTGCATAAAATGTTAATATTGTCTCTCCGGGAAGTTTACAAAATACTATTTTTGTGCCCCCATATTGTCTTTTTGACGTTAGGGACTCTTAAGGGAGTGTTATAAAAGAATTCGGAAAATCACTTTTTGTATTAAAATGAAAATTAAAGTTATTTGTTTATAAATAATTTAATCATAAGTAAAGCACTTAGGCAATACACAATACTGTAGATACAATTAAAAATTAAGTTAAGTCCATTTCCGGAATAAATCGATACTATTGTTAGTAACGCATAAACATAATCTCTCTTAAATACGCTTCCTCGTTTTGGTATTATGTCATCACCATTATGTAAAACACTCAATTGCTCAAATACAATTGTTCGAGTTATTAACTATGTCCACTGTAGAATCCCGCTCTCAGTGACATGATCTTGGTGTTTGTAAATATCTATCAGAGATGTTAAAATTCCTCATGTCCATAACATTTTTATGAGAAATTCCAAGTTTAATACAAGATAAATTCAACAAAAGGTAGTGAAATTCGGTCAAATTGAAATATATACTTTTAATGTTTATGTTCCGCATATGTATGACTTTCTAACGTCTTCCTTTGATTGTAATTGTTTATGTTTCCAAAATGTATAAAAAAAAAAAAGCTAAATCAACATAGGTTTACTGGGGAAATCTCACCGTTTAAAAGGAGAAGTCTGAAAAATCTGTGTTAGTATATTCTTATTTATAATTGTTACAGAAAAATCATTAATATAAGTGTTTTTAGAGAAAATGTTCAGTTATAACATATAAGTAACAAGTATGTTTTTAAGAAGCCCATATTACTCATAAACTTGTATTATCACTGTATCATTAATTAATCACGTGTTGTAGATATTATATATTGATGTGAAACCGGAAACAATATGTGTTTAAATTCACAGGCCTTTGTGGAAATAAGCATACGCATTTTGTATTAGCTTAATCGGTTAATCAGGGCCAATGTTATTAAGACCTTTTATAGTTTTATAATTATCATAAATATCAGATGTAATATATTTTCAAACAGTTTTATTTGGCAAGCTGTACGTGATATATCATATATAGTGTGAAGATGGTAACTATTATATTTGATTATTGAATATGGAACATGATCTGAATGTATTGATGATATATTACATTATACGAATACTAAAAACATCCTGTTCTAACAAAATTCTTGTGTTTGTTCCCATATCAAGTTGAAAGTGGTATCCACTACTGTAGCAAATACACGATTTTAATAAAAAAAATGTGTACAGTTAAACAAATACATTGAGATGTGCATTGTAGCCAGATGTATAATAAATAAACTTATTATGTAATTATTTGTATGTTTTATTCTGACTACAAGTTTATGTAGCTGTGTTGTAGCTGAACACAGATAGTTTCCCGGCTATTGATTTCATAATAATATAGCTTGACACTTACTTTATTATGTTTCATCTTAATCTTCCTCAGAACATAGTTAAAGTACCTTATCCTGAATGTCGGCAGCGAAAATTTGCTCGGATAAACGAATTTAACTATTGTTCAAATTGGCTTGATAAGGATAAATAGAGCAAATGGTAAAACCAAGTAATATGTCAGGAACACTTAATAACAGGATAACAAAACAAAGATGGAAAACGAGTCAATTTAAATTACGGGCGTAGAAGCGGACAAATAACAGGATAAGCATGATGTGGGAGGGGTAAGCGAACAGTTACACAACACCTCACCCAACGTTGAAAAACCCTACAAACCTATGATAAACTATTTAGCAAATGTTGGAAAGGGACTCCAACATGTATTCACACCGGGTATGGGTATTTTTCGACTCAGGGATCACAGGTACCCAATACCATAGCCCCTCCGTACACATGCCCAACGCCAATATCGCCAATAATCTAAATAGGCATTTAATGAATTATCCATACGGAACTAGTTTAGGATCGATGTTTTACAAAGGAACCAAAAACTTGGCGTAAAGCACTCCAACTTCAGGGCCAAATGTGTTCAATCGCCCGAGCTACCACCAACATCTAAATAACGATCTTATACCGATTTAAAATCTTCAGTTTTGGCTGTAAAGTTGAACAACCGTCTACAATACATGTATCCAAAATAGATCGTCTTCAAAACGAGATATTGCCCTCAAAGTCGAATTTGCTAAGGTTTGTGAATAAATATCCAACATAACTTCCAAAGATACTGAGATGGAGTCGTTTCGTCAGTTGATATGTGACTTTATCGACGATTGAAATCAAAAACACATATAAGTGTTCAAAATCAGTTAACGATCTTCATCTTCATTGTGCAGGTATGTCTGAATCGAAATCCAAACCAAAAATGAGGCAAACAAAGAAACGCTTCTTATTGATCTCAAACGTCTGTATATCTATTAAAGAAAGCCTTTATAAATATTTGTTGGTATCCTCGAGCACTATTACACTGACACAAA
Organism: Mya arenaria; assembly: GCF_026914265.1. Taxonomy (NCBI): domain Eukaryota; kingdom Metazoa; phylum Mollusca; class Bivalvia; order Myida; family Myidae; genus Mya; species Mya arenaria. The sequence continues at coordinate 61,080,456 of NC_069128.1, forward strand.
TAACTCACAGAACAAAAACGACAGACATGAACATAAATTCGAATGTTTATATGTTATTGATTTTGACACAATCGGTTTAAAGCAAACAATGATAGACTCTTTAGATACCACATACATATCGAGTTATACTTTATGTTATAGGTATAGGTAAAATATGTTTAAAAGAAAATCATGACGACTATATGAAATAATTAAACAGTATCTAGCACCTTATATAATTATATATTAATCGATTCAGGTCTTGCGCTGTGATTTATTTTATTTAACAAAATAAATGGAAGCGATGATATTTTGCATGGTGTCGTATACTTGCAACTTAAATTTCGGATTATGCAAACGCTGACCCTTTTGTGATATTATAAAAAGCATTTAAAAGTTTACAGTTAAGTCTGATAAAATATGTATCTTTAGAGATTTTAATGCCAGAACTAAAAATATGCACTTTTACTGATGCAGTATTTATACATATTTTTTTTTTAAAATGCAGTTTGATAAAATTTAAGAGGATTTACAGATACAGTTTCTTATCAAATGTGGGTAGGGAAAAACAAAACAGTGTGCAAATAGAAAATATGTATATGTTAAACGGTCGTTTGACCGGTGATTTTGAAGGAAGTAAAACATGTAAAGGTTGCAATTACTTTTTGTACACCAAATTTTAAAGTTTACCTGAAAACAGTTAACCAAAAAAACGTTCTTATATTGGCTAAGTATATGTTAGAGTTCAAGTTTTCCGATCTGCAGAAAGAAGAGCAGGCGTACTTAGGCAGAGGAAGCCCGCTCTATTTTCTGTAGATCGTCGATATTAAATACTTGACGTTTGTTGGTGTATTTACCAGAATAAATAAACTTAAAATAAATCAGCAAAAAATGTGAACATTTACCCTCACAGAAATGCAAATACCCAAGCATATGCTACCTTATTGACTGACAATAGTTGAACAGATAAGCCTTGGTGAATATATATTCATTTTATCGATCTATTTTGTACAAATCGTCCGAATCTATCAAATCTATATTAATGAACAAACGCATGAAATATTCTCGATTCTCATAACCCCACACAAAAAAATGCAAACTCAATGTCTAACTCGATTTTTTTCACAAGTAAAGATACTATATATACGAATTCGAAGTTGCCGTACCTAAAATAGTCATTATCAGGAAAGGGATCAAATTGTAGCTTAGATTTCGTGATGGATCCTCAAAAACAGATACCTTACTTCTGTCCCACTTTACAAGCAATTGACTGTAAATTGTGTTTATTACAAACTGAAGAAAACAGGGGGAAACTCAATTTCATCGGCGCATGTGCGATCTAAGAGCACATAGATTTAAGGAACATTTTAGACATAACAACCATTTCTTGCCTTTTCCTTTGCACACAACACAGCGGTTGTGGCAATGTTCTGCATAGTTCATACGAACATTGCTTACCGTGCTTTATAATGAAGATTTGTTTTTGCTAACACTGCGATCATGTGAATCATTGTAAAAAAATCGGCAGAATCTGTTATCTGAATGATCCAAATGTCATTTAGGTACATTAAATGTGCGTGAAGAAGTTATATTTTAAAGTAGGTGCGACAGAGCAAGGCGTTACCTCAAGTTACCAGGATAAAAATTTCATACAATTTAAAAGGGAATTAAATGGCGACAAAAGTATTCATGAATATGTTTAAAAATTTAAATTTAATATTTTCAAATAAGGCAACAAAAATGCCCAAGTTTTGTAACGAGGCAACTGCAATTCTAATAGTTGTGGCCTTGTGCAAACTATAAACAGCAAAATTCTTATTCTTATTCAGAGTGAATTCTATTTTTTGCCATCCCATTATGGCAATACCTGCAACATTGGGAATTAATGCACATTGTAGAGATTATAAATTGGGAACATGAGTCAAAGTGACAATAGATTAATAACTAAAAAGTTGAGAAATGTAATAGTAAGAAATGTCAATAAATCAAATTGTTCGATGACTTGTTAGAGAAAAAAGCAAGTTGTTTAACACACTGGACCAGTTAATTTAAATTCCTAAAAATGTATTGATAACTTTTCCCAGTCGTATTAAAAAATATATTAAATATATTAACTATTTCAGCATTTGGAAGAGCCGATTATTAGAGAACAGCTAAGAAAAATAGACCCGAAGTTTTAATACCTATTAACAAAATATCAAATGTGTTCTAGACAATACTTTGAATGTCATGAACCTGTCTCTTCTATCAAAGTCAAGCATGGTATGTATCACCAACTCCCCAAAAAATATAATTAAATCATTTTAATAGGTAACCTTGAAAAACACATGATTTGTTTCAATTACTGCCGTTTTGCTACCTGCTTTGAGGAAAAATTAATTGGTTTGAGGGACCTTACCAAAATCACTTTCTTTTCGTTGTTGACAAATTCTGCTTAAGCCAAAAATGTTGTTTTCTTCAAGCCCTTTCGCGGCTATTTCCCTTTAAAGGAGTAATGTTTAAATAATTATTATCTTAAAATGATTTTAAGAATTGGAAATGAAGAAAAAGGGGAGATTACATTCCAGTATGATATGCTTAATTTATTAAACTATTTTCAGTAGATTGATATTTAAAGGGACTAATGTTTTATGAACTGCACTCTTTTTATGACAAAATAAAGTGTGGCAAATCATTAGGTATGCTAAAACTAAGATATAGACAGCCAGAACCATTTCAGCAAAAGTTGATATTTGCTCAAATATCATCTATGAAGACCACAGTTTTGATTATCGTTACTAACATTATGACATTATGCACCAGTCAATTGTATCCACGCCGCCCGCCCCCCCCCCCCAAGGTCTAGGGGTATACCGGGGTATTGTATTCTCAGTAAAATGTTAACACTCTTACTTCACAAAACCCTTTTACACTATATAACAAAAAATGATAAGAATATAGAATCACCAGGCATCAGAAATTAAAACAGTTGTGGGTCGGATTCCTTAAGAATGTCTGTTTGAGAAAATATGAAGTACAAGAGGAGTGACCACTATGGGCCAATGGATTTAAAGGTTATAGTGGCCATCTTATCAATGAGCCTTAACTAAATTATCGTCATATCAAGACATCGGGGTGAATAATAAGCAAGTGTCAGAAATCCAATGAAAGTATAAAATGCTATGTAATTCTAGTAGCTGTATGCCGGGTACTTTAGTATTTGTATATATCGACTGAAAAATGATAGTGACAACCAATTAAAAGACATTCAATGTGAAAAAGGCTATAACTCTGCAACAATCTGGTCTAAAGTTTGAGTTTAAAAAAAAACTCGTGCTGTTTTTCGAAATAAAATCCGGCGTATGAATCGGGCTACTTAATCCTTGTTTTTATACTTTTAATAAAAATGTCCATACAGATCAAGCCTAAATGATATAATGTATTTTCGAAAAATGTTTTATACATAAGATATTCTCAAATGGTGGCCCATGGGACTTACATAATTGTTTTGCATTTCCGATTCAAAATGCATGGCAAAGACAAATCGACTGAGAGAAAAAAATGCATTGGTTAGGCATTGAATATTGGACCATATCTGAAAGGCGTTTCTTTGTTTTTGTCTATTCATTAATCATAACAGTTTCCAGTAGGCACAGCTTTTACTGTGCAATAAGTTGCATGCAGATAAATAACAACAATGTTTATGAGTAGGATATGAAGGACTTAATTGGCGATATTTTCCACTATTTTAAGTGTTAACTAGTACATTTTGCTGCAATATTGACATTAAAAGTTAACTCGGACAATTAATTAAAAATGGCTTTGGGGTGCCGACCGGAATTGCATCTCCCCCCCCCCCCCATCATCCCCCTACAGTACAACACACACACACTACTTATCCACTAATTATAGTTGATTATTTAACCTGACTATTTGTTATTGTTTATAAGGTTAAATTGATTCCCAAAAAGTGTGGTGAAGTGTTTTATTGTATAAATCATTAAGATTCATATCAAGGGTAAATAAAAATGACTAAGCAATCTTCTAGCATATGTTTAATTTTAAAATGCATGTACATCAGATGTTGTTTGGAAAGAAAAGGGGCGGGGTGGTCTGATTGACTACTAAGAGAGTGTAAAAATTGACAATACTGGGCGAGTATCTGAATTGGAACACTTTCGGCACTATTTTTTAAATATTTTTAGTTAGACTTGCACCACAACTACAAAATTTTCCATCAGGATACAAGACCAATTGGTTGATATAAATGGTATTTTTAAAGATACAACTGTACCGTGCGAACCAAACAAACACCAGCAGATCCCTTCAGTGAAAAGCATGCTCGACCCTGATGGGGTCCACTGGTCTTCATATACACTAACTTCTCTATTTTACAGATCCCGGGCTTTGCTAATTTGCATATTACCCAAGTTAACATACGTACTACAAACGTACTTCCGTTTTATACGGAATATTATTATGAAAGCACATCCGCTTCAGCGGACCGTTACAGTACTTTCCCCTCCGAGAAGACTCGTCCCGAGACTTGGACTGGGAATCTTATGGGTAAGGCAACTCCGTTCCGGCGGTTGTCATTATCCCATCGCTACCACCATTAGTACGTGCGACCTCATCAAACAAACACCAGACAGCCGAGCTTTCTGGCTTAATGAAACAAACACCAACAGATCCCTTCAGGAAAAAGCATGCTCGACCCTAAAGGGGTCCACTGGTCTTTATATACACTAACTTCTCTATTCTTACAGATCCCGGGCTTTGCTAATTTGCATATTACCAAATTAACATACGTACTACAAACGTACTTCCGTTTTATACGGAATATTATTATGAACGCACATCCGCTTCAGCGGATCGCGTTACACTACCAATCTGCATGAAAAGTACTTTATTAACCGCAAAGTCGAGGACTGCCATTTTCGTCCCCGGAGTACCTAAATATGGAACAGTTTTAATTCGTTATTTATTTTTATGTATTCTTTCAAAATTATTGCTCTATGTTTTGTTAAAGCGAATTAATAATTTTATCTCCATTTTGCAAAATTAAAATCACATGATTTTTCATAGAACTTGTATTGCTTGAAAATTGACGTGTCAAATTAAAAATGCTACCCACAGTAAGATGAAAATAAATCCGTTTGATGGTGGTAATCATTCAATGGCGGCTTTATTGATAAATTTCCTCAATAAAACACTATGAAATTCACATCATCAGCATCCGGAAGTAGTGATGTCTGAATCATTCGGCCGCTCTGATCAGAGTAAATTTTGAGGTCAATAAGTAGACTGGTACCTTGATTTACTTTTCCTCAAAAATATAAAGTAATACAGGTACGCGGCATATGGTTTTTAGTTATCATTAATAGTATTTGAACAATAAATACCAAACATCATTGTGTATTTAAAAAAGTGCTAAGTGCCATGCGATGATTAGTTAAAAAAACTTTGTATCGAAAAGAAAATATCACGGAAACATGCAAATTATGTGGAAAAAACGAACAGGGACCGACTTCGGAATACCAACATTGTATATAAAGGATAACAATACTTTTTTAAACCAACTTTCCTGGTTGTTTTCTACTTAGATCGCACGCTTTAATCGCTTTATGTATGAATTCACAAGACATTTCGAATGCGCGACGGGCACCGCGGTTAGCTGATACTGGTTTCTTTTCGGATAAAAGAGAAAGAGGGTACCAGTCTATCAATACAGAGCATTTTACGGAAAAATTTCGATGCGTACTTTTTCAATATATTCATATTCTTATTGCATATAATCTGACCGTATGCAAGAACATTCACGAAGTTAACCCGATTAACTCACTCGCTACGTATGAATTTCTTGTGCTTCATTAAAAGAACATACAGTTAGCTTGAATTGTTAGGAGAACTATTTGTATTGGATGTTTTCATTGTAATCAGTTCTGGTACTACTTTGATTATTCAAATTCGCTAACGGCAATCCAATCAACTTACAGCGTATGAATACATTACGTCAGTGAAACCCCAGATGCGGCTTGAGAATGCAGATAGCGTGTTTATGGCTATGAACTAGGCCACAAGTGCCCTAGTCCAAAAACCGACTTTCTAATAAAGGTTAGTTGCCTTTGGGTATTTAGTGCCATTCCATAGCTGAGCATTTAATGAGAAGAACAAATATAGATTTTGCATGTAATATATTACATGTTACATTTTCGTAACAAAAATTAGCTTTAATGAATAATAAAAGGAAATATTTAACCTAAAAGAAAAAGTAAAAAAAGAGATAATTGGCTTACCTTAGGCCCGGTTGTTGGGTGTGGGCCGGCTATGGAGATAACTAACAATATAGTGACGATCCCAATGACAAACGACACAAAATTATTAAAAAAATAGTAACGGATTTTGGTACCAAGTTGTTGTTTTGTCGGTACTCTTAAGGTCGTATTCATGGTTAAATCTGAGATAAAAACGTCCGAGTTAGAACATGTCGATATAATAAACGTACATTGAATATTTAATCAAAGCATACCCGTATACCTAACTGCAGTATACATGTTCATATTTAAGAAAATAAATGTATACCTTTCAACGTAAGTCATATAATGCATCAGCAATGTTTATTATTTTACATATTGTGTGTTTACTGCAGTCCACCTTTTTCAAATAAGTACATGTTTGAGTATATAATATTTGACGTACATATATATAAACATATGCAATGATCTTGGTCTGATTGTATTGTAATCGTTGTTTTATAATCAATCATGTTATCGATAATAAACCAAATCAGCCGAATTTGATAACAATATAACTATTATATATTTTTATCAACATCCCAGCAATGCAATGCATGTTTTTATGTTTGACACAAAGAGTTTTTGATTTATTTTGGATACTTGGATATTAAGCTATTAGCTGTATTATAATTTACATATTTGTTTGGTTACATTAAAATGGCGTCAGGACATGCGAAGTGTGAACTTTGTTGTGAGGAAACTGCTGTGAGACATTGCGATACATGTGGACCTGTCGGTGAAGCTTGTTTACGTATTCACAAAGCAGGAAAGATTTTTCAGAATCACGTTATAACCGTGTTTAAAGACGACGGAAACATTCCAAAGACGACACGGTTTGACATAACAGAAGATAGATGTAAACAGCATCCGACAGAAAAAAGCTATATATATTTGTAAAATTAATGATATAATGGTTTGTTGCAGATGTTTTTATTCGGAACATCTTCCATTTGTAAAAGAAAGCGTTACTTTATTGACTGTTACTATTGACTGTGACAAAGTCAACACGATGACTTCAGCTTTGATGGAGGTAAAAGATGAAATCCTTCTTATTGAAAATGAAGCTGAGCACAGTAAGGAACGTAAAAAGACCAATACTGATAAATGTGTGCAAGATTGTATGGAATTAGGAAAGAACATCAAACAACATGTAGATGAATTTACGAGTGGAATAAGAAACGAAATCAAAAGGTCATATGACGAAAACGTAAGGACGCATTTACGTATTACTGAGACGTGTAATGAGATTACCCTTGGTGTGACAATGAAGAAAGGAAGACGGATGAGTATGTTGACAATAAATTGGCAGGGTACCTTTACCTAATGAGCAGACATTTTGAGAACGAGATTTCGGGTGTTAAATCCCTCCTGAAGGAAATCAGACATAAACATACGTTTAAATAGTTTGACTTGAAACAAAATAAAGCTATTATGAAATGTGTGTTTGAGGACTTGAAAGTATTATGGGAGCTACACGAACAAGTTACTGAGAGCGAAGACGAAAGTGCAATCGATGCTGTTGCTTCCACTGCTGAAATTCACAAGGTTTGTTATGGCTTCATCACTACATTTAATACCCTATTTTGTTTTTGTTGAATGAAAATTTGATATCTCCTCATGTGGGTTGTTCATGCATAAAACGAAATTTTCCTTTTTATTGTTTAGCACAATACTTTTCGAGCATATTGCACAGTTAAACGTTTCTATTGATAACCTGCCTATCACATAAAATAATACTAATAGCATGTTTATCGAAAGATAAAAAGATTTATCAGTTAAATGAAAATTAGATTTCGCTGTAACAAACACTGGATATATTTCATTATGTTAACATTTCAAGCTTTTTAGCTAACAGCTCATCTTCTCATAGACAGTCAGTGCGTACAGGGTTGGGATTCAATTCCAAGACACCATTTCCGAAATATTGGATCGCGGACAAACACTTTAACGCTCTGTTAGTATTATAACTGTCCTTCTACATCTGGTTTAGGCATTAATATGCAAAAACATACCTTCTATGCAATGTTCTGAGCTTTTATATTTGACTTCAGATGCGGAAGGAGCTCATTGCAATGTTGAAGGGGACCAAACAAAACGAGGATGAATCGGAAAAGTCAGTTAAGGTATGTATACCTGCCTAAAATTCTATATTATATTACTCGATTAGCAATTATCAATTCAAATAATATAGTTTATTAAACAATGAAACACTAAAGAATACCAAAATTACGAGAATTATGATAACCTGGCTAGAAATATGTGCTTGCCTTTTGGCATTGTGATTGGTATTTTTTTCTTTCTTTTCATAAATCGATTTATACTGCAACTAGCATACACTGGATGCACGACACAGTCTACGAAAGTCATATTGTCAGGATAGATTCATGCTATTAATGGCTCATTTGTACCAGTCAGACCATTATAGACACAAGTATGCAGTTTATAATATTTACGCAACATCACATCTATCGAACGTATCTGTTATATGAAATAAAAAAATGAAATTTCATGCATGTACCTTAGCTTCATTTGTGGAATACACAAGCAAAACCAAAGCATATTGATCGAAGCTTTGACATTTTTTAAACATACACAGGTTTCTTTGACCAGAGTCGTACTCCGGAATAATGATGCTATGCGTACCACACTCTGGTTCAATCGCCCCGGTTCAGAGTGCAAACAGCTAATATTTCAGCTATTCAGAAACATTTCGCTGTTTTCTTTCGATAGATTCTCTTGGAGTCGACAAAGCGTGGCGTTTAACTACTGCCAATGACAAGGGGCCTTACATGCACACGACGACGACGAATTATTGCCGTATATCCAACAATACGGCTCATACAGAATCCATAAAGAAGAAAAATACTCAATGATAGTACATGATTTTTAAGGTTTATAGTATATATCTGTCGTTCGATATTAATTTAGATCCTGGGGAAATGAAAGTTCGTAATACGTATTTTCAAATGTACATTTCCGTTTAATAAGTAGCAAGAATTGAACAGGTGTATTGGAATACGCTATATTAGTTTTTGGCCCCTCCATATTTGTGTCATCTCTGCGGGGCAAATATGTAAAATTAGTCCGTTTGTTGTTACATGCGAAAGGACATTGAGAGGAATATATTTATGATTACCACATTTATTACTTTGAGAAATTACAATTTATTGTGTCAACGTCAGAAAATCACCATCTACAGATAACTCGCATAATATTGTCCCCCCACTACAGTCCGATAAAAATAAAATCATATTGACCTTAAAACTACTTTCGTTATAAAACATATACTTGTGAAAGATATGCAACTTATATTGATTGTTTAAGATTAATATTATGGTTCGTAGCTTTATTTTAATATTTTATGATTGACTTTTCGCATTTGAACTTGACTTCATTAAGTACCTGAATGCTCTGTGTTTTAAATGTATATCGCTGAAAAAAAAAATTTGCTAAATAAACTCAGTCGTATCTTAACAGAGCGCTTAATTAACTTTACAAATTGAGTAAAAAAATGAATAAGCGGCAAAACAGCGTATCGATGGTCAGTGATCTGTAGTGAAGTATGCTTAATGTACAGAAGGTGTTGAATGATTGACGATGATATCAGCAAAATGATATATTAATAGCTTTGCACTCGATATTGCAGCGATGGAATCAGAGGTCATGAATGAGAGTGGTTTTTACACGTGTAGTATAAAATATATAAAAAACAAGCTTCGAGAACACAGACATTAGTACTATAACAGCAAACAAAAGAAAACAATGTCACTTTTACCAAGAACACATTTTGAAAATGCTTGACAAACAATGCTATTCTAAAAACAACATTATGAAATGTTCGGACAGATCTAGAACCAAGAGACTATTAGTTTTGATACCAAAATAAAAAAATAAAATCATATTCACATCAAAAGACGTTGTGTTTTTTTCGATAATTGTTTGTCATTTCGGTGTTGACCGAGTGTCACTGCGGAATATTTTTTTTAAATATTTACAAAATATCCTTAGAAAGAATAATAAAAAAGGAACAATTATGGTTGAATGTACTAGTATCCTGATCTTATCACAGTATATGATATGATAATTGTTATAAAAAAAATACCCAGTTAACAGTTCGGTGATGCTCTTTCATTATAATGACTAGAAAACCGCCAAATGATGTTTAACATTGAATCAATTTTGCATGGCCTAATGTCAATTCTGTTTTAGCTGCTTTCTCTGTTCTTTGTAAGTTGCTGATTCCCCTTTCGGAAAAAAAAACTGGAGTTAGAGAAAGAGTTACTGCAAGCGAAAAAGGCCATAGAAAAAGCTGACAAGGTAAGATAAATGATAAACATAACAAGGCAATATGATGAAAAAGTATATAAATTTGAACAAAGGTGATGAATATCAAACATTTCAAATATTCTAAATTCAATCCTTGATATCTATTCTCAATGGCACTAATATGAATTGAACTATTCATTAATGTTCAGTTAAAATAATAACACACCGTTTAACTAAAATTGTATAGACAAAAAAGTGAATTGTTCATTTAAATTTAGATAAAACAGTATCCGGTATAGGTTTGCAAATCCGGTTTACTTGCAAACTTAGTTTTTTTTATTATCTTAGATATCAACTTCAAAAGCGACACATAGAAAGTTTGCGCATTCAATAAGAAATATTTTAAGTAAAATTCAAAAAAAAGTATTAAGAAGTATGAAAATTTTAATTCCAAAATTGATTTCTCCCGTTGGCCACCAATTGGATTTTAGGTCTCCCGCGGGGTTTTGGCGAGCTCCAATTGGATAATTTTCCATATGGACTGAAACGGGGTAAAAATCAGCAATTGGAAAAAAATCAAATATTACAATTTGGAACAGAAAATTACATTTCAATTTATGTTTGTAGTACTAGAATAATAAACATTATTAAAACCTAATAAAACATAAAAAAGTTTGATCTTGTAAAAACGTCTCTCCAATTGGGGAAAATACCAATTGGAGAATTCCACAGTCAATTTCTATTGATAAAATCCACCATTTGGAGATTACAGAAGTTTGTGATCACAGAAGTTGGAGGAAATACCAGATTTCCACAGTATAACATTTGCTGGGGAGAAATAAAGTTGGGATATATACATGTCATGATATTTTTGCTAATTAATTCAATATTGTATATTATTCAAGAAAATAAAAATGCAAGATGTTACCTGATTTCGAGTATTTCAGCGGTGTTTCCACTTGTGACGTTGTGTACAATCTAAAACAGTGATATTATATACAACGTCACAAGATTTACGAATTATTTATCCTTTTCTGAAGCCTTATGGTCCTAGATGCACGAAAATATTACATACTTTTAAAAAGAATAACTTACGAATTTTCATTTCTTGGTGGGCTCACTTCTTCAAGTATTTCAGTTAATCGAATAGGTTAGAGAACACCATGTTATATTGTCAGTAGGTACAACAAACTATGTTGATTTAATGACAAACTTCATTCGATCATTCCAAATTAAAGAAAATAGATATTTCGATTTGTATCTTTAATCCTAGGCAAAAGTGGCTTTTTTTATCATTTCATTTTCATCACTCACGGTATGTTATTTTTTTTTTGCCATATGCAATTGGTACATATATATATATTATATGGGGTCAAACTTGGCCACCAAATCTTCGATTCAGCTGACACATTGCCACTGGTACATTGCCATTGAATTGCATAATATTGTTTATAATGGTATCCCTTTAATAACACTGTTATTTTATGTGATATCATCATTTAAGGGAGCTCAAACTTGGCCACCAAGTCATTAAGCGGACACACTGCTACTTTAGATGATTAAAATGCATCTTTTAATTATTATGAATGAATGCTTTTAATATAGGGGTGATCTTCATTATGACTACGTTGGAAACCATAAGAGGTTGAAAGGAGAGCTGGCAGCCAAAGGTATAACGGATGCTGACATAGATCAGAAGGATAATCTGGAAGACGCGTTCACTGTCGAAAGTCCGTGAATTTCATCGGTCTACTGTTATTGATATACTTTTCAAGATTTATATAACTAATAATATAATAGATCATGCCAACCCGTGGCGTACGATCATTTTCACTACTTAGCATCTATTTTATTCAAGTTTGTACAGCATGTCTTCTAGGGTACAATACAAAACACTTGTTTCATAAATATACGATAAACTCTTTTATAAATTGAAAGTCGTTTCCATACCTGTTCTAGCTATGGAGTTAGAATACATCTTTGTTCGATTCCGACCAATGTAAAATGCTTATAAACTGCTTAAAGGTAACATTTTAATAATATGTACAGCACAGTTTTTAAATCATTTTTTTTTTTGCATTATGAAAATAATTTAAGGGATAGTGTAATGCGTATCATATATTTAAATATTGTAGATTTATGGTTGAACGTATGACATTATTAATCATTTTAGGCTTATCGTTGGTCGAAGCTGCACTAAGTACAGTTAACACTGCAGACAGGTGCATCGGAGGGGCGAATTAGATCCTTACGGAATCTTGAAAGCAACATTCACCATCGATGGCCGATGACCGCTGTCAGCTGCTTGCCTTGTAACGCGTTAAATAGGGTTTTGAATCATCCACTGTATGGCATGTTGTACGGTAGAGCGGATTAAAAATCACACTAGTTTTTGTATTAAAATTGTGCTACACCCTTCAGTAACATATCGATTAAATGTACCTAGTAATACAAACCAACATTTCTCCTATTTCCCCCCCCCCCCCTCTAATTGGATTGAATGGCCTGCTTTACTAGTGTTACGTATATGCGTTAAATTTTGTTAATCTGGTATGCGGTTTGTGTCGACCTTGTAAAAGGTATTTGAAAGATCGATATGGAAGTGCTGTACGTTTTATTCCCGAAAGCACTAACATTTGTTTTACTAAACAAATGTTGTTTTTAATGTTTCGATCAATACGTATGAAAATGATAAAAAAAAGATAATGCAAAAAGGGTATTGTAATACGATATTTCTCCGACGAAAATATGTTAATCGTATGACAAGGCAAGACGACAATGGTAACTTAATATTGTCTCCCAGGAAGTTTAAAAATACTATTGTTGTGCTCCTATTCTGTCTATTTGACTTATTGGACTCTTGAGGGAGAGTAATCAAAATTTGGGAAAATCCCTTTTTGTATTTGATTAAATTTTAATGTATATGTTTATAAATATTTTTATTATACGTAAAACACTAAGTGTAATACTCAATACTATAGATACAATTATGTTTATCGATATGTGTGTAGATCTGTTAATGTTTTCGTGAATTTGTATGTTTCTCGGTTATTGTATAAGGTTCTTAACCTGTATCACTTAAACAGGAATTGGTTACATAATGTGTTTGTTTATTTTTCTTTTATGGCAATGCATTATGTAAGATAAAACTATTCTATTTACGGAGCATGTTATATACCAGCGTTTGATACAGGAACGGACGAATATGTTCAATAGAAAAGAGGATAATTATTAAAAGCATTAAAAATACAATTATAATTTCTTCCTTACCGTTTTCAGAAACAGAACTTGCTTTGATATCAAAATATTCAGCAAAACAATTTTGATAAATAATTTCTCATTACAAACAAAAATTCATTTATCTAAAAATAGATTAAATGATATTCTCCTTGATAAGATTCTTTAATTAAAATTAATATAATAATAGGTACACTACTTAACTTTGTATGTAGACAAAGACACTTTTAAACAAACTTCAACTTTTGCAACATTTCAACTTTTATTTCACAAAAGCATAAGGTCCCCACATAGGGACAGCATTAGCATACATACTATATCAAGCACAATGGGTACGGCTATATCAAAAGCATAAGGTCCCCACATAGGGACAGCATTAGCATACATACTATATCAAGCACAATGGGTACGGCTATATCAAAAGCATAAGGTCCCCACATAGGGACAGCATTAGCATACATAATATATAAAGCACAATGGGTACGGCTATATCAAAAGCATAAGGTCCCCACATAGGGACAGCATTAGCATACATAATATATAAAGCACAATGGGTACGGCTATATCAGATATTAAGTATAAAATATTTTAACAAGGAGGTTTTTCATATGTTTTATTTTCTACTGTTACTAATAACGTTTTAAAATGAATAACTCACTTTGGGTTATATTTTTATGTGTTTGATCATATTGTTAGGTATAATGCCTAGTTTCGGCAGACGCTTTAATTAGTCGAGTGTTACCGGCTATGGTACGGTTGTTTTTCGTTGTAACTAATACCGGAATAACTCAATAATATTGTAAGTAACGCATAAACACAATCTCTCTTGAATACGCTTCCTTGTTGTGGTACTCTGTCATCACCATCAAAAAAAACACAAAGTTGGCACAAATGAAATTGTTCGACTTTTTAACAATGTCAACTGTAGAACATCGTTTTCAGTGACATGATTAACTGATCTTGGTCTTTGTAAATATCATTCAGAGATGTAGACATGCACATTTTTTTTAAGTTTAATACAAGATTCAACAAAAAAATAAAAAAGTAGTGAAATTCGGTCAGATGGCAGTAGCTTTTTTTAATGTTTATGTTCCACATATGTATGATTTTCCAACGTCTTCCTTTTATTGCAATTTTATATGTTTCCAAAATGTATAAAAGAAGCTAAATTTAAATAGGTAAACTAGTGAAAACCCACCATTTAAAAGGAGAGAGAGAAATTTGAGAAATCTGTGTTTGTATACTCTTATTTATAATTGTTACAGAAAAATCATCAATATATGTGTGTTTTTAGAGAAAATGTTCAGATATAACATATAAGTAAAAAGTATATTTTAAAGAAGCCCATAATATACAAAAACTTATATTATCACTGTAGCATTAATTAATCACCTGTTGTAGATATTTTTTAATGGTGTGAAACCGGAAACAATCCGTGTTTAAATTCACGGGTCATTGTGGAAATAAGCATACGCATTCTGTGAAAGCTTAATGGGTTAACTAGGGCCAATGTTGTGAAGACCTTTAATAGTTTAATAATTATCATCAATATCAGAAGTATTATATTTTCAATTAGTATCATTTAACTTTAATATAGCAAGCTGTGCGTGATAAAGCATTGGTTATATATAGTATAAAGATGGTAACGGTGTTATTTAATTATTGGAAATGGTACATAATCTAACTGTATTGATGATATATTACATTGAACGAGTACTAATATCACTCTATTAAAAAAATGTGTTTGTTCCCATGTTAAGAGTCGTTTAAACTATTGAAGCAAATTCACTATTTCAATCAAAAAAGTGTACAGTAAAATGTATAATTTGTAAAATATACTTCATCTGTATAAAAAAAACATTCTTTATAAAACAATGGGTCGGCTACACTTTTTGTAAATATAAACAACATATTATTAACAGAGTCTTTGCAAGAAAATTTGCAATAATCCCGGAGCGAAACTGATTTCGAAAAGAAACTGTTCCCGAAAAAGATGCATTCCATTTATATGAAATACTTTGAGTAGTTGGTAGTATCAGGTACAATACTAAAACATAGCAATGAATTATCAAGCGGAGCGGAATCTCTCCATTCATTGAATGATTTGATAGTAGGAATTAAATTCGTAATCGTGACTTCAGTGTAACAATTATATTAATCATGAATAACATAGTTATTTTAGTCTCACCTCACCCTTACCAAAACATACACCTTTTGTGCTGACGAGATTAGATTATTTGTGGCAACAACAGATACAAGGGGGTGGCAACAACAATAACAAGCATCCAAACAAAAGAGCGTATGATAAATATTAAATTATTTGCGTTTATATAACCATACTTCATTGTTTACGTATTGTTATGCATAACATTACCTTCTCATTACCTTTACATAAGTATAAATATATCACCCCCACACTGAGAATGTCACAATCATATCGAAAAACATATGTTTCTGAAACAGTAACACATGTTAGACGGTAAGTTCGATTATTACTCTCTGGGATAAAGTCCAGGAAAAACTTCGCTTATCTTTTTATAAATGTCTAAGGAAACCTGTATTCGTAACAATATCCGAAACACTTTTTAGTGTTCCTCAGACTAACTCTCCAAATATGAGACAACGAATATATCTCAACGTGCTCCATTGTAAAAATTCAAATATGATTTAAATGTATATACAATATTATTGTGGTAAAATTGTAAGACATATATTTCCATAAATTACATAGTCATCACGAAAATATAATTAAAGTTCGATGTTGCCGGAATAGCAGTCTCTGTAAAAATAACAAAAACCCACTTTACCCGCCAAACTATGTTCCGCAATTTATAGCGCCACCTACAAAGCTGACCAAACCAGTTTTTTTCTCAGGCTAATTTGAAACAATTGTGCTCCTCTTTACGGTGTAACGCTACGAACTATATTTTCCAACCCAACTTTATAAATCATCGCATACACAAACACAACCAAGACTCGTATAATACAGATTACTTTCTAATATGTCAAATAATTGCACATTAAAAGTATTGTATATAGGCGAGTCCTCACGCCAAATGTAGGTATCACATAAATAAATACTTTAGAGGATGTTAAAAAGGGTGCGATCCAGTTTAAGCCAAATAATTTAATCAAAATATTTATAAATATTTATAAATATTAATACTTCAATACTATCACTTATTTTTTTATTATATAAAACTACTCCAACATTATTTCGCTTAGCGTCCCAATGATGAAATTAACGAACAGAAGTGTGATTAATTACCGTTTATATAAATATTACTAGTAAAATCAAACCATGACTTGTATTGAAAACAAATATCGTGTTTTTGTAAATATTTGTAAACTCAAGGCTCTCCTTTTTCTCCCTCGTGAATCCATGCATCTTCAACGAGAGGACGGATAGTTCACCCAAAACGTGCACCTACATCAGCACATGCTTGCCGTCCACGTACAGGGTGTCATACGCAATCCATGCCCGCTTGCCTTCTTTCCTGCCACCCTTCATCAAGAGAATCAGCCTGCGACATTTATCCAGCACTTCCGCTGGGATAAGTTTGTACATTTGACAAAACTGTTTCCTATTCTACCAAACTACCTCCCTGTCCTTGAAAAACGTAACTTTGCAAAGATATTTTGTACACTGACTTGTCTTGGTAGCCCCGGGGAGTGACCCGCTCAAAGCGAATAGATTCAGCCGTCTCTTTCGCGATCTTGGGGGTCTCCTACATGTGCATACGAATTTTATTTCGGTGACGTCGGCTGGCTCGGTTTCTCGGGAACTTTTGAGAACACAAAATTATTTCTCATTGACTGCGACTTTAAGTACGCAACGTCGTCCCGAGGCTCCCGTTGTTTTTCTTACTCGATCACCCGATTCCGCCTTAAACTTCGCCTCTACGTCAACCGACTCAACCTTGTCTTCAAACGTCTTAACGTGTTTGCCCGTACGCTTTACATGGTCATTAAGTTTAAGGGTTCCAATTGAGTTAAATTTCTTTTCCATGACTTAATTTTTGGCCCACTGCCTTCATACGGTTAAGCAACAATTTGTTTGTGGTTCGCTGCCGCCATCCACGATTTTTGAGCTGCCTTTGCCTGAATCAGACACATGAGCTATGTTGAATAATTTGTAAGCAGTCCCCTTATACACAGAATCGTTTGCATCCAGCATGGCACTGACAAGAAAGCTTGTGTCAGATTCTCTGTTATGTCAGTTTGCTTTTGTTTATTTTATCCAAGTACTTCCATTAACATTTATGTCTTTGCATTTGTTAGTCATAATTACAGAGTGACGCATTCCGTACGAAAATTCAAACTAATCCGCATGTTTAAGAATGAATCCAGACTCTTATTTAAACTAAAGAAACATAAATGAATCCCCGATTTGAAACGCGTCCACTTCACGCCATATCACGTTACTAATATCCAAAGACACAATTTTGATTCATGTTAATAGATAGTTAAGTTATTTTAGGAAATATTGGATAAATCAATTTGTTAGATCTAGTGAATTAGTGTTTATTCTGAATATTTTTTTACCTGCAATATGGTCAATATGTAAATCCTTGACTACAAACCTACATTAGTTGACCTAAAATTCTGATATCGACCTTAATGTTTCTGTAGTTAATGGCAATACATTAAACATTTCTGGGTATATGAAAGTTATCATGGCCATACTAGAGTTGAATATAAAACTACCCTTACCGTTGTTCCTGGCACAGAGCTGAACAAGTTTTGTCCTGTCATTATTGGAACTGACTTGATCTGATGTTGCATATCTGCTGTATTTGACTTAGGTACAGTATTTGATGTTTGGTAGATGATTTTTAGCTCCTTTGTTTGTAACCGAGTTTCAGTCAAGTCGTCTAATGACCATGATGTTGAGAACGGTCCTTATGAGTTTATTACCTTGCACGGGATAGCTTTGGGACATAGCCACAGCGTCAAGAAAGTAGTTCCGAAAGCTCTAGTAAAACAACGTACTGAAAATATGTAGCTAAGCGAGTATTTTGAATAAATATTTGAAGTTATCAATTGTTTTATCATTGTTTGCAATTTAATGTCATGTCAAGCAAGTACGGCCGTTTTTTATTGCGTAGTTAACAATCAATTACATGTATTTCACATTCATTGTTTATGATTTAAATTACTTATTTATAGCAATTGCTTATCATTTTAAAGGTGCTCTCAGCACTTCGTCGCAGCAAAAGTTACCTGGAACCTTATAGGCATAACTGCCAAATTGTATATCTCGCTGTATGCTGAGAAACTGCATGTGTTTGACTACAATACAGCAACATGCATCTGTGGCTAAATTAAGAACTGCGTCTATATCACCTAAATAGGTATTGATACATGATTACAACGCACAGCTCAATATATGCGTATAAATGTTCTTACATTTTGTTTGTTTTCTGTTTTCGCTTTATTAGCCTTAACCAGTCTCAACCACTGAACAACACCATAAGATCCAAATTTCTGTCGGTAGTAAAAATTTATTCGTTCAATGTCAAACCTTATAAAAACATACAGTTTATGGTACATAATCAATACAACAGTTGAATATTACGTATAACCAATAATAATATTTTTATAAGTTTCCAATTTAATCAATCACACTGTTTGAATTTATATATTATTTCTGTTACAGAGGGTTATTGTTTCATTAATAAGGTTCATTCGTCACTTGCACAGGATAACCTCTAAACAAGTTTCGATGCTAATTCCAATGCAGTCCAGGCATAGTTATCACTATTTAGGTATTATCAGATAGCATTAATCTCAAACAAAATCTTTTAGAATCACACAATTATTTAATAGTAACAACATGCACGAATAATAAAAAAATAGCTGTTTAAAAACGTGTTTTTTTTATAAACTACAAAACATGTACTTAAAAATACAAATGTCACTTACATAAACTAATGCAAACTACAGAGAAAATCCAAGTAGTCAAGCAATCAAATATAAACACTGTTTACATGTTCTCTAAAAGCACACTAATATAGAACAGAACAGAACATTTATTTATCAGAAGATCAAAGATCCATGTGGCCGAATATCATACAAAAATGGTGATAAGTATAAAGCATGTGTAAATATAACTTCATATATATATATATATATATATATATATATATATATATATGCACTTTCGTGCACTACAAACAACATATAACATACCAAAACTTACAATAATCAAAATTATAACATTACAATGAATGGTATATAGGTGATTATATATTTTATACGGATATACATATACATAAACATAAACACAAACATATACACCGTATGGATCCTTTTAATATTCATAATATGTCTTAGTTGTAAATATCTACTTTAATTAGACAATATTATAAGGGAATAAAGAAAATAATGAAATTGCAAGTTGATTTTTATAAAAAAAGCACTCGCAAAATTTTGCGAGTGCTCCTCAAAGTTAAATTCAAACCCTGACACGTATCAATATATAACTGTTAATCTCTACATGTGGTAATCTTTGCCTTCATATAACTTGGACATTTGATTGACACGATTGTCTGACCTGTCTAGATCAATGACATTCGTGAATAGATCGAAAACATGTTTTTGCTTAAACTTATTCGTGATACCAAATTACAAAAGTATGAGGAAACGTAATCAAGATGGTATTTCGTTAATGCGTTATAAAGAATTTTTAAGAGGTTTGTTTAAAACATAACTTTATAACAAATTGTAAAGCGTAATTGTTTCGATTAAAACGGTAAAATGCAATAACTTTTAAGAGGATTCTTTTCAACAGATAAGTTGCTTTTTTAATTTTGATTTACAAAAAAGACAACTTCACAATTTGATATTGAATTATATGTTGATATGTTGATATGAGATAACTGAGACTGTTTCACCGGTTTTCTGTTTTAGTATTTCAGGTTTATTTTTAGTAAAAAAAAAGTTGAAAAGTATGTAATCCATAATGAAATTTAATCCATAACGGATGAATCCCTAAATCTGTTAATAAAACTATGTTGAAATTGTGTGTAATCCATAATGGAATTCAATCCATAACGGATGAATCCCTAAATCTGTTAATAAAACTATATTGAAATTGTGTGTAATCCATAATGGAATTCAATCCATTACGGATGAATCCCTATATCTGGTAGTAAAACTATATTGAAATCGAGTGTAATTTGTAAATGTTAATTAATCCATGACGGATAAAACCCTAAATTGGCATTTGCAAACTTTATTACCGTTTACCTGCCAAGGTACATTTGTATGATGTCCGCCTTTATTTCAATACTACGAATTACTTTATATTATCAATATATTGCTTTGAAAGGAAAGATCAATGTAAACATGCTTTAACATAATGGAGACCCACAGTAACATGCTCATTTGTTTGCCCTATAAAAACAAATTTACATGTTTATTGGATGACAATACAAAACATGTGATAAACCTTTTAACATGTTCAATGGCTGACACTACAATACATTAGAGAAATCTAGTATCATGTTCAATGTGGCTGACCCTAAAACATGTAAGAAACCTATTAACATGTTCATTGACTGACCCTACAAATTATGTGAGAGATATATTAACATGTTCAATGGCTGATCCTACAAAACATGAGGGAAACCTATAAACATGTTCAATGGCTGCCCTTACAAAATATGAGAGGAACCGGTTAATATGTACAATGGCTGACTCTACAAAATGCAAGATACATCTATAGACATGTTCAAAGCCTAAACTTACAATATATTAGAGAAACTTATTTACAAGTTTAATGGCTGACCCTACAAAACATGAGGAAAAGCTTTTAACATATTCAATAGCTGACCCTACAAAACATGATAGAAAACCTTTAAACATGTTCAATGGCTGACACCACAAAACATGAAAGAAAACCTTTAAACATGTTCAATGGCTGACACCACAAAACATGATAGAAAACCTTTAAACATGTTCAATAGCTGACACCACAAAACATGATAGATAACCTTAAACATGTTCAATGGCTGACACCACAAAACATGAAAGAAAACCTTTAAACATGTTCAATGGCTGACACCACAAAACATGATAGAAAACCTTTAAACATGTTCAATGGCTGACACCACAAAACATGAAAGAAAACCTTTAAACATGTTCAATAGCTGACCTTACAAAACATGAGAGAAACTTATTAACATGTTCAATGGCTGACCCTACAAAACATGAGAGAGACTCATTGACATATGCAATGGCTGGCTTTACAACACATGGGAGACACTTATGAACATATTCAATGAGTGATCCTAACAAAAATGACAGAGACCAATTAATTTGTTTAATTGCCGACCCTAGAGCACATGAGAGAAACTATATGCATGTCTTTCCATTTTAACAATAACCTTGTTATTGCTGTTATATATATATCCCCATGTATTGAATCTATCAATGGATTGTTCCTCATTTGTGGTGTTTCCCTAAAAAATCATTAATATTCTCAACAGAATATGAAAATGAGGGGGTAAATATGTTTTTATTGCCATATTTAAACTTTTATTCCTACATAAACATTTGCACAATTCACATCAATTTTGCAAACTAAATATGTAATATTAACTTCATTCATGAAATAGAATGTGACCCACTTTAAGTACAATGATTAATAAATTCCTCGCGCTTTCATACATGTCGTTCTGAAGTTAGACAAATTCATTAACATTGACGGCATTGTGTACAAAAAAAAACACACGAAACCTCACTAATGTTATAAAAGAACAAAGATTTTCCAGACAAGATAAGATACAAAGTATAAAGTATTTTCTAGAAAAAAATTTTTTTGTGTGTTGACAAGTTGTCAATTTATCTGTCTTCAGGAAAATTGATCCCAATGTTATATAACTATATTGCCGTTCGTTATTTGTAACGTTGCTTTCTTACCCCATATATTAACGTTTACCATATCTAAGCATCAAATAACGTTATCGTTTAACGCAATTATTTTACATGATTCTAGAAATCTTTAGCTATTAAAACAAGTATTGCCTGGACAGAAAGACTAATAATAACAGAAGTCCGATGACAGTCACGGACCTTCGACAGTGAATGTCTCTTCCAGCTTCTCGGTTAAATCTATGTTCGTCTCTGTGATGCTCTTGGCTGCAAGCTCCGCTTTAATCTTCTTTATGTATTCATCATAACTCGCATATCTCGACAAGATCCTAAAACAATAATATAACTATAGTTACAATGCAATTTACATGTTATGGTATATAACTTGATTGCCATATAAACAGTTAAAAATAAAACAGTTTGACTTTAAAAATGGAATTATTTCTGTGATCATTGTACTCCTATTTCAAAAAATTTATAATTAAAATAATATATACAGTTCGTACAAAGTATGGAGTGATTACAGTTATTTACAATAAACACGATTGAGTGTATCTTCTATTCATTTAATTTTATTTTATCTGAGTCATTATAAATATAAAAATTAAATAATATTATGTAAGCGATAGGAAAATGCGGTATTAAAACTGGAAATGTTTAAGTTATGAGTAACAGCAAATTAAGACTTTAAAACATTATGTTTTACATAGAAGTTATTTCATAAAATCAGAAAGGTTATTGAAGGTGTTGCCATATCTGTCATATTGTCATACTCCAACTGATTTCAGATAAACAGCACAACACTCCCGTCTCCCAAATAGTAAAAATGCGTCCATTATTAATAGCTGATATAAATTACACCAAAAACATTCCTTGCTTTAGATATTGATACATCTTGTAAATAATCTTATAAATGTTGACCACTGGGCGTGCACACGAAAGTGCCGCTAGCCATAAAGGCTTTTTCTGAGTAGCACCTTTATCAGGCAACATATTCCTATTCTAACTTCAATCTAAATATGCTTAAGTATTCTTACGTAACTATAGACCGAATTAGTGAAAAGCCATCCAGCACGACACACTCGTATTCATTAACAGTAAACATCAGTCCTTTCCTAAACGCGGCCTTCAACATCCTACAAACCAGCTGACCCTCATTGTCGTCCTTCAACAATCCTGTAATTGTACTGCCTTTGTACGGTTTCCCCGGGCTTCGATTGTATTTCTACAAGTAGATTAATGGCATATAAACGCTTGTATAATAAGAGATATTATGAATAAAATAATAATGTAAACACTATATATTTTATTGTTTAGCCTAAATGTCGTTTGGCTTATTGCAACAGTTTATGAATGCATAATGTACGACCGTTTTCAAAACCGACGATGGTGTTGTCTTGTGTTTTGTCTTGTGTTGTTTTCTTAACACAATGCAGGCTTTCGTAACATACATGTATAATAAACTTGATTTGACTGTGATTATATGAAATTAAAGCAGATCAATTGTCTCAAAAACAAAGGTTTGTTTTTGCGGCTCATCTATTTTAAAACTCAAAGTTATATTAAAATAAGAAAATGAATAAGCAGACGGCACATACGGTCACTAACACTTATATAGTCATATTTTATTAAACAGACTGCATTTCCCATTGATAGCAAGGGCAAATTTTGAAAACATTTAAAATACATGGCATACAGATGATGCTTTTTTCTATGAAGTAATTATCACAAGTTCGTATTTGGATCTGCATATTATACATGTAAATTCATGGCATACAGATGATGCTTTTTCTACGAAGTATTTATCACAAAATTGAATTTGGATCTGGATATGAAACCTGTAAATTCAGGTCATACTGATGATGCTTTTTTCTATGAAGTTATTTTCACAAGTTCGTATTTGGATCTGGATATTAAACCTGTAAATTCAGGGCATACTGATGATGCTTTTTTCTATGAAGAAATTTTCACAAGTTCGTATTTGGATCTGGATATTAAACCTGTAAATTCAGGGCATTCTGATGATGCTTTTTTCTATGAAGAAATTTTAACAAGTTCGTGTTTGGTTCTGGATATTAAACCTGTAAATTCATGGCATACTGGTAATGCACCGTGTTTGGTTTGAATATTGTAATATTGGAAAAAACATACAAAGCATGCAAGGTCATATATACAGTATCAAAATATAGGATTGGGCTGAAAATGGTTGACATTATATAAAAGACGCTTCCAACAGATTCGTTGTGTACTGTTTTGTTAATATAAACTTTTAAATGAACGAAACAGAAATATATGCCTACTATCGATTTAGAAGAATGATTGCGAATGCATTTTCTTATTAAATTTAGTAACAAATAATGACCAAATAACGAATATATGTACCGAAAATACGATAAGCGATAAGAGGGAAGGAAAACAAATGTATGGTAGAGTGGATTAAGAGGGCGAACAAGCACCTTTTTGTTCTCCGTAGGTTTAAACGTACTTGTAAATGGACCTGTTTGAGTATGGACTGAATGTCTAGTCACAAAAGAACACGGTATTCAACGTGGGGATGCACATTTCATTTTTTCAAATAGCTGTAATCGGGAAGGTGAGAAACGAGTACATTTAACTGAGAAGTGATAACAGTGTTCTACCTCGCTATATATAAAACAGTACGGACTTTTAACAATGTTCTAGCATAGAAATCAACAGCTAGGACGCAACAATTAGTGCGAAGTCGCATTTGAAGCACTTGGAGGGTTATCTTTCCATGATGGTTATAAGCAAGCACATGCATACATGAGTATACGTATTTAGCTGCTTCCTGAATTATGAAATCGAGTCTGCTATTTAGAAACATAGAGCGGATATTAAAACAACGGATTACAGACCGAAAAAATGAGTTCAAGTGATAAGACGTTCGAGCAGGAACACGCTTGTGATGACCTGCGTTTTATAACCAGTAGGTTTTCGAGTTTCGACTGTTTGTGGTACTAAATCAAAAAGATGTTCTGGAATGATTTTTTATTTTGCAAACTTAATAAATCGATGTTTATAACGACGAATTTTCAGTGCCTCTCATCCGACTCCTTTCTTGAGTTAAGTGATTGATACAAGTTTAGTGGCGCCTGTCATATTTCTTAAATGTTCTTGTTGGATCATTTCAAGCACTGGTTTTTCTTGCTTAGTCAGTTATCGTAAATGGATCTTAAGGTATTCCAGAATTGGCTATATAAACGAAATAAAAGGTGTGGCAGGTGACTTTCAATCCAAAACGTATTTTCATTAAAGCATAATATCATTTACTTCCAAGCAAATTGGATGCCCAAAATCCGCATTCGTCTTTGTATCGTCTATGACATATGTTCCGGATCGAAACGGGTGTATCGCCGGAACAAAAGTAGACTTGACCACACTCTAAAGACAGGACCACCAGCTTTTTGAATAACTATTTTGAGTTTTTAGGTTATCTGCTTAGGATAGATGTTACATGTGTTTTGCAGATTTTATTAGATTAATTGTCTCATTCCGTAGCGTTCTGAACTTGTTCAATCGTTGTTCTGAGTTGAATCCTCGTGCCTTGCGGTAAGCCCGATGACGTCGGCTAATGGTGATGTCTAGCCAGGGAGGTTCGTAATCCAGAACTTGTCTGTTCGGTATACAGCTTTTCGAGATATCTGGTGAAGCTGATCCGATATTAGTAGATAATGTCAAAATCATTATCACAACAATCTCGTACTCGTGAAGAAAAATAAAGTAAAATCTAGCCGCTTGTTCGCATGAGACACACCTCATGCGGTACAGAAATGGCCTAGAAGTTACGGCTATAATCTACGTTTGAAAAAATTAAATGAGATTACGGCTTACAAATCGTTTTAGGCAGGATTTTGTTAAATTTCCGATAGCAATTCAAAAAGGAGATTCTTTCCTTTTTTGTTATCGGCTATTTCATTGGTCGAAAAATGTTTATGAATATACCTGATTTACGAAGTTTCCCTAGCCAATTCTCCCAGTTTATCAAATAGGTTATGATATGCTGGGGTGCCGAGAATGGGTTTCTGTCGTATTTGGTTGTCAACAAAATAAACTAGATAGTATATGTTTGTTGGATATAAGTAGGGACCCATATACACTCCAAATCAATCATTTCCAGGTCGAGATTTCTTTGCTGAAAAATCTTGTTCTTAACACATACAAGTTCTCCGCTGTGATTATCAAGAATCAAGAATCAAGGATTATCTCAGAAATATCAAGCATATCGAAATATTTTATATGCTCTGAATAGAGTGGAAATACGATCAAAACATTTTTGTGACAAATAAGATTTTACTAGGTACATGAGGCATTGTACAATTTGAGAAAGTGGATGATATTGACATTGTTCTTGATTTTGAGGCAGGATTTGGATGCATGCTATTAAATTCAATATATCCATAACCTATGACATAATTATACATAAACATTATTTACACAAGTAACATGTGAATCTATAATTTTTAAGATGGACAATGCTCGATTGATAGTTGCGAGGATTTCAGCTTTAACTCAATATTTGAATCCATTAGTAAGAAAACTAAAAGGTACAAAACATAAAATGTAGGGTAATATAAAACAAACAACGTCAGTAAGAACCTTAATGTAATTTAATAAATTTCTGCCATGCTGAATTGAGAAGAAATACCATCAGTAGGATTGTCAGCATGATAAGGTTACGCATGGATACAAGAATGAAAGCGTTCATAACGTTGAAGGGCTGTAGTCTCGCCAAGCATGATTTCACTTTCTTTTACAATTCTGTTCACAAGCAATAACAATTCAATCCACTTTTTTAGTGTCCTCAAACTGTAACCGATAAGTTCCTATGATGAATTTGTAATCCAATAAGCTAGTTTCATATCAAAAACTGATATATCTAAATGTACTAGAATGTATCAACATATCTCTCATCTCGCGTGTTAATTGCTAGGCTAGTGTATAGTTGATTAAATTGAACCTGATGGACGTTTTGACTATTTGTAGTAGGTAATGTAAGGCAGTGTCAACATGTGTTCCATTGTCTGCGGAATTATCTATAATAAGCTCTTCCCCTAGGTTCCTTAAAAAAATAATTCATGATTCGTTGGCTTTTTTGAAATTTACATCAACGTTGCAATCTAGGAAAGCATTACAATAAAGTGGTCTTCAATCTGCACTATTTCTAACAGCAAAACACATTTAATTTCATTTTTTTCAGTTAAGATTTTACATTTCATGTCAAAAAATAGATTTCACGATACCTGATTTCGATTTGCGTTACTAAAGCCTAAAAACAACTAAAACGTCTAACTTTAAAGGGTAAGTCGATTGTTAAATATTTTGCAGGAGTCGACCCACATGTGCAATACAGTTGTAACATACATCGAATAACGAAGCCCCAAAACGATTAACCTCAGAGACCATCCTTCTTAATAGCAAATCAAATTTAGTTTGACCGTAATCAACCTCTCTTTCGTATTGATAACTTAATTTATCAGTGATGTGATATAATCATTCAAATGTTTTGTATTTAAGGCATTCACATTTTTCTGCGAAGTACAGGAATCAGTCTTAGAATACATATTTCAATATAGTGATAGCCATACTATCAGACTTTCTCGTAAAAAAACTCACACCTTAAATACTACGAATTTAGTTAGGGGACCAACCATGATGAGCATTCTTATGCTGAATCCATAGTTAGATAAGTTGAGTTGCGTATATATCTTAAGTTGGGTATATATTATGTTATATATTATGCTGTTTAAAAGTTCATGTTTTTTTCTTTTTATTGTCAACGGTACTGATACTCGATCAAATCATAATGATTTTTAAAGATACCATAATATATTGGCAGAAATGTAATATCACGTTGAGGGCATTCTGTCTGTATAAGTTGGACAACTAAATCACAAATATTGCAACAATTGAATGTAGTTTTGGAGAACGATTAAGTGGTGCAATTTATCTTTGCCTTTTTATTGTTACAATCAACAGTATGGTGTTAGGAATATCAAGAAATTACTTGCGAGAATTCGTCAGCTGGACACTCGACATTGACAAACAGAAATGATTACCGTCTGAATACCATCCGGGAATGTAAATACACACTTAATTGGCAAGCGTTGTTCCAGGTTAATCTTGACCTCCACTTCTCCAGTGGGCTGCGTCCCTTTAACAAACATACTAATTATGATTATTGTAAATGGATTTGTTAAAACACAAATTTTATTTGTTTTTCAGCTAGATTTTGTTAACGAAGCTAGCTACACAACCAATTTAAAACAGCCAAAACGATCGATACTATGGATCACTTCGCCGTTGTTAAAGATTTGGGGTTGTAACTCAAGTAAAAACAACTTTATTAACCAACACTTACTTAAACAATAATAATTACTTACTATCAACTGAAGCACAAGTATATATTAAAATAAACATAATATAATTCGTCCCCAAATTATACATCTATTTACGTGTATACTACCTAATTGTGTAATGGGAACTTACATTTAATGTAATCCTTCAAGTGAGTACACCTTGCCTGGAGTGTTGTACATTCCTTTAAAAATAATAGTTATAACATATAAATGAGAAAGAGGAGATGGTTGGTATACAGAACTTATTTCGAAAAACGACTCACGCTACATATCAATCAGAACATACATTTTCCATTTCACTGGTTTGTCTTTGTTAAGGCATGAGCCAATCTTTAACAAAAACTGATATTTTTCACACAATGGGTTTTAGTAAAAGACAACCAAGTCATTCTACCATTTTAAAGTGACGAAAGTCGACTTTCGTACTTCTTAACTCCTAACGTTGTATCGAGCCTACTAAAATACTAAGAAGTTTCGATATGCAATGACTTTTGTAAAATGACCTTAAAATGTGATATTTACCTTTAACAAGGAATACGCTAAAACATTCTGCCAAATAATTAAAACACAACAATAACACTACAGACTTTACATG
The DNA here is from genome assembly GCF_026914265.1 of Mya arenaria. Lineage (NCBI taxonomy): Eukaryota > Metazoa > Mollusca > Bivalvia > Myida > Myidae > Mya > Mya arenaria. The sequence goes on from NC_069128.1 coordinate 61,110,062, forward strand.
AATTTTAGACGCCCTCCCGCCCAAAATGCCGAATGCTCTTTGATGTACCTAAATCCAATAATCATACTGAACAATGCATATCTGTAAACTTAAATCTTGATAATATAACTATAGTAGTGTAATATAATAACGATCTGTTCTATAAAAATCATATCTTATAATAATATTAATTAAATGCATGATAAAAAATGAATAAAAAAAATAAATATATGTTTTCCATTAATGTTTAACCACGATCAGTGTATAAGACAGGGACTTGTTCGGACCTTTTGAACATGTACGATAGATTACTATAATATGGTATACAATTGAAACTAGGATTGCAGAATGGCTTGGATTCAGTGAATACTACCAATTTTACCTAAGTATGTTAAGCATCATAAACGACGGAAAATAACGGAACTATTAAGGAACGAAATTTACCATTATGTGCATTCTGGATGCATCGATACACACTCATATTTACGTATAGTGTTTTACAGACAAGCAGACAAGTACGTAAATATTGTACCGGAATAAGTTCTTAATGTTAGTAATGTTATACCGTGAAAGTCATTGGGTACTTGAAATTATTTATCAGTTTATGAGTTCGATCTACTGTATTTGTTTATTGTTTATAGGTCGATACTGGCTATGGCGAGGCTTCAAGGTGATGTACTATTGTTTTTACTGATACATGTTTGAATATGTGTGAGATTATTCGCATATAGACTATTTTATCTCACAGTACATTCGTGTTTCAGTGAACCCGTGTTTCACATTATTCATTATAGAAACATGTTGATGCTTGTCTGGTATGTTTGTGTTGTTTATGTATCTTATTCAGATTCATTTAGACCAATACTTCGTTTTGTAAACAAGGTCTTATATTTGATTTGTTTTTATAATGGGCCGGTCTCTTTAGTTCCGTTGCGCAAATGTGTTTTAGGTCATCAGTAGGCAACACCCTTTCAAACTATACCAAGATTGTATGGGATCAGAAGGCATTAAAATGTAACATTATCGCCAAAATATGAAAGGAATGACAATTGTATTTCTACATCCGATACATAAAATGAAGTATGTACTAACAGTACATGTTTATAGAACTTAATTACTATTCTTATCAAATCAAATGTTTGTCAACTTCTGCATTCTTTATTGAAGTTATTCTTTCTTAAAAGAACATGTTTACAGGTATTGTACAACATTGTTTACTTTTTCAGATTTCTGTATATCCTGTTTCGCTTTCTGTAAATCTTGTTCGAGTCCTTTCTTTGTCTGAAAGCAAAGAGGCGAAAGATCAAGTCAGAACTGGAAATTATATTACAATTTCAAATGAACAAATGGAAATGCGTATATTGAAAAGCCATATTAATTGTCTCAATACTATGTTGCCCTTTACTTTTGTTGCATAGTAATGACTGCTTTTAGTTTTTTACTACATATATATCTGTACTCTAAAATTCAGAAACATGTTTGTTAAAGGTGTCACCTTTTCTGAATTGGAAACAGTTTATCATTCTACGTCACAATAACACAGAAAACATCACAAAGACTTGTTACATTTAACAATTCATAAATGAACACTTTTCAGCATGTCGATTAAAGATTTCCTTGGCCTTCTGACAAAAACAATAAACAGATAGAAAATTTTCAATTTATATTAAAACGCTGTGTTTAGCGATCTGAACATATCCGATGATGTTGCGTTCATCGGAAAAATATTCGCAAATGGAAAGAATGGAAGTTGAGGTGTAAATAAAGGCGTGTGGTAAAAATGCTTCAATCGACCATTCAGCTTATTGATAATCATGCATTAATATCAATGTTATACACATACCAAAATATCTTTTCACAAGGACTTTTGTTTTCTTTTCTTACTTCTTGCCACTCAGTCTGTTCCAATCTTAAGAGTTCATCAAGTAACACACGAACACACACACACGCATGGCTGTGTGTGTTGTGTGGGTATGTGTGCGCGTGTGTTTGTGCGTGTATGTGTGTGTGTATGTGTGTGTGTGGGTGCGTGTGTTGTGTGTGGGTGTGGGTGTTGTATGGGTGTGTGTGCGTTGTGTGGGTGTGTGTGTGTGTTGTGTGTGTGTGTTTGTTTGTGTGTGTGCGTGTGCGTGTGTGTGTGGGGGGGGGTGTGAGGGTGTGTGGGTGTGGGTGTTGTGTGGGTGTGGGTGTTGTGGGTGTGCGTGTGCGTGTTGTGTCTTATTGTGTAAGTTGTGTGGGTGTGTGTGTTGTGTGGTGTGTGTGTTTAGGCTCAGTTTATAAAACAGATAGTTTCTTGTCTTGTTCGAATCTTCTAAATATTTGTGATTTAAAAAAAGTTAGCGCAATAGCCTGAAAAATTAAAACTAGACTCTTAGCGTGGCTTGGAGTTAGTTTATTCTACTTGTTCTACTTAAGTACCTTAAGCGTCATAATCAACAGTGTGTGTATACCACGTTATAAACTACGTCATGTATGCTAGGTCGGCTATCAAGACTATCAAGAAATGAAATTCATAATTATGTGCATTCTGAATTCATCGAGACAAATATTGAATGAATATAATGAACTTTGCTAAGTCATATGTAAATATTGAACCGAAATATTGAATAAGAATGTTGTACCGTGAAAGATTGCACGTTATGTCAGTATTCAGTCGTTGAACTTTTGAAATTAGTTTATCTGTATATAGTTTAGTATCACTTTGATCTTTTTCTGTTTAAAACTGAATACGACGAGACTTAGAATTGTGGTTTCATTGTACTTATTGATACTTGTTGGAATATGTTTGTGGTTTTTCGAATATAGACTAGTTTCAACCCCGAGTACATACGTGTTTAAGAGACTCCGTGTTTCACTGACCGTTTCAAGGCAGTCAAATTAACACTTATTGAAAATTCTATGTTGATGATAAACAAAATCAAAATAACTAGTTGTTTTCTTTCTATAACAGTCTTTACAATCAAAACTAGACTTTCCCAACGGCTTGAATTAAGTTCTACCCGTTCTACTTTAGTATCTTTAGCGTCATAATCAAAGGAAATACCAAACATATTAAGAATTTCACAATAATGTGCATTCTGGGTGCATTGTGACACAATTTTATAGAAGTGTAATGTAAATAGGGAAATCATATGTAAATATTGTACCAGAATAATTTACAGTAAGATTATTGTACCGTGAAAGATTGCATGTGATGTCAATATCGAGTCGGTGAGTACAGTTGTTGTTTGATTGTGCTTATTGTAATTGTTGGGTTATGTGTAAGGTGATTCGCATATAGACTAGCATCAAACCCCAGTACATACGTGTTTCTTATATCTGATATTTCTTATACTTAAATTTGGTATAATTGACCTTTTCCTGAAGTTTTCATATTGTAAATGTGTTTTAGGTCACTTTGTAAGTAATAAGCCCTTTCAAAATTGTATGGGATCAGAAGGCAGCAAAATGTTACATTATCGCAAATATTTGAAAAGTATTGATCACATACAATTATACTATCATGGAAGTCAAATAGACTAATCTTATTTGCATGTAGAATATAAGCTTTTTATTTATACTTAGATATGAAGCTATATCCTGCAATGTTTGTATAAATATTTTGACACCAATACGCAATAATTTTCAACTGTACTATTATTATACATATATTATATACTTTCTATGTCTATAAATGTTTGTATATACCATGAATATCTCCAGCCATGGGGGAAATAAAGATGTTGAGTTGAGTTGAGTTGAGCACATCCGAACAATAAATAAAGTATGTAATACATGTACATGCTTTCATAAGTTAAGTTACTAGTGATGATCAGTTCAAATGGTTGTCACATTCTTTTTAATTAAAGTTATTCTTTTTTCAAATTACACTTACACAAGTATTGTACAACATTTTATACCTTACCTTTTCAGACTTCTCTATGTCCTGTTTTGCTTTCTGTAAATCTTGTTCGAATCCTTTCCGTGTCTGAAAGCAAAGAGGCAAAAGATCAAGTCAGAAACTAAAATTTTTATATATTTTTTTAATAAACAAACGGCAATGTGAATCTTGAAAATCCATATTAAGAATGGACTCCATTCTATGTTTCCCTACACATTTGTTGTATAATTATGACTACTGTTAGTGTTTAACTACAAGTGTTATCCATGTTAATCTGTACTATAAAAATCAGAAGCATGTTTGTGAATGGTGTCATCTTGTTTAACTTCTTTCAACTCATCACACAGTCCATGCATGGTCTGAAAACGTAAAATGATTGGTTTTGTGTTATATATGTTAATTGTAATATTGTAAAAAATAAAGACTATACACCAAATGGCCTAAACTAGCTGAGTGAGATCGGACAAAACCTGCATACAATGATGTTGCTAGTTTTCCCTGTATAATTAAACGCGTTAATGGTAACCCATATGTGATGGAAGTTACCGATGAAAAACGTACTGTAAGTATGTGAAAATGGATCACATTCGTTCTTACTTTTGTACCACGTTTTTCTCTAAGTCAACAGGTCAATATAAACATGATCGTTTTGTTGATCAGATCATTATTCGCGTATTGTAAACACAAATGCAGATTTTTTTACTTATTTCACTGAATCATCTGAGTCCATTACTGTTCTTATCTGTACTTTTAAGGAAACATTGATTCATTATAGAGGAGTTGCAGATCCACAACGTGACCAAAATGTAAGACATCATTTTCCCGTCTATGGAGCTATCAGTGTCCCAAAACCAAAACATTCCTCTTTGTATCGTCATATCTGGATATCGAAAAGACAGGAGTGACCTCAAACAAGATCGCCGTATATAATTTGGACTCTTTCTGTGATAGCAATGTTGAAATTAATCCTCTTGTTATAACAGATTCCCCGAAAAGTTCTATACCGATCGGACAAGTTTTCATTTAAGATTAGGAGATCCCTGAATTGAAAACAACATTCGCTGACGTAAACGAACTTATTGCAAAGCATGAGGATCCAACTCAAAACAACGTAGGTGAAAGTTTAAAACGCTCCGAAAGAAGAAAACTAATCTAATATAATCAGCAAGCTGTCCAAAGCCGATACAAGAACTCAAAATACTTATTCCAAATGCCGGTGGTTCTGTCTTAGGAGCTTTATCAAGTCTACTTCCGCTCAAGCGATGCCCCCGTTATGATCCAGCAATTATGTCGAATAGGATACAATATCTAAGCGGATGTTCTGAACATTCGTTTCGAGATCAAACATCAATTGTCGATTCGTTCGTACCCGCTCTGACTAACTCGCAGTCCTCTAATGTCTCAGGTATCAGTTCCTATGTTATTTCACATTTGAAAGTATCGCCTGTTCTAAAGGGCTTACCAATAGGCAAAGCATATGGTCCGGATGGTATAAATAATAGGAATCCTCGCTAACTCTCACAAAAAAATATCGAGAAAAACACACCAGCTACATTATCCACCTATCTTTATGCAGGATGAAAAAATTCTACAAGTTGACAGCTATAAACAAAAGATCTTCGGTACGAGGATAAGATCAATTATATTGAAACAAAATGTAGGAAGGTAATAAATATAATGCGTAAATAAAATTATTTTCGGATCGAAAATCACTTGAAACAATTTTAATGTCGTTCATACCGCCAATTTCGGAATACGATGACATATGTTTTGATAACTGCACTCAGCAAGAAAACTAGACCCAACAAGAAGCTGAAATAATCAGAACAGGCGCCAGTAAACTTGAATCAATCTTTTAACTAATGAAAAACAATGGATGGGAAAATCGTAACAAACATTAGTTAATTTAAGTCTTCAAAATGAAGAAAAATCATCTAGCTCAAGAATATCTTTGTGATTTAGTACCACAAACTGTCGGAAACTTGAATACCTACTGGTTATGCAATAATTTTAAAATGATTTTGGAAAATAGCTCATTGAGCGAATCATTTTTGTTATCATTTACCCGACTTTAAATCAAGATTAATCTTTATCATGAATATATATATACTAATACGTATTGACTTTACATTATGAACCCTTAAACGTATGAAATTCGTACATTTGTTTTATTCAAAGGCTTAATGATAGCGTTTCATCCCTGATATGTAAAATAAGATTTATTAACACAATTTTTAAATGTCTCACCTTTTCTGAATGAACAAGTTTCTGTTTCACTTGTTGCAGCTCATCACAGAGTTTCTCCCTTGTCTGAAAACGTGAACATTATTATGCATAATTATCTGTATGAAAGACGATGACTGACAATTAAAACTAGACAACAGAATGTTTGTTCTCATTATTTAAATAAGGCCAGTAGTGTTTGACACAGGTAGTCTCAACAATGTTTATTAAGATTAAGTGCATTCATTATTGACCTTAACCTTACCTTCACATAGTCAAAATGAAGAAATGATTGTTTGTGTTCTTGTAAAGACTAAACTTGAAGGCAACGATGGAGAACAAACTGTTTCAAGCATTGAAGATGACAGAAAGGAATTTGGTCTGACATGCAATATTGCGAATATTAACAGAATTTCGAAATATGCACTATGTTGTTTGTTTACTCTGTGTCAGTAAACGGGGTTTATATTTAAACCTTTTGCTACTGAGTTTGTATCGATAGTTTTTCATATAAATATTGTAAGATTTGTATAAGGCTGTTTTAAGGGATTAAACATCCTGTAGAATATGGTGTGTTTTTGTAGTCGTGTTGCTCCGGACATTATTCAATATGCCTCGTGTTGAGCTTTCTCTTGGTCCTTTTGTTATTTGTTTCTAAAGAGGTCGAATGAATGATGCAAGCTATTTACGATCTAGGACGTATTAAATGATCGAATGACGTAGATACGTTGCAGGCATTTGTTTAAACTGATTGGATATGTTCATGCAATGAGCAGGTACTGGATATTGTGAAGTACGCATGTTTGCGGGTTTTGACTCCCGCTATGTAAACAGCATCCACTAAAATAGGCGGATGTGCCTGGTAATTTTAGTGATGTAATGTATTTTTGGTGGGAAGAATATTTTTCTTTGGGATTAGAAGACATCAAAATGAAGCATAATCGCCAATATTTGAAAGGAATGACAATTGTTTTTCCACATCCGATACATAAAATGAAGTATGTACTCCTTGTATGTACTCCAAAACTTAAATTACTATAATGATCAGTTTAAATGGTTGACAACGGTTATTCTTCATTTAAGTTTATCTTTGTTAAGAAACATGTTTGTGAAAGGTGTCACCTTTTCTGAAGCATCACGGTCTTCTTTAACTTTTTTCAGCTCATCACCCAGTTCTTGCATGGACTGAAATGGTAAAAGGGTTGGTTGGTTATTTTGCTACATATGTTAACTGTAATATTCTATAAAATTAAAACTATACACCAAACCTAACCAATCTGAGCAAGATCAGACAAATTTGGTGGAGTTGCAGATACACATCGTGACCAAAATGTAAGATATCATTTTCCCGTCATTTTCCAAAACCGAAAACATTCCTCATTTTATCGTCATATCTGGCTTATCGACAAGTGTCACCTTAAGCAACATCGCTATATGGCAGCCACTTATATAACACGATAATGATGTTGACATTTACTTTTTGGTAATAACAGAAACCTCGAAAAAGTTGTTTACCAAACAGACTAGTTTTCATAGGAGACCATCTTTTGCCATAGTCCGTGGTAATGTTTACTATTGCTTTTACCTTTTCAGAATTGTCCAATCCTTTTTTCACGCGCAGTAACTCTTCCTCGATCCCTTTCTTAATCTGAAGGTGAATAGAAAACAGGTGAAATGTTAAGATATAGTGCAAAGGCAATGACAATTAAGTTCTAATGTATGCTATAAATCAATAAAAACAAAATAGGCGAGGCTTAAAGTTGTTGTTTGATTGTGCTTATTGATAATTGTTGGGATATGACTGAGGTAATTCGCATATAGACTAGTCTCAAACCCCAGTACATTCGTGTTTCAGTGAAATCGTTTTTCTTATATCTGATATTTTTAATACTTGAATTTCGTGGAAATGGCCATTTCCTGAAATTTTCATTTTGTAAATGTGTTTTAGGTTAGTAAAAAGCCCTTTCAAAATTGTATGAGATTAGAAGGCAACAAAATGTTATATTATCGCCAATATTTGAAAAGTATGACATATGTATTTGCACATCCGATACATTAAATGAAGTTTGTACTACATGTACATGTTTATATAACTTGAATTACTAGAAATGATCAGTTCAATGGTTGACAACTTTTTTTCTTACTTAAAGTTATTCTTTTTCAAAGTACACTTACACAGGTACTGTACAACGTTTTATACCTTACCTTTTCAGACTTCTCTATGCCCTGTTTCGCTTTCTGTAAATCTTGTTCGAATCCTTTCCGTGTCTGAAAGCAAAGAGGCAAAAGATCAAGTCAGAATCTAAAAAAAAATATATTATGATTTAAAATAAACAAACGGCAATGTGAATATTGAAAATCTATAAGTATGGAATCAATTTTATGTTGCCCTGTACATTTGTTGTATAATTATGACTATTGTTAGTGTTTTAATACTTAAGTGCTATCCATGTATATCTGTACTATAAATTTTAGAAGCATGTTTGTTAAATGTGTCACCTTGTCTGAATTATCACGGTCTTGTTTTACTTCTTTTAACTCATTACACAGTTTCTGCCTGGTCTGAAAATATAAAATGATTGGTTGTTGTGTTATATATGTTAACTGTAATATTGTAAAAACTACAAACATACACCAAATGGCCTAAACAAGCTGAGCGAGATCAAACATAATCTGCATACAATGATGTCGCTAGTTTTCCCTGTGTAATTAAACGCGTTAATGGTACCCCTAATGTATTGGAAGTTACCGGTGAAAAACGTACTGTAAGTATGTGAAATTGGATCACAGTCGTTCTTACTTTTGTACCACTTATTCAACAAGTCAACCGGTTAAGACAAACATGATCGTTTTGATGATCAGGTCATTATTCGCGTATTGTAAATACAAATGCAGAATTTTCTACTTGTTTCACTGACTCATCTGAGTCCATTATTGCTCTTATCTTTACTTTTAAGGAAACATTGATTCATTATAGAGGAGTTGCAGATCCACATCGTGACCAAAATGTAATATATCATTTTCCCGTCTATGGAGCTATCAGTGTCCCAAAACCAAAACAGTCCGCATTTTAAAGTCATATCTGGCTTTTTGAAAAGGGTGACCTTAAACAACATCGCCGTATGGCTGCCAATTATGATCGGGACTCTCTCTTCGATAATAATGTTCAAATCAATCTTCTTGTAATAACAGATTCCTTGAAAAGTTCAATACCGAACAGACAAGTTCTCATTTGAGATTAGGATATCTCTGGATTGAAAAGAACATTCGCTGATATATACGAGCTTTTTGCAAAGCACGATGATCCAACTCAGCAGTGGTGAAAATTTAGAACGCTCCGATAGACGAAAACTAATCTAATATAATTAGCAAAACACAAAAACAAACTGTCCGAAGGCGATACAAGAACTCAAAATACTTATTCCAAATGCTGGTGGCCCTGCTTTAAGAGCTTTATCAAGTCTACTTCTACTCAAGCGATACCTCTGTTATGATCCGGCAATTATGTCGAAGACGATACAATATCTAAAGCGGATGTTTCGAGTTCAAATATTTATTGTCGATTCGTTCGTACTTGCTCTGACTAACTCGCAGTCCTCTAATTTCTTAGGTATCAGCTCGTTTGTTATTTTACCTTTGAAAGTATCGCCTGTTCTAAAGGGCTTACCAATAGGCAATTAAAATGGTCCGGATGGTATAAACAATAGGATTCTTCGCAAACTCTCGCATGGAATCTCGAGAAAGACAAACCAAGTACAACATCTACATAGCTTTATGCAGGATGAACATATTCCACAGGTTGACAGTCATAAACAAAAGGTCTTCGATACGGTGCTCAGATTAATTATATTGAAACAAAATGTTGGAAGAGAATAGATATAATGCGTAAATGAAAACTCGTTTCGGATCGAAAAGATCCTGAAACAATTTTAATATTAATTATACCGCCAATTTTGATATACGGTGACATACTTTTCGATAACTGCACTCAGCAAGAAAACAAGATCCAACAAGAAGCTGAAAGAATCAGAACAGGCGCCAGTAAACTTGTATCAATCTCTAAACTAATGAAAAACGACAGATGGGACGCATTGAAAACCGTCAAAAAACAATAATTAATTTAACTCTTCAAAATGGAAAAAAAAAATATCCAGCTCAAGAATATTTTTGTGATCAAGATCCACAAACTGTCGGAAACTCGAATACCTACCGGTTATGCAATCATTTTAAAATGATTTAGGAAAATAGCTTATTGAGCGAATCTTTTTTGTAATCATATACCCGACTTTAATCAAGATTAATCTTTATCATGAATCATAGGCTTAATGATAGTGTTTCATAGATATGTAAAGTAAGATTTATTAACACAATTTTTAAATGTCTCACCTTTTCTGAAAGATCAAGTTTCTGTTTCACTTGTTGCAGCTCATCACAGAGTTTCCCCCTTGTCTGAAAACGTGAACATTATTATGCATACTTATCTGTATGAATGACGATGACTGACAATTAAAACTAGACAACAGAATGTTTGTTCTCATTTATTTAAGTAAGGCCAGTAGTGTTTGACACAGGAAGTCTCAACAATGTTCATTAATATTAAGTGCATTCATTATTGACCTTAACCTTACCTTCACATAGTCAAAATGAGAAAATGTTTTTTTTGCGTTATTGTAAAGACTATACTTGAAGGCAACGATGGAGAACAAACTGTTTCCATGAGTGCATTCCATGAGGATATTGAAGATGACAGAAAGGAATTTGGTTTGACAAGCAATATTCTGAATATTAAAAGAATTTCGAAATATGTATTGTGTTGTTTGTTTATTATGTGTCATTTAACGGGGTTTATGTTAATGCTGTGTTTATGTTATGTAAATGTTTTTGCTCCTGAGTTTGTATCGATAGTTTTTCATATAAATATTGTGAGATTTGTGTAAGGCTGTTGTTAGGGATTAAAACAACTTGTAGAATATGGTGTGTTTTTGTAGTCGTGTTGAATGATGCAAGATATTTACGATCTAGGACGTATTGATCGAATGACGTAAATACGTTGCAGGCATTTGTTTCGACTGATTGGATATGTTCAAGTTTTGACTTTCACTATTTAAACATTATCCACTGAAATAGGCGGATATGCCAGACTTTTTGTATTTTGCGAGATGTAACGTATTTTTTGGTGGGAAAAATGATACAAACCACTTTTAAGCATATTGGTATTATCTATGTCAAGATTAAGATGCTGATCAGCATATAGGCTCATCGATAATGATATATAAGTTCAAGTCATCTGCAAAATGATGAATGGGTGCTTTGTTAATTATCAGATATAGAACCAGTAAAGACATTGCATTGCTTTCTTTCACTGAAAGTATCAATAAGCCCTGATAATCATAGGGAACCAAAACTTCCACTATCCTAAAGCTTTAACAGAACAGATTACGGAAACGTGATCAAAGGTTTTTGAGATATCGCAATACTGTTCTAACATTTAAACCTTCATCTAACGGAAGGGAAAACGAAGGTAGTTATATATGAGCTGATTGATAGTGGAGTCCTTGGGTAAACATGCCGATAACGAAAAATAACATTATTTATATGTATGCATTGATATCTAAGTTTACAAACCTGCATACAATTTATTTTTGCCAGGACTGTTGTAAATGTTGTAAAGGTTTCACTTCAAGGGTGTTTAATGTCGATATGAACGATAAGAAATATACGTATGTTTGTATAAGGTCGCAACTTTTGTAGATAAATAAATCCTTGTTGTACTTGTATAAAATTGTCACACGTTAAGCAAAAGAAGTGATCAGTACGAATGATAATCCTTGCATAAAATATATCATTAAAATTGATACAAATGTAACTTCGCATGTGAATTATTTCTTTTTCTCATTCAGTTCTTCTAGCTTCTTAAATATGGAAATAAAAATCAAATCACCTGTTGCTTTTTTTAAATTTGATAAACGGATAGGTCCTGTGTATTTTCTCATTCCACACAATAAGATAGCAGAAGATAATTAAATAATAATTAAATCACATCTCCATAATGACAATGTTAAAAGTAACGGTTTAGTGTCTGCTTACACTTTCATTTTCCAATTTCATTTACATTTTTTATATACTAGACACGGTACGGCGCACTTGAATTGTACCAAAATATCGTGCAGTTCACATATTATGCCTCCTTACGAAGTGTGTACGCAGTGGCCTTACTATATATGAATCTTAATGTTTTTCTTTCTTAATTTTTTAACTTATAATATTTATCCACACTAATATGAAAATAAGTAAGAAAAAACTTCCAAGTACTAACAACATAGGTAACCAGGTGTGTGTTATGAACTTATGTCATATCATATGTATATAAATAAATGATTTTTACAAGTTTTCTTAAATGAAATTAATTATGAATTTTTTAACAATTCTTGAATGCAATACTGAACTTTTGATGCTAATATAAATAATGACTTCATGTTCTGTTTCGTATTCTGTAACTATTGTTCAAGCCCTTTCAGTGTCTGAAAGCACACATGCAAAGGATAAAGCTCGCAGTTGCAAAAATATCATCATAACACATAAAATGCCACGAGCAAATGTCATTGTATATATCGCAAAGTCAATTAATTTATAATGTTCCCTTGCGCATTTCATTTATAGTAAGATATACTGTAAGTGTTTTACTTACTTTTTCTAAGTCCCGTTTCGCTTGCAATAACTGTTCTTTGAACTCATTTCTTGCCTGAAAAAGAAGAGGAATTATTTGAAGTTTGAAAACAAACGTCAATGGCAAAGACGCTTTAATAACAATATTGCAAATGGAAATATCGAAACCAATATTTATACACCTACATACGTTTGGGTTGTACTAGGAATTTATCATAGATATACACATATGTAAAGAGTCTCATCGCAACTAGGTCTTGTTTAATTTGTTTCGTCAAAAACATGAATTTTTTTTTATAATAATCCTGATTAATTGGGTACCAGTCGAAAATCGGCCTCGGTCATCAGTTCAAAACGTCATTCCATACACAGTGGACGCACTTTTAACTGTTAAAAAACTAACCATGATAAAACTGTTTCATAACTTGATTATATTAAAATATTATCCAATGTCGATTAACCCTTTTAACAGGCGCAAAACATAAAATGTGTACAACATTAAGTTTTCGATTATGCGATTAATATTTATTGTTTAGTATGTTTATGAAGGAAGTGTCTTCATTTTGGTATGTGCAAGAAGGTAAATGTACTGTTTATTCTCAATGATCGAACTAGATTTAACAATTTAGTAATAACAGGCGTGCAATTAAAATAAGGCCTTAGTATGCTATTATTTACAAACTAATATGATTACCGTTTCTGCTTTATCTTTGTCCAGTTTCACTTGAATAAAGTCTTCAATAAGCTCCATACGCGTCTGGAAATAAATCATTTTGTGATAACAAATGCAAAAGTTCCAATAGTACTGAAAAGCATTAACATGCAATCTGGTCCTTATTTCTGGCCAGTAGTTTGTCCTCTTTTTGGATACACTTTTTGATTTAATAGGAGCCTATTTTTTTATAGAAGGTATTGCTTGTGTTAATCAAGACTATGTGTCTTTGTTTTGTGGTGTGACAATGATATTTCGCTTCAAAATTACCTTTGAAACACAACAAGTATAACAAAATCCAGGGCATCTTATCCTATGAAATCAGACACTAACATATATTTGTTTTGGCCTAAAGAAACAATTGCCGAAAGGCCGTCAACTCTATTTGAAGCGGCATGTCTTGCACACGTTAGCCCATTAACGTAGGTATCCTCTGCTCATTGATGTGATTTCGTTATGACTCCTACCCCCATAGAATTTAGGTATCCTTTGAAAATGTCAGAAAAAATAGACTAATTTCGAAGCAAAATATTAGAAACATATTTCTGTGGGCTTAAAATATTGCGAAATAAACCAGCAAACGTTCAGTTTTTATTGGGATAAATAAAATTTGTATAAACGTTAGCTTTTATGTTTTCCGTTGTTTTTTCTGCACCTTTTAACCTTTTATCGATACAGAAATTGTATTTGGTAAAACAAACACATACACAAAATAGAAATGGCGGCATGAAATTACACGCTTAATTTTTGATCGGACACCTGAATTTGATTCTAACAAATAAGTCTAGTTTTCAAATAAATCTTTATACGAGTACATTTAATCGAGTAAATATTACATGTACATTTCTTAGCCATGTTGTGAGCTATATTTGTGTGTTTCTTCCATTCAAAATAAAGCTATGTAAACTGTGATAGACAGTGCGCAACGGATGACTGGTTGTGAATGTAAGAGGATATCTGTAATTGACCTTTAGCACATTTACTAACCATTTATTTCATAGAGTATCTCTTATACGGTTATAACCTTTATTATTTTATTGAAACACTTCTAAAGTAATTCTACTCTATATTATTGAGAACGGACAAGTAGAATTATGCGTTTGCTTGTTGGCATTCAATGTTAAGCCTAATACATATCATCATAGTCGGATGCATTGGGTTAACGTAAAACAGATAAAACAGATAAAAACACATAAAAACATACTTTTTCATTTTCGACAGTCGAATTCCCGATTGAGAAGGTGGTTCCATCGTCACTTCCATCAACTTCCTCAGGAAGTTCGCAAACATGATTCAAGTCTTCAATCAAGCACTTTAAGGCAGCCGTATTCTCTTTTAAATAAACACTTTTAAAGGTATTATTATGTGCAGCTTCTTTTATCTGCCTTTTGGCCTTCGAAATTCCCTTTTCAAAATTCCGATTCATAAGGTAAAGGCGACCTGTAAACGAGTTGTTCACAAACTCATTGATTTTTCTTTCCTCGTTGATAGCCCAAGACACTTTCTCTTCACAAACGGAAGAAATGCATGAAAAGGCTTTTTTGTTTTCCTCTTTTAATTTACACGCTTCCTGTTTGACACTATTGATCGCATCTTCAACTATCCGTTTCAGTTTTATTCCCAAATGCTCCAATTCTGTATTGCATTTAGCCGCATGCGTATCACTTCTTTCATTTTGCTTTTCAACCTCTTCTTTCATGCGCTTACTTTCATCCTTTATCTCATTTAAAGCTGCGTTCATAGCATTGGTTTGTTCGTAATCAAACTGCCTTAATTCTTGACACAAATCAACAACCTCATTACCACATGAAAGATGATCAGAATGAAGACATCGACCACAGATCATAGAATCATCCTTTTTGCAAAACAATAACGCTCTTTCAGTCGGATGGTGTATACACATCTCTTCTGTGATATCAAACATAATACACTTTGGATCGTATCCATCCTTTCCATACATCTGTAGAATGTGAGTTTGGAATCTCTTTCCTGTCTTGTGAATTCCTAAACACGATTCACCAATGTTCCCACACGTATTGCAGCATCCAACTGCCTGTTCCTTACAGCACATTTCACATTCTGGTAGCTTTGATGCCATTTTAATTGTTGATATGATATTAATTATTTACATTTCAAAACTTGAAATATTAGAAAATTTTATTGCGCGGATTTCAAAATCATTAATTCAATATGATCACTTTTCACCGGGTTCAGACAACCTATATTGTAAATAGAAAAAAGAAATCATTCAACGGTTAAGGCGCAGACATTAACAGATATATATCTCGGGTATAATATTTGCATGCTTTTGTATAATAGTTTTAAAGTCTTGACTCTGCTCTGTGGAGTGTACTTCAAAATCACAAAGCAGGTATCGATAGGACAGTATTCAAAACAAAAGAATGATCATATCAAACAAATACCTGTTTGTGATACTATTGTCTTTGCTTCTTTCAAACATTGTTATTTGATATGCATATTGTACACATCTAGTACTCCAGGGATTTGAATATATGACAAACCGTATCGATTTTTTAACCAGTGATTTACCTCTCAAATAAATAGAAATTAACAAAAAAAATATAAAAGAAATTATCTTGCTGTTTGTATTTCAATATACATGTACAGTCAAACCTCGTTGGCTCGAAATTGCTTCGCTGGATTTCCTCGTTGGCTCGAACTGGATGTAAAGGACCGATTTCGAAGTATCGAAAGTAACCATTCCCGCTTGGCTCGAATTTCCCGAGGCTCGAGGTATATTTGCTGGTCCCTTGTACTTCGAGCCAACGGGGTTTGACTGTATGTGTACATTTAAGCGTAAGAAATCCGTTTTTAACTCTTTAAGAGGTAGGCGAAAGCCGGGCAATTTCGATAGAAAGTGTTTTACTTTTAATGCACGTAATGAAGTATTATTAAAGTTTGACCGACGCACATTCTTGCAAACAATATATGGATGGGGTGATTTCAAGGAATGGTTCCCTTTTAACAACCGGTTCAAGACGTGAACAAGACTTATTTAGATACAAAGCATCTCACATTGAAGACGCCGCGAATTTTTTTTAAACACGGCTTTAAAGAAGCAGATGCAGTTCACAAGCATACCACGGTTGAAGTACCTGGATGCAACCATTCTTCGGTTTTTGAACGATTTCGGACTTTCATCTCAAGGTCACCAGGACCTTGACTCTTGACCAACTGACGTCGACATAGTAAGGGTACTGGTCATGTTCAGGGTACCTATACCAAGTTCGATGTCTCTAGGACTAAGCGTTTTCAAGTATTGATTGGAAACTGACCCACTGCCCTTTAAGGCAATAGTGTTTATTTGCTGGTCACCAGGACCTTGACTCTTGACCAACTGACGTCGACAAAGTAAGGGTACTGGTCATGTTTAGGGTAACTATACCAAGTTCGATGTCTCTAGGACTAAGCATTGTCAAGAATTGATAGGAAACTGACTCACTGCCCTTCAAGGCAATAGTGTTTATTTGCTGGTAATGACCTACCGGCCTACGAAGTTTGAGGATCTTTGGGTTATAGGGTTCTTCATTTAGTGATCGGAACCCGATTTTCAGATGACGGTCACAACGAAATTTACCTTTGACCAACTGACATCAAAATCAAAAGGTCTTATCTGCTGGTCATCAGCCTGCCGACAAATCTTTAGAACACTGGGTCTAAGCGTTCGTCAGATACTTAACAGAAATCGTGAGGACGGACGGATTGACAGACTGACGATCAGATAACTTATTCGAAACTCTTCGGCCATTTTTTTATCGAAATCAACCTCGGTAATATATGGACGATTTACGATGTAAGAAATCTGAACACTCTTACAACGCTGCAAGTAGATCGTGAAGTGATTTCGATTTGGCAGTTCAATGACTAACCGAGTTTCGAATGTGAGAAAATCATATACCACCCTTTGGGACATAAAAATCCAAGGTGTTGTAATACTAACAATAATGAACTTAAGGCTATGAGTTAAGTGTGACACAATCTTTTGGTGAATAAGGGAAATTCCAAACTCTTACAGTTTATAAGGGGTATGATAATAAAAACTTACTCGCACTCCAACAGTCGTATATGTTTCCTTCATTAACTTCCTTCCGGGGTTGACAAACATCACTCAAGTCTTCAATGCGTCTAGATTTCTTTTCACATGCTCCATAACTTTCCAGAATGTGGCTTTGGGATGCCTTTTCAGTTTTGTGAATTCTGAAACACGATTCACTTATGCTGCCACATGTATTGCAGCATCCGCCTGCCTGTTCCTTGCAGTTTATTTCACACTGAACATACTTTGATGCCATTCTAGATATTTAAATGAAGTTTACATTAATTAATATTCAAAACAATATCAGCATATCTTACGTCAGTAAGCCATATGTCTAATAAATGCTATTTCAATTTCAAACGCATGCAGTGTAACCACTTGCTCACTGATAACATATAACCTTGTGATAAAAAAACGATCTTGTTTGAATAAACCTAAAATACTCCAAAGTTGAGTGAATGACATATAAAGGATATTGCAGTATTCGTTATCTTCCAAAACTTAATGAAATTGTTCAAATATTGATCGACTTCAATGGCACAATTGTCTGCTGTGAGTCATCCATGAAACAAAATTTCCCTTTAACCATTTCAGATAACTTCTCTCTAACGTCGTAAACTGAGTAACAACACGTTAAACACAAGAACCAAATATCCGCAAAAAATGAACGATACCAAGTTTATATTAGATATTTTGTACATCAAAAATACAAGATTACGTGTTTTCTTGTTTCTATATAACCAGGCAGGGTAATCTCCATACACGTAAATAATGTTTAAAACGGAAACGATTTAGCTTCTGTCGATTCACGATTAGCAGTTGCTTCCTTAGACAGGTTATACATGAACTGTTCACATTTCTATGAAACCTTACCAAATATATGTTAGTGTTCATTACAGAAAATGGAGCGAGCGCAGCGAGGACGAATGCCGAGAAATATCGCACCATTTTCTGTAGATCGCTAAAATGAAATCTAACTAATCTGGTGTTCGCACGTATTTGATCCACTTGCTACATCTTTTGTGTAGTCACTTGATATTTTTGCACAAAAGTAAACATGCCCAGGCGTTTATTTTATATTGATGAGTTTCGGGCGATGGTAAATTGTCGCCGCTTTATGTATTTGTTACATTTAATTGATGTTAAACAAATAATGGCAAAGCACCAAAACATGAACGTTTAAGGTAAATTTGTTTTAAAAGTAAAAGATTGTTGACGTTTATGTTGATAAAATTACCGGCATGGTGCAAGACATTTTCTGGGATGACCTTGTTATTTTTTTTAGTCTACAAAAGATTGCACATTTTGGTACTGAATTTCCTTGATTGGTTGTATATTATAAAGATCATATTAAATGAAAAACGTGAATGCTTAATTTGAATCTGAATATTGTCACATCAATAATTTAATTGTGTACGATTTGATAGCTGTTAACTCATCTATACTCATTTCTTTTTGTTTTTTTTGTTAATAACGTAAGCTTAAATATCCTTCATAAAAACACAGCCATTTATGTCAATCACGTTCCAACCTAATAATTACTTCGCGCATGCTCATAGAGCAGGATGATCTATAAAATATGGACGCATTTACGAATAACGTAGACCGACAAAATATGCTCTGTAAAAAGGTTTAGCATTCACCGTCAACTTCGCTCTATATAAAATGGAGTTAAAGTAATAGGGATAAAACCTCGATTGCCATTGGCCCATAAATGGGTGCGAACACCAAGAGTACATTCCAGATAAAATATTCGAATTTACTCATGATGTCTGAATGAGGTCAAAAGTGTTCTGGGTATATCACATACATCTTTCTGATCTTTGCTTCATGAAATCTTAACACACAATAACGTTTTGTAGGTGTTGCTGTCCGTGGGATTATCGGAACATTCTTTAGAATAAATACATGTACACAACAGAAATTTCAATATTCCGCAAATTATTGCTTTTGTCACGTAAGCCATATTTAAGTTTCACGGAACTGGTAGTCATTGCAATTTCAACATCGACTGAATAATAATATGGAAAGTGACGTTTATTTTTTAATGAGTGAATCCAGTTTGAAAATGGTTCATTTTGGCCTGCAGGGGAGTGTTTTTCGGTCAGTCTCGTATACATGATATTTGTTGAAATTAACATTCCCGATTTACATGGCGCTATTCTTAAAAGCTACGAAATTTAAAAAATAAAATCAGCTAAATAACCTTATGAATAATTTTGAACAAAGTTCATAATTATGTTGCTTCGATGGTGCATGAACAATATTTCTAAAAATAAAAAGCTCTGGTTTAAATATTATCTTATTTTACAAATATGTATGACATTCACTACCTTTTTCGACTGAAGTAAGTGTAAGTATCACCATATGGGCTCGTATTCTCCCACCTTAAATGAAATAATTTTTTAAGCTCGTCAGATTTTTATGCTCTTCTGTTTTCGAAGACAGCTTCATTGATTTGTTATTTTCAACCTACCTATGCACTCGCTTCTGACAATGGAGCCCAAGGGTCGATTCCCAGCAAACTATGTTAACAATTCCAACTAAGGCATCTAGGGTTTGATTCCCAGAAAGTTATAACAACAATCGGCGCACTCGCTCCACACCACGGTGTCACGGGTTTGATTTCAAGCGAGTAATCACAAACTATCTACGTACTCGCTCAACACCAAGGTGCCACGGGTTTCATTTCCAGCGAGTAATCGCAATTTATCTACGCACTCGCTCCACACCAATGTGTCACGGGTTTGATTTCCAGCGAGTAATTGCAAACTATCTACGCACTCGCTACACACCAAGGTGTCACGAGGTTTATTCCCAAAGAGTAATCGCAAACAATCTACGCACTCGCTCCACACCAAGGTGTCACAGGCTGATTCTCAGCGAGTGAACACAAACAATCTACGCACTCGCTCAACACCAAGGTGTCACGGGGTTTATTCCCAGCGAGAAATCGCAAACTATCTACGCACTCGCTTCACACCAAGGTGTCACGGGTTTGATTTCAAGCCAGTAATCGCAAACAATCTACGCACTTGCTCCATAACACGGTGTCACTGGTTTGATTTCCAGCGAGTAATCGCAAACTATCTACGCACTCGCTCCACACCAAGGTGTCACGGGTTTGCTTCCCAGCGAGTAATCACAAACTATCTACGCACTCCTCGCTCCATACCAAGGTGTCACGGGTTTGATTCCCAGCGAGTAATCACAAACTATCTACGCTGTCGCTCCACACTAAGGTGTCACGGTTATCATGATTTTTACAAAGATATATAGCTTTTTCTGTCGGATGCTGCTTACATCTATCGTTTGTTATGTCAAACCGTTTCGTCTTTGGATTGTTTTCGTCGTCTTTAAACACGGTTATAACGTTAGTTTGAAAAATCTTTCCTGCTTTGTGAATACGTAAACAAGCTTCACCGACAGGTCCACATGTATCCCAATGTCTCAAAGCAGTTTCCTCACAACAAAGTTCACACTTAACATGTCCTGACGCCATTTTAATGTAACCAAACAAATATGTAAATTATAATACAGCTTATAGCTTAATATCCAAGTATCCAAAATAAATCAAACACTCATTAAGTGGTATACATAAAAGCATGCATTGCCTTGCAGGGATGTCGATAAAAACATATAATAGTTACATTCTTATCAAAATTAGCTGATTTGCTTTATTATCGATAACATGAATGATTACAAAACAACGATTACAAAACAATCAGACCAATATCATTGCATATGTTTATATATATGTACGTCAAATATTCTTTACTCAAACATGTACTTTTTTGAAAAAGGTGGAACTGCAGTAAACAAACAATATGCAAAATAATAAACATTGCTGATGCATTACATGACTTACGTTGAAAGGCAAACATTTATTTTCTTAAATATGAACATGCATACTGCTGTTAGGTATACGAGTATGTTTTGATTAATATTCAATGTACGTTTATTATACCGACATGTTCTAATTCGGACGTTTTTACCTAAAATTTAACCATGAATATGACCTTAAAATAACCGACAAAACAACAACTTGTTACCAAAATCCGTTACTATTTTTTAATATTTTTTGTGTCGTTTGTCATTGGGGATAATAACTATATTGTTAGTTATCTCCATAGCGGGCCCACACCCAACAACCGGGCCTAAGGTAAGCCAATTTTCTCAAACGTTTTTTTTATATTTTCTTTCAGGTAGAATATATTTTATAAATCATTAATGTTTATTTCAGTTACGAAAATGCAACATGTAATATATACACATGCAAAATCTATATGTGTCCTCAATAAATGCTCAGCTATGAAATAGCACTAAATGCCCAAAGGCAACTTACCTTTATGAGAGTGTCGGTTTTATCATATATTAATTGGATTTATTGTTCCGTGTGTCTTGTTGCACACTGATATCGACCCAATGAAGGCTGAATGTCGGCAAATCGGCTCATGCCGATGTTGTTTTGAACAAAACATATTTAGTATTCAAACATAGCAGTTTTGTGTGTTTTAATAACCAGCAAAGAAAACTCAGTTATGTTAATAACATGTCATTAAAAGCACGCAATAGAAGAGTTGTTACTACTATATCTATTCGACAGCGAGCCGATAACGTGCCGATATCACTTATGTAATATATTCTCGATTAAGCTGACACCTTGCCACTGGAGCTGATTGACCTGCATCCTATTGTATATAGTAGTATGCTTTTAGTAACACTGTTATTTCAGGTAATATATATTTCATAGGGGGTTCAAACTTGGCCACAAATCCTCGATTTAGCTGACACATTGACACTTGAGCTGATTGAATTGCATATTATTGTTTATAATGGCATGCCTTTAGTAACACTGTTATTTCAGGGGATATCACCATTTAAGGGAGTTCGAACATATCCGACGAGTCATTAAGCGGACACATCGCCACTTTAGATGATTGAATTGCATCTTATTATTCATTAATTAGTATGTCTAAAAACCTTTTAATATAGGGGTGTTCTTCATTCGGGTTACGTTGGTTACATTAAGAGGTTGAAAGGGGAGCTGGCAGCCAAAGGTTTAACGGATGCTTACATAGATCAGACGGATAATCTGGAAGACACGTTCATTGTCGAAAGTCCGTGAATTTCTCGCTGGAAATCAACCTACTGTTATTGATAACCTTTTTAAGATTTACACAATTTATAATATAATAAATCATTACAACCCGTGGCGTAGAATTATTTTCACTGCTGAGCATCTATTCTATTCAATTTTGTACGGCATATCTTCTGGGGAAAATAAAAAAACACTAGTTTCATAAACATACGATAAACTCTTTTGTAAATTGAAACTTGTTTCAATAACTGTTCTAGCAATCGAGTTTGAATACATCTTCGTTCAAATCCGACCGATGTGAAATGCTTATAAACTGCTTAAAAGTAAAATTTTAATAAAATGTTCTGAACAGTTCTGTAGATTGATTATTGTACATATGACATTATTATTTTAGGTTTAACGTTGCTCGAAGCTGCACTAAGTACAGTGAATATTGCAGAAAGGTGCATCGGAGAGGCGAATGAGATTGTAAAGGAATCTTGAAAGCAACATTCATCGATGGCCGATGACCACTGTCAGCTGCTTGCCTTGTTACGCGTTGAACAGGGTTTTGAATGATCCGCCGTATGGAATGTTGTACGGTATAGCAGATTAAAAAAAACGGCGGCCTTTGTATTACAATTGTGCTACACACTTCAGTAACATAACGATTAAACGTACCTAGTAATACAAGCCAAATTTCTCCTAGTTTTCCTCCTCTAATCGGATTGCATGGCCTCCTTTACTAGTGTCACGGATATGCGTTAGATTTTGTTAATCTGGTATGAGGTTTGTGTCGACCTTGTAAAAGGTCTTTGAAATATCGATACGGAAGTACTGAACGTTTTATTCACGAAAGCATAAACATTTGTTTATTTAACAAATATTGTTTTTAATGTTTCGATCAAAACGTATGAAAATGATACAAACAATAAGGCAAAAAGTGAATTGCAATACCTCGATATTTCTCCGACGAAAATATTTTAATCGTATGACAAGGCAAGACGACAATGGTAACTTAAAATTGTCTCCTCCGGAAGTTTTAAAAATACTATTGTTGTGCTCCTATCATGTCTATTTGACTTTATGGACTCTTGAAGGAGTGTAATTAAAATTTGGGAAAATCCCTATTTGCATTAGATTGAAATTTAATGTATATGTTTATAAATATTTGATTCAGACGTAAAACACTAAGTGTAATACTCAATACTATAGATATAATTAGGTTTGTCGATACATGTGTAGATCTTTGAATGTTTTCGTAAAATTGTACATTATGTATCTCGGTTACTGTATAAGGTTCTTAACCTGTATCACTTAAACAGGAATTGGTTACATAATGTGTTTGTTTATTTTTCTATTATGGCAAAGATAACACTATTCTTTTTACGGAGCATGTTATATACCAGCGATTGACACAGGAACGGACGAATATGCTCAGTGGAAAAGAGGATAATTATTAAAACCATTAAAAATAAAATTATAATTTCACCCTTAGCGTTTTCAGAAACAGAACTTGCTTTGATATTAAAATGTTCAGCAAAATAATTTTTATAAAAGAATGTCTCATTACAACCACAAATTTGTTTTTATTTAAATTACAAAATTTATTTTTCAAAAAATCGATTAAATGATATGCTCCTTGATAAGATTCTTTAATGAAAATAAATATAATAATAGGAACACTTCTTAACTTTGTATGTGGAAAAGAAACATTTAAACAAACTTCAACTTTTGCAACTTTACAACTTTTATTTCACAAAAGCATAAGGTCCCCACCTAGGGACAGCATTAGCATTCATAATATATAAAGCACAATGGGTAAGGCTATATCAGATAAAATATTTTAACAAGGAGGTTTTTCATATGTCTTATTTTCTACTGTTACTAATAACTTTTTAAAATGAATTAAACAATTTGTTAGGAACTATGGAACGGTTGCTTTTCGTTGTCACTAACGGAGTTCATTACCACAATAAATTAATAATATTGTAAGTAACGCATTAACACAATCTCTCTTGAGTACACTTCCTCGTGTAATATGTCATCACCATTAATTAAATACACTCTCAAAGTTGAGTAGCTAAAATTGGGGGGGGGGGCAGAAACCAAGAGCCGTAAACCAGAGCCGTAAACCAGGAGCCATAAACCAGGAGCCATAAACCAGGATTTTTTTAAAGCAAATTTCCATCATGATACAAGTATGACGTAGTCGAGCTAACCCTTACTCGAGTCCTTAACCTCGACCTTAACCCTAGAGGTGGGGGTTGCATATTGTCATACGTGACGAGCGCTATACCAGGAGAGGCAACTGCGTACTCCGATTTCGCTTTACGCGTGATAGAGTCGCTTATCTTAGATACATACCTTACGAGCTCTGCTGGTCATTGACTCGGTATATAACTGGGATATAAGTCAGCAATATCATCATTATACCGTTGAACATGGCTGACACAGAAAGGGGTGATATTTTACGATGGTATTATTTTAACAGTAGAAACCCTGTCGCATTTGCTGGACCTCAGAAGCTGTTTGACGCGGTTGAGCAAAAGCATCCTGGAATGTTTACGAAGAAGTACGTTAAACAATGGTTAAATGATCAGGACGCATATTCTCTCTAGAGGCCGAGACGTCATCAATTTAAGACAGCAAATGTACGTGTGTCAGCCATCGGTGAGCAGTTAGATATAGATCTTTTGTCGGTGTTTAACCTAGCCGAGAAGAATGATGACGTTCGATATCTGCTGTGTGCAATTGACATACTATCGAGAAGGCTTTGGGTGTAACTGCTAAAAAGGAAGACTGCAAAAGAGGTTTTAAGCGCTATTAAGAAACTATTTTAAGGGGCAACGAGGGCGATGATGCGATAATGTTTTCGTACGAAGTCATACACTAGCAAAGGGTTAAAGAATATGAGATAGTATTTTGAGTATTAGTCATACTTTGTAAAATGTGTATTGACGCAGTTGTCATGTTATCTATTCATACTACTTTCTACGGTTACGTTTACCTTGGTTTTAAACACTAAACAGTGTTAAGTTTCTTTACTCATTGATAAAACAGATTCGGTTGAAAGGTATTGAACGAGTTATTATAAATTAATGTTTATGTTAAAATATAAGCGATTGTTTCCCGTTTAACGAAGGGAAAATGCGATGTATAATAGTGGAATCTAAACAGCCGTTTTAAACTAACCTAATGGTATCATTTCCGGGTTTATGTATAATAAAGGAACATAATCATACGTCTGTTTCAAACGTATCTTAGGATAAAGTTAATACTAATAATACATTAACCAAATCAGACGTCTCATTTCGAATCGAGTATTTGGTATTTCAGAATGATATTCGCGTGATAAGCTTTCATGACTCAACGATACTTATGATTTCGTTTTCGCGCGTATACTCATTTGTATTCAATTATACTTATTTAATAATTTCGTAATGATATTCTCGGTTTCCTTTTTTTGAATGTAATAACACGATGGAATGACGCAACTTACGTTGATTTCGCGATATTAATCGTGTCACAAAGGGCATACAAAGATGAATTAGTTTTATAACAGTAACGATATCTGATGTCATGTCTCCCGCTATGGAGATAACTAACAATATAGTTATTATCCCCAATGACAAACGACACAAAAAATATTAAAAAATAGTAACGGATTTTGGTAACAAGTTGTTGTTTTGTCGGTTATTTTAAGCAATGTGTTGACAACCAACAGCCATGACAAGTCATTGCACAAGGAATTTCTACCAATTAACATTTGTTTGTGACCTTGACCTTTGACCTTTTAACATGGGTCTTTCACAAGAAACGCCGTTTCTCATGGTTAATATTTGAGTCAAAAATGTCTAGACACCTTTATGGTCAACCATACCAGGACAATTGACAAATGGCCCTTTGATACGTATTTGACCTTTCACTATGGTCTTCAGATATGTCCTGCCACCGACACGCCAGCTGATCATGGTGAAAACATATGCAAAGTTGGTTTTAAATCTCCCGATCAATGGCTATTTACACCATGACAGCATAAATATAAATAATTTTGAGCAAGGACCTTAACTTTGACCTGTACTATTCTGGTGCTGTAAGTGAATATAGACCAATGACGTTTAGTGATTATATCTTACATTTTTATAATTAAACTACTTAGACATAGGAGTCAACGAGTTAAAGGCCTAGTTTAAAGAATAATAATCCCATGCTGTGCATCTCCTGCTAATTCCACTTATGTCACAGTAGGGGCCAATTTACTGTGTATTTGTTTATTGCCTCAGGGCCATTTAGGGTCCATTTCTATAATAAAACTTTCAAAACAGAGGTTGTGTACTGTACATAGTTGGGGGGGGGGGGGGGGTGCACTTATAGAAGGCTTAAACTATGCCTTTAAGAGGCGAGCGTTTGAAGAATTACTTACATACTTTTTTCTTGGATGAGTTACCTTTTTTACACATTTAATTGAACGGTTTTCTTATGCCTCAAATGAACAAACATTTTAAACGTGTGACTAAGAAACAATCTCTTTCAAAATCAACCAATATTAGTGAAAACATGCTTAATTCAAAAGATAAGTTTAAATTTATTTGGAAATTGTTACATTGTACATTAACACTTATTGATATTTTGTCTTGAATATTCCAAATTTTTGAATACAATCAGTATTGCTGGAAAATAAGTCCTTGCTTTATAACGTAAAATGTTAACCGTTGATCTTACGTCTTCATTGTGGCGGCCCCAGCCCTGTTTCGCTTGCAGTGACTCTTGTTTGGACCTCATAAGTTCCTGAAAACGTCGAGGCAAAGCATGAAGTCAGGATACTAAGACCTAACACTGGCGAGACTGACGATTCAAACAAACACATTATACAATTGTAAAAGATGCATTACATGTGTACACACATAATTTCGCTTTTTTCCAGAACTTAAAGAAGAGTTTACTACAAGTGTTTCACTGTATCCACTGTATGTATGTAAGAGATATCAACAAACATGTCTTAACTTTTCTAAAAAAAGTAGCTCGTCATATAGTTTCTTGTTTGTAACATTTTGAGCAACGTTTTTTATTATATTTAATACATGATGACAAGTAAATCTTGGCATCGAAATGGTCTGGATTAAAGTTTCTTTAACGTCATAAATAACAGGTAATCACGTAATATAAAGTTATTTAATGTTCAAGTATTTGAGTTTCGGATGTCTGGCAACACAATAAAATGTTGTTATCATTTGGTCGGTTTAAATAAGTAGATAACTGCTTTGTAAAAACGAACGGACTTGAATTTTCTGTTTATGTTTAAAGGCATATCTGCAACTTTGTTTATGACCATATGCACATATTTAATGATTAAAATATAAAATATATTTCTAAAAGGTCTCTTATATTATGTCGATCAAATAGTGTGTATCTTGACTGAAAACTCGTATACATTGACTTACATACCTGGTCTGAATGAGGAATGATTATTATAGTCATGTTCTATACAGCTGAAACTAGTAATCGAATTCGTTTGGATTGAATTTATGTTCTACTTAGGTTGCTTATGCTTCATTTATAACTGGCAATAACGCAGCGTTTAATGAACAACGTAATGCGATGATAAATATAAAAGGTTGGTGATGTCAAATTATTTGTTCAATAAATGAACTTTCCATTTCGACTAGTTCTTGATTATCCTTTTCTTGTTTTGTTTTTTTTTGTTCTAGATCTTCTTGTTTTTGTTCCTGTTCTTATCAGTGAAACCTTTTTCTTACTATTCCGCCGTTATCTCTTTAATCTGGGACCAAGGCACCTGTTTGCATTGTGTTCTTTTAATTCATATATTGTTCTGTTTACTTACCTAATTATCAATTTCATTTCAAAACCCAATGTTTCAGTGACATTTTGTTTTAAGTCAATTCGACACATTCGTGTGTAGGGCTCTTGCCATTAAATAAAAAAAACCCCATATCGATCGATAAAAAATGTTGCTCGTACCTTTTCCTTTTCTTCTATGTCCTGTTTTGCTTGCAGGAACTCAGTTTGGAACCATTTTAAATCATGCAACATAGAGGCGAACCATGACGTAAGCAGTTTCAATCATATGATAAGAATGCGCTATATAATTGTTTGATTTGATGGGCAAGTTTAATTGTATAAAAAAAAACAGCTGACTTGATAACAACGTCGCCAGGCCTTGTTTTTTTCCCAGTTCAACTGTTACACGTTCAGTGAAATGCAAACATGGAGTTCAAAACATAAGAGCCAGTAGATAAATTTAATCTCGACATTATTGTTTTGTATAACTTTCATTTAAACCAAACAATTTTTTTTTCTATACAAAAATACAACAATTAATTAGCTCTTTTTTAAATATGGAAAAGTTTATTTTGCTTCATCATTGTAAATAGAGTGGTCACCTTTTCCGAATTGTCTAGGTGCTGTTGTACTTGTTTAAGCTTATCACTAAGTTCCGTCTTTATCTGAAAACGTTAAAGGATTGGTTAAAACGTGTTCTGTATGTTGAAATTTAAGATTTACTGAATAAAGAGAATCAATATGAAAATATTGTGCAACTATCAAAGTTAAAAAGCGACGTATATTTATATGAATAACTACAAAAACAAACAGAGTAGTCGAAAGCTTAAACATAGAACCCGTTAAATGGCACAGAATCATCGCCACATTTATTAGATATTTACCAATTTCTGAATACTGTTTATTTAAATTTTGATCTTCTTATGTTTGTTCCTGTTCTTAGCAGTGTATCCGTTTACTTACTTTTCCGCTGTTATTTTTCTGTTTACGTACCTAATTATCAATTTCATTTTAATACATAATGTTTCAGTGACAGATTGTATTATGTCAAATCGACACATTCGTGTGTAGGGTATTCAATGCAACTGTATCAAATTCAGTGTGATGCAAAATGGAGACTAAATATAAGAATAATAAATAATTGTTATATTTGTAATAATCAGATGACATGAGGTAAATTCTTAATGAATAATAATGGACGGAGTGAGCGCCACTAACTGACTTACAATACAACCTTATTGGCTAATACATTGATAACGCAAAATCTGACGCAGGGAATGTGTATTTGACAAGTGGCAGTAGGCGGACCTTTTAACAGCCGCGAAAGGTGACCTTTTTCTTAATGATTAAGTATTTAAGTAATTAATGGTTGCCTATCTGCAATTTCATTGGCTTAAAATGTAGGTTATATTCTAAATAATATTATGTTGTGTACCTATCTTTTAAACCATAAAATTATTTTTCTATGCGACAATTACCAAAAAAGACAATTAACAAGACTTATGTGAAAAGCTATCCCTATTATTATTTAAAAAAGTTTCTTTTGCTTCGTTATTGTAAATAGGGTCACCATTTCCGAACTGATATGGTCCTGTTGTACTTGTTTCAGCTGATCGCTTAGTTCCGTCCTTATCTGAAAACGTTCAAGGATTGGTTAAAACGTTTTCTGTATGTTGAAAATCAAGATTTACTGAATATAGACGTTTAGTATGATTATAGTCTGTATATATCAATAGTTAAAATTGAATGTTACAACCAATATCTGCATACTAATTATTTAAAATCAACTTTCGAATCGTATTCTGCCCAGACTTGTTATCGAGAAATTACGTACGAAGAAGCCTTAACAGAACGAAATGATATGAAAAGAAATATATCGGCATATTACTGCTCACGTACTTGTGCCAACATTAAATAAAAGCTATAGAAAAGGCGCACTATATTTTACACAAACCTAAAATGTGTTCCCTTTGATATATAAAACGGCGATCCATTACAAATAGAATACCGAATATAAATTTACAGCGGCAAGTTTAGCAATACGACTGCACTAAGGTTTACATTACATACCTATTTAAGGTTGCTCTAAAACCCAATAAAAACTACTACTACTACTACTACTTTAAATATTCCCCGTAAAACCATAGGTTAAAGTCTCAGTTAGAGCTAGTGAAGATCAAAATACTGTTTGCATGATCGAACGCATATATATTTTATCGTTCATAATCCGAAATGCTTGATAAAACGGTAAACAACAAAACGTGGATTTCTCGCAAACAATGAAAAAAACGTTACAACTTTTTAAGACACGGTTACCGCAAAGATGTTTGTGCATCCAAGTTATTTAAGGCAAATTCATCAAAATTGATTGATTACTTGAAAATTCATGTTTGGGCAATAGGTGAATACAGTATTTGATACCATCTAATAATATATGTAACACATCATTTTCACAATCTCTGACTGATACTGCCAACTATCGTACGGCTTCATTGCAAAGAAATTCTAGAGCAATTCAGCCGGGCAAACCCAGCAGCGTTGGATGATGGACATATCAACCAATCAGCATGTTCGCGCAATAAATCACTGTCTACACACATATATATGTATTTGCTTCTTGCGTTTGGCCAATTTGGGTGTATGTTATTGTTTTAATATAAGTGTGGTCCATGTTTATATAGAATAGGATATCATACCATACGAATCTTAAACATGCTTAAAAACCTCACCATTTCTGAATTATATTTTTCTTTCTTCAGTTCATTATAAAGTCCATACCTTGTCTGAAAATGCATAAAGCTTGCATTACATGTTTGCTCTATAAGAGTGAAGAATATTATCATATTCTTAATAATTAAATCTGGACCAGATAGCTTGCATCCTTCACTAGTTCTACTCAGGTTTCTCAAGCATCATTTTTAACAGAAAATAACGAAACATGCAATCAAATACGGAATACGATGATTATATATGTAACAATGTTATGTTTTATGAGTAATCCCTTTTTAATTTAAGATGTGTAACTAGCCGAATGACGTTCATTAACCGATGATTGCAGACATGTTTGTTTACATTAATTGCAGGATACATCCGTTTGCATGCTGTCATCTTAAAAGTTTCTTCCGGCATATTTATTCATTTACTATGTATAGTCGTCTTCAGGTTGACAAGTTATACTAATTTATATTCATACGTTTGTATGGTAGTCTTGATGATAGTCTTGAGAACGGTGTTATTACTTGTTGTTTATGTTTAAGTCATGTGACTTTGCCACAATATTGTTCAAATTACCAATATCTAGTTATATACGTTACACAAATGGAATCCATAATCCACTATCAATTAGATGTAGACATGTAACGTATAATTGTAATGAGTATTTAATAATGTTTGAGATAAGTAAATTTATTCAGATTTAATGAAACTGATAGAAATTATGTCTATCATTTGACCTGTTTAAGAGCCTTTGCTTTACCTTAACCCATCTACGTGGTACTCAAAAAGTATGTTATGTGGTTAATAGCTTAAAAAAAAATGAAAAAAAAATGATTTAGTGTACATCAAAATGCACGCTCATTTTACAGAAAAAGCGTCCAAGGTAAGTTCTAGTATCAGCCTCGAAAGCATTTGTTGTGATGTTTAAGACTATAAAATATAAAAAAAATAACAAGGACCCACGTTTTGAAGATAAAAAATATGTGTGGATTTCAATATATATTCCTTATATTCAATAAACGCCGTAGGAATGCAATGAATACAATCTATTGTATTCAGAAGCAAATTACTTCCTTGTTTAAATGAAATCTTCTTACAGGTAGAATGCTACATTTAACTACCCTAAGACTTTATTTATCATTGTTTAAATCGCGTTTATCCAAATAGTGGGCACACTAACTCATATTCTTATTCTATAGTATCATTCATTGTATTGTTGTAATTCTGACTATTGTAAGTTTTGGTATAATATATGTTGTCTGTTGTGCACGAAAGTGCATATATATATGTATGAATATGTACCCCTGTTTAGTACTTGTCGCCATTTTGTGTGAAATTCGGCCACATGGGTCTCTGATCTTCTGGTAAATAAATGTTCTGTTCTGTTCAGATATTATTATCTGCCATAAACTATGGAATCAGATATCTTGTGCAGTGTGATGGGCCCTAACCCTGTGCCTCAAAACAAGGCATATATTTGGATTGTAAAAGTTTGTTCCTTTACTATTTATTGTATGATCTTAACAATATTCACTAACGTTTTGGTAATAGCAAGGAATCTGGTTGCAATGTACTTTCAAAATAAAGTTCAAAACTAAATGCAACTACCTTTTTGATTGGCTAAATGCTTATGGGTTAAATGCTGAGTTATTTTTATCTACGTTACACTTTGCACTGTACAGCTCCGAATATAGAGTTGAATAAGGAAAGGTTAGGTGGTTGGTTTTGGTAATACACTTCAAGTGTCAAGCAATCTACTTAGCTTAGAACTATGAATGACATTACAAATTTAGTCTGAATTCGATACAAATGTTGGATAACTAGTCAAATCGTTTGGACAATTGAATAAACAGATGAACAGCATCAAACACTATCTTATTTTGATCTTCTGAAAGAGTTTCATCACCATAAAGTAGGTTATGAAGAGTTACTTCAGTCAGCTCTTCTACAGAAGACAGCATTATTCGCCTTTGATCTGTATAAAGAGGACAAATTAGGAGAAAATGATAAGATGTTTCCTGAATTCCACACGAGCAGAGGGGAGACGGCACGATATTTCTAACAAACAGGTGATGATTCAGTGAGCTGCATTCATTGCGAAGATGTGTGTGCAAGACTTGTAATCGGCGCTTACCATAATAAAAAAGATCATTCGTTTTTGGGACATCCGACTTCAGATAAGTTTTAAATCCAGAAACACTGTCAATCAATTTTACTTCGCCTTGGAGATTATTCCATGCAGATATAGTAGAAGGTAAGAAAGAATTCATATAAAGTGAAGTATTTGTACGAATGCTAGATATGTGTGATGAGTTTCTTAACAATCTTGACGAGGTTTGGCCTACTGTTTGTGGAACGAGGTCAGAAAGGTGATCTGGTGCAAGACCATTTTTCATTTTGAAAAAAAGAAGAAGCTTGTGTTTTTCTCGCCGAGAACTTAAATCCTCCCAACTAGATTCGATCTTAAGAAGTCGCAGGGAAACAAGTCAAGTGCAACCAGTAACAATACGTGCACACTCAGTTTGAATTTTATCAAGTTCATCCTTGTCATATTGAGTACAATTACTCCAAAAACATCAGCGCATTCCAAGATTGGCCGTATGAATGATAGATAAGTGACCTCAAGATACCTCCTATCAAGTTGATAACGGAGTCGTTTCATGATATTGACTCTAGACCAAGCCTTTCCAATAATATAGATAATATGAGAATGCCATTTTCCCCCATCAGAAAAGAAAATACCAAGGTGCTTGTGTGATTCCACTTTAGGGATAGCGATATCAAACATGTACAGAGAGGGATGTATTGGTTTGTTCCTCTTTCGAGAAATAACCATTGATTCTGATTTGTTTGGATTAAACTTGACCAGCCACTTTTCAGCCCAAAGACTTATTTTATCAATATGTCTCTGTAATTGAACATTCCCCGTCTGTGGGGAATCCACTATAACAAATAGACTAGTATCGTCAGCAAAAGGTTAATAGACGAATCAATTTTGCTAACTATATCATTAATATAAACAAGGAATAAAAGAGGGCCCAGAATTAATCCTTGTGGAACACCTGCTTTAATTGATTTTAAGTCAGTTGATGCTCCAGGAATAACAACGCGTTGTCGTCTGTTTTCTAAGTAGTTGGCCAACAAAGATAATAAACTACCACACACGCCAGCTCTTTAGAGTTTAAAGAGAAGACCACGATGCCAAACTTTATCAAATGCTTTACTTATATCAAAGAAAACAACTTTTATTTCGAGACCAGAGTCCAGAGCTTGACAAAAGCTATTATATAAGTAGGTAAGTTGGTTTACGGTAGAATCCCCTGGCAGAAAATCAGATTGATATCGGGTAAAGAAATGTGTGTCTGGAAGGAAGTTAAATACATGTTTAAATGCAACTCTTTCGAAAACCTTCTCCATTGTATTTAAAAGAGATATTGGTCGATAATTAGAAGGGTCCGAAGGATCTCCCTTTTTGAACACAGCACAAACATTTGAACATTTCCAATTTGTAGGAACAACACAAGAACAGAGCGAAGCGTTAAATAAATCATATAAAGGTTGACTAAGTGCTGTACAAGCTTCTCGCAAAACACGATTATCAATGCCATCGGGTCCAGATGCTTTTCCAATTGATAGACTACGCAGAACAGCTTTTACCTCTGAAGGCATGATAACAATTAAATCAAGTTTTCTATCATTGAAAGCTAAATCAACCGGAGGTAATACATGTGATGAGTCGTCAACATAAGTCTGAAGAACGAAATAATCATTTAGAATGTCAGCCTTGCCTTTATTGTGTGCAACACACTCATCATTAAGCGGGTTAATAAGCGGGGGGATTTCCCGTGATGTCTGCGGAGAGATAAATGATTGAAGGGTCTTCCACCAATCTTTCGAAGTGAGTTGATCAGATTTAAGTTTCGAGGCAAGTGAATCAAAATATTTCAATTTTGAGCTCCGGATTAGAGAGACGACTTCATTTCTCGTTGAAAATGTAGACTGTATAATTGTTAATGCAGTAGCTATACCAAGAAAGATATTTTAAACATGTAATTATTTGTTCATCTAAGAAAAATTATAGCACAACTAAGTTTATCGAAACTATTTAACGTAGGTGGGTAGTTTCTTCATTGGACCATGGTTAAGAAATGAACATATATTGCATACATTGTATAAGAACAGGTAATACATAGTTTGGTCAAAATGTAAAATGTATTAGTTGTATAAGTGATTTAATTTCAAACCATATGCATATTTTGCAGTAGTTAACAATCAAAATCTTAAAATTTTAGTATTAGCACTCCAGTCATAATGCTTATCTTAACGAATGAATATCTAGTTTGAGCTTTTTAGAACTAAGGGAAGGATAATAGATTATCTATCTTAAATAGCTATTGTGTCCGTATGCTGAAACACCTTAACAAAACGAAAGGGAAGGTATATCAATTGGAAAACACGTATTAGGTAGCACTGGTAGATTTAGTAAGATGAATAATATGTATTTAAGCAAATAAATCTAAATAGTGGTAGAAATAAAATATCGATGTGAGTATA
Source organism: Mya arenaria (assembly GCF_026914265.1). Taxonomy (NCBI): domain Eukaryota; kingdom Metazoa; phylum Mollusca; class Bivalvia; order Myida; family Myidae; genus Mya; species Mya arenaria. The sequence continues at coordinate 61,145,730 of NC_069128.1, forward strand.
TACAAAACACATTGTATTACGGTAATACTATTAGCTATTACTAATTATTAGTCAATGTTAGAAATACCTTTACTAAACTAAATATTAAAGGTATATTGATTGACCACAGTATTGGAATAACAAGCTAAACTAGTCTCCATGATTAAAACTGCTACGGTAATGCTAATGTATTTTAATAAAGGATAAGACAATGTCCAAGTAATTATGAAGGTTTAACAGCAGTTAATTGGTTAAACATTCAAAGTATAACATATATGATTAAAATAAATCAAACAATTGAATTCCATCTATATAGTCATAATATATAATTGCCAAATAGTTATTAGATTTTACCCGAAATGCGAAATACCTTTTTATAATCAAAACAAAATTTAAAAGTAAGGGACATAATAAGGCAATTTATGTGATCAATGCTGGTAGTACAATTTTAAAGATAATCACTGTTCGATACATTAACACATGTTTATACTTATAACGATAGGTTAATGTGTTGTCGTTTAAACTTTAAAACAATCTCCTTTTAATATAGTGAATTGGTTTTGACCACTTACATATAAACGTTATTATTTACAGGGCTTGTTCCGTCACGTTTACATTCTTTTTCAATCTTACATTATAATTGTTTTCGCTAACTGCCTAATAATCTCATGACCTAATTAGCAAGCAGATTTTAAAACTGATTTCGACTGACAGAGAGAATATCGACAACAAAAATCCGATGAAAGCTACGGACCAGCGACACAGAAAGTTTCTTCCAACTTCTCTATCTCATCTATGTTCGCCTCTGTGATGCCTTTGGCTTTCATCTCTGCTTTCACCTTCTCTATGTATTTATCGTAGCGCGAACGACTTACTTTCGCCAACCTAAAAATAATTGTATACTTACATATTTATAGACAGAGTGTATATACGTACAGTGAGATGCCAATCAAATTTCTTAAGCGCCCGCGTTATTGAGGACTAGACTACTCTACTACATTTTGGGTCTTTACTGTCGTTCGCTATGTACTTGTTGAACAAGTTACAAATAATCATAATGCGTGTTGTATGAATTATGAATTTAGACTTGGTTTCAAATGCAATATCATAAAATCTGAGAAAAAAATTAAACGGATTCTTATGTTCAAATTACTTGTTGGACCCTCTTTAATTTACACTCCAGTGGTAAACAACTGTGATGTTTAACATATAAAGCTATGAACCATTATTGAAATATCAACAGTTTAATATAACGTTAAACTTATAAAATATTATGCCATAATGGTCAATGGAATGAATGAGTTGGTGCATTGTTTATTACTGTCCAATACATCGTTCAAATATTAATATATATAAGTCAAATATCAGTCAAAACAATCACGAATGAAATCCTCTTATATTAACTTAATCAAATTCCATCATGATTAACTAGTTTACCTAAACCGTTTAACTTAAGTGCAAATATGATGTATTATTATTTTATTTATCTCTAATATTGAGCACTTAACGATTGATTGACTTGGTAATACGACTTCTGAACGTTGTGTTTTACTTAAGTGCTATATTATATTACTGAAAAGCTAATTTAACTTTTCGCAAAATTAATCATCTTCCCATAAATCACAGTTAAACAGTGCTTAATGTCATCAAACAACGACAAACAAATCAGCACTACAGTCCTGTCTCACAGATAATAAACATGCGTCCATTTCAACATCTGGTACATGCCACATTATACAATTTCAGTCATACTTTTATTTGGATATTGATACATCCGGTAAATATTCTTACCAATTCTGAACTCAACCACTAGGTCATCAAACATTGAGCCGCTTACCAGATTGGCATCTTCTTACTATATTTATAAAGGCTAGATATAGCAATACCGACTAAAACGAATGGTTCACTTCCAGTAATACTACCCCCCTTCAACATTTAAACCGGGGATCATCATATACTAAGACGTCATCTAATGCAACCCTCTAACAGTGAACATTATTCCGCCTTTAACATGCTTCAGACCTTTTGCCCATTTCTACAAATGATCAACTATTCTTCCTACGTAGTACGGGTAGTACCATCAGTGAGACATCACTATCTACCAGTAAGACGCCACTATCAATCGGTATGACCCCACCTAGGATATCTCTCTAGTCTTTACCAACAGTAAAATTAAAACCTCTCTTGAACGTTGAAATTTACATCCTACATACAAGCTAGCCCTTATTATACTTACAATGGACTATCAAACACTGAGATGCCATCCAGCCCAACACTCCCATCCTTCCCAATAGTAAACATCTGCCCTCTTTTGAACGCCGTCTTCAACATCCCACATACTGTCACACCCTCACTGTCGTTTTTCAAACGTCCTTCGAACGTGCTGCCTTTATACGTTTGCCCAGGGAGCGGCTGGTATCGCTGAAAGTAATTAAAGGGGATATAAGAGTTTAGAATATAAGTGCCGTCGGTGAAGGTTTTAAAAGCAAAAGATATAACATATCATACTATATTTGTGGTATTTTAATATATAAAGTTTATGCATTCCGGTGATTTATAGAAAATGATCAGTGACATCAAAATCATATTGCAATCTTCAAAACCAATTGGTACCAACAGTACTTTCTTAGAACAGAAATTATACATTCAAGACAAATTTGTTATGGTCATGATTTTTAAACGTCATATGCTGATCTACACATTGAACATTTGGCGTCAAAGATTTATAATTCACTGCTAAAACGTAACAAAAATAAATTCAAATGATGACATTGTAAGATTGTTAAAAAATGCGTTTCTATGTGATTTTCAGGATTATTTTTTATTGCATATTGTAATGAGGCATAAGTGTTACAAACATTTCTGCTAACTGCTGTCGTGGTCAGGATGTAACTCTTAAACATGTTGCCGCTAGGATTTAAAACTAGCAAGTCGTACTTTGCTGTTGGCTATGTTTACACATAAGGGAAGTTACACATCGGATAAATATAGCTTAAGGTGTATGATAGTTGGTATCCATGTGACTTTCATTCGGATTAAGAAGAAAACCAAGCTTTTGTTTGAAAAATAGTTTAGAAACTTTTTATAGCGTCTATATATTAGATAACAGTTTGAACAACATGTTGGAATAATTATGTTTGCGAGCATTGTGATGTTCCTCTCACTGGTCAACACTACAATACGATGACCAAGAAACATGTCGCCTTATCAATTTCAAATTTTGGACTGTTTTGCTGGCTTATATAGCACTTAAGTTAGATAACAACATTTAAATGTCTTATTACATCAGTAGGCTTAACTGGGTTTGTACCAAATAATAATTCAAATTAATTGTACAAGACATATTGTATATATATAACTAAACCTTTACTAAACATCGCATTATGTATGCGATGTTTTTGTAGTATGGCTGGAGACCTTGTATAACAATAAATCTTGTTTCGTTATGTTTTGTTATTGATGACCAATATTCTAAGGTTTACAATATTATATGATTTAACATCGGTGACTTATTTCAAACGTTCAATTGTCTGACTTCCCGATACCTATACTGAGTGCATTTATATACACATGATACTGTGTAAGTGTTCGTCGTGTGTTTAAGAATCACGCCTCGTTCGCAGTTTTCTGTGTTTTAAACATTCGTCGTGGGGAAAAAAAAACTTAAAATATATTGCCAGAAACATACTTGCAAGAGTTTTTCGTCTGTAATAGGTTGATATTTTAATCACACGATAACAATCACTGAATCTAACTTGAGTTAAATGATGTTGTGTTGTATATTATATATCAGAGCTTTTGTATTGTAACAGTCAAGGTCAATGTATACAGAATGTCAAAATACTTTTTGACATAGCAAATATATTTAAACAAAGTGATTACCGTCTGAAGGCCATCCATGAATGTGAATGAAATACCGATAGGAAACCGTTGTTCCTGGCTGACCTCGACCTTCAATGATCCAGTGGGCTGTTTCCCTAAAATATATGATATTTAACTGATAACATAATTAGGTGCGTTAGCATTCTTTTGCTAATAGAGCAACACCATCAAATCAAAGCAGCCATATCGATCGATAACCTGTACCACTACTTTTTTAAACATTGGTTTCTTTACTAAAAACATCGTATTAAGTAACTTTTTTTAGACTAAAACAATCATTTATTATTAGTTCAAAGTTAATAATATAATAATGATAACATGATTATTTGTCAATTAATTGGTATAAATATACATGTTTAGTTGGTCATTGTGTAAACATACAGTAAATGCATTTCTGGGCGTGTCGATTCTGCGCTTGGACCATGTCGCATTCCTTTAAAACAAAGAAAACAATATCAAAGGGAAGATTTTTGTTGTAAAGTATACGTTGTTTCGATAACAATACACACTATCATTCAAAGTTTTCATTTAGTATATCGATATACGTGGTTTTGTCAATTGTCAGCATTAAACAAACCCTGCTTTTTACACAATGAATACGACAAAGATGCCTCCTTTTTCTTCGAAGTATCCAAATATCCTTTCCATAGTTTTAACTCCCCCGCAACGTTTCGTCCTGCATACACAAGACTAGCACATTTAGATATACTTTATAACATCAGAAATAACCATGAGCATATACCTTTTTGTAAGAAAGACTTCATAAGTTTGGTTTATAAAATTCACGGAGCCGGATGTTTGATATAACTCGCATTTGTGCAAAGATTATAAGTATCTTTGTTGGCCGAAAGTGCGAGATAGGTTCATTCCAACCCGAGCGTACGGTGTTTTGCAGAAACGAGTTTCCGCAGAATACCCTGCGCGAAGGTTTGGATGAACCTTTCTTAAACCAGCGACGATTGTTACTGCCTTTTCTCCCACCTCAGGAATACAAAAAAAAGTTAAAATGTATTTTTTGCTGGAACACTTTTGTGCGTAGTGAAAATAGTTTGCGTATAGATAGTTGATAATTTGTTGTTGTCATGGATATGCGCGCAGAGATTCCAATTATATAAATAGTCAAATCGTTCTTTAAATAGTTCTGAGGGAGTGCAGAAATATTTCTTGGAAGCAGCGTGAAATTTGAAGCGAAATATAATTAATTTTGGATTTACAAAAATTGCCACAAAACAGGGTTTTCATTATGCTACAGACGACGGTCTTCAACAAGGGAGGTAATTGTTTGATGACAATACAAAGGGAGTTCCATACGGGAATTTGTTTTATCTTACCCGTGGGCAAGATAAGAGTTTCCAGCATGGCCAACATTTTGGATCTACTAATCTGAGGTGGGAGAAATGTACTTCTGTTTTTTTAGACCTCATGCTTAAATTTAGAAATAATTCTAAGAAAACAAAATGATACCGATTGCTAGTATTGGGAATTCATTATGAAAAATTACACTCTAATTGGCACGATATAAAACAAAAAGAGCATATAAATGTTTTCATAAATTTTATCAATAGACTTAGTTTTCTTTATTCATAAATTAGTATATCTTTAACAAACGCTGCTTTTTTCAAATAGTGGTCATTACTTAAAGACTGCCAATTCATCCTACCTGTATAAAGTAAGCCAAGTCTTTTTCCGTGCGTTTTAACTCCTCCTCTGCTTTCAGCCGTGCCTAAACAAAGACCGTTTATTTTGAATATATTCTATATTTAGAGGATAGACATGATCATATACCATTTTGTTTCAAACTTTTTGTTCTAGTCCTTCTGCAATTAATATTAACAAATAAAAAACTCATCAGTTTGCCTGCCCTCACTATTGACATATGTTTTTGTGTTTTTTTAAAGAAAATATCTCGTTGAAAAGTTATATTAAATACTTGTATTTTTTATACTCTTTCATTACGAATATATAAAATGTATCGATAATTCACTTACACTTATAAATAAAAATAACTTCATTTTAAGCAATGACATATTAAAGTTATGACATGTCATGGTTAGAAAGGTTTATTTGTCCATGCTTTTAAAACAAAGATAACCTATCGAAAATATATAGCAAACAATGTGATAATGCAACATCGGAATCTTTTTTTATAAAAAACCGATGAAGTAACATTTTTTTTAAAACTTAAACAATCATTTATTACTATTTCAAAATTAATAAGGTATTAACGATAATATAATTATTTGTCAATGGATTGGTATAAATGTACATCTATGGTAGATATTTGTGTAAACATACAGTAAATGCAATTCTGGGCTTGTCGATACTGTGCGTAGACGATTTTACATTCCTTGAAAACAAAGAGAACAAAATCAAAGGACAGAAGAGTTCAGTTGGTAAGTATAATTTAAGCGAAAAAAATACACACTATAATTAAAACAGGGCATACCAAAGTTTTATTTAGTATATCGATATAAGTGTGTTGTCAATTGTCAAGATTTAAGAAATCCTGCTATTTTTACACAATAATTACGACAAAGATTGCTTCTTTTTATGTCGAAGTATCCAAGTATCATTTCAAAAATTCGTCCTGCATACACTTGGATATACTAAATAACATCAGAAATAACCATGAGCATATACCTTTTTGTGAAAACTACTCATTGTTGGTATTGGAGACTTATTTCGAAAATGTTTACTATATAATCGGCACAATATAAAACAAAAAGAGCATATAGATGTTTTCATCAATTGCATCAATAGACTTAGTTTTCTTTATTCAAAAATTAGTCAATCTTTAACAAACGCTGTTTTTTTCAAATAATGGTCATTACTTAACGACAGCCAATTCATCCTACCCGTTTAAAGTAAGCCAAGTCTTCTTCCGTCAGTTTTAACTTCTCCTCTGCTTTCAGCCGTGCCTAAACAAAGACCGTTTAGTTTGAATATATTCTATATTTAGAGGATAAACATTATCATATTCAATTTTGTTTCAAACGTCTTTTTGTTCTAGTCCTTCTGCAATTAATATTAACAAATGAAAAACTCATCAGTTTGCCTGCCCCCACTATTGACGTAAGTTTTTTGGGTTTGTTTAAAAAAAAATATCTCGTTGAAAAGTTATATTAAATACTCGTATTTTTTATACTCTATTATTAAAGTTATGACATGTCATGGTTAGAAAGGTTAATTTGTCCATGCTTTTAAAACAAAGATAACCTATCGAAAATATATAGCAAACAATGTGATAATGTACGTAATGCAGTTATTTGTTCAACGCCTGTTAAATATAAAGGACACTTTGGTGGAGCATTTAAGACAATGTGTTTGTAGTGTAATGATCAAGTTATATTAAACCGTAAGTGTAACAATATAATGCGTGGAATTGAAACTCACGCCTTAGTTGGCGCACTATATTTGATATTTATGCGAAAACTACGAAAACAAGCTCAGTTGAATATACTTAAAGTTTCTGCTTTATCTACGTCTAGCGAAAATCTACAGAAACAAGCTCAGTTGAATATACTTACAGCTTCTGCTGTATCTACGTCCAGCTTCGATATGATCAATGCTTCCATCAGATCCTTACGAGTCTAGAAATGTAAAATTGTGTTATAACCAATTCAAAGTGTAAGACATGATAACAGTTAAATGAACGTGCATACTTAATATACACTATAATCAAAATCCCTTCGGCCTTTAAATTAATCGAAATTTATTTACGATACCAGTGAAGCGTTACAAAACTCAATATTTGTTTTCGGTTTGTCGACCTACACTATTTTTTCAACACGATTTTCTTTATTGCCACTTGACATTTTTCCTTATCGTTTTCGTTCTTCCTCATTTTGGGCACATCTTTTAGGTTGTTTTCTTAATACGTCTTACTGTTTTGTCTTGTAGGGGACTCTTGTTGCGTACAATCCAGACTTAATGGTGCTGTTTCGAAGTGAGATATTATGTTAATAAGCAGTCGAGATCTCCCAACCAAATAAATCTAAGGCCGAAATACCCTAGTCAGTTTCATGGTTTGACTTTTTTTTTATTAATTTACGTTCAATTTTAACTTAAGGTACCCGTTGTACGATTATGTGATATCAGATGTTTCTTGAATGTTTATAAAATAGACCAGTAAAAGACCGGTACAATTTAGCTACAAACTGCACTATTGTTATGAATATGGTCACTTCAGAACCATTTCACATTTAATGCGGGGCTTATGAAAACAGACCGGAGGGCACACTGCTTAATCCTAGCTTGTTTTATCCGACCCACATTCATCTGATAAGCCTTCTTCAATATTAAGTATCGACAACATCGTTCGTTTGATTACATGGATGGATAGATACTGTCAGAACGGCAACGTTATCGAAATTTCGAATGTACTCAAATCGAAGTAAACTCATATTTGAAATTACGCTGCATAATAAAGTCAAGGCAAGCTTAGTGACGTCATTTTCCTACTATAAATGGTCATCAAAACTATTCCATAGTTTGTGTGTCAACGCTATCATAAGGCATCTTCGTCATATGTTATTTCCAGTGTTGACCAATTTTGAACTAGTGACGTTAAAACACATTATATGAAAGGAGCGACTCAACAAACGTAGTATCACCAGCTAGATCGGCATGGATAACAACATTAGCCTCACCCTGGATATACCCCGAGTATATGGTAAGAGTGAAAAATAAATACTGTATGTATTGAAACAAAAATAATACCAAAATAAGTACAATGTAAACTTTGATGTTCTTCAAAACTATAATAATTATTGTATTACATTTTAAGACACCAAAACTTTCAAAAATAATTAAAGTCAAATTAGATATGCTTAAAAACTAGAGACTATGGAAATTGAAGATTTTGTGAAAATGAGCAAAGCTTGTTTGACCTTGAATCCGATGCATATTGAGTCCCTCCATACAATTGAGCTAATTATTTGAAACTGTAACAAACATAATATTCACTATAATTACACTTCGCTTTGACAAAAATAATGTAATAATTATTTAGGCAAAATAGTAGAAGAATAGCTTTACCTTTATTATGTGTATGTTCTTAAAGCTAATATCAGGTTTCATTATAATTGCATTTCCTTTTTAGTCAAAAAACAACTGAATTGGTCAAATTGGGTAAGTTATCTGTCACTGCATATCGATGTCTTAAAGACTGCGCATGCGCGTGTGTGTGTCGAACTTCCCGAACATTCCCGTTTTTCTGTTTTAAACATAAAATGGCTTTGTATTAATCCCTACATCAAATACAGTAATTCCAGATTGAAGTCAAGATATTTGATAACGAAATTGAAGTTTTAAAAATTGTCCTACAATAAAAAGTCGATGTTTTTGTACGTAAAGCGATGCAGATTTGATTGTCTCGAATATAAATATATCATCATTTTAAAAAGAAATTTATATAAGTGGCACGCAGTTCTAGTTGGATCAAGTTAAAAATTAATCTTATTTTTTTCTACAAAATATCAGCTACTATAAACACTACCAGTTTGAAACATGATAACAACAATAACTTTCCTTTTTGTTGTTATGCTTCAGAGTCCCTGGAAAAATATTCGCTTTTTCTCTTTTCATGTTACGGTTTCTTTTAAGATTAACTCATCCGTTGTTGTTCCAGTAAGTGTTTCGCCAATTTACAGCATCATCGCTTATTTTTAAAATCAATGACATACTTAGGCCACAACAAATTGATCATTTGTTCGTCGGATTTGCCGCACCTAAAATTCGAAAAAACGAAAAAAAAATATAAAAACTTTTTTTTTGCGCCCGCACTTACTATTTGGCCGCGCATATTATTTTTGTTTGTTTACTTCTGAATTTCCTCTATTTTCTGAAGTTATTTTACTAAGAATTTAATCCTTCAACGTCAACTTCGCCTTTTTTGAAGGTATTTCCATGCTTTACATTCTTCGCGTGCAAAATTTCCTCGTGTCAGGACAAAATCAGGTCCGGGTAACCGCAAAACAGCCGATATTTGTTGACAGTCTTTTTTGTCGGGAATATTTTGCAGGACGCACCGTTGTTATTTATTTCCGGTATTAATTTTCGGGTTACTTTCAGTTTTCGTAATGTAAAATACACGTTTTAAATAAAAATCAGTGTCAAAGTCAATGGATTACAGTCTTCAGTAAACAACAACAGTTTCACAGCGTCGAAGTCAATAATAATCTATGTGTGTTTTAAGTAATTCATTGTTTTGTACTCAAAATTTTGTGTTAAATAATAACTAAATCGGATTTTGAGTGCAAAACTTATATTAAAATACACGGACACACGACTTAACACAATTGAACATGTTTTGGTGAGTTATTTTTTAAATTTTCTAAAATGCATTTCTCAGTTTTCATATAATCATAATCGTTATAAACAGATAAAAATAGTAGGACTTGTAAATGTTTTAGAAACAGCCTGTACATTGAATTTATGAACCAGTCAATCCACGCCCCCTTCCCTCCCCCCAGGTCCTGGGGTATACCAGGGATAGTCGGGGAAATGGGCCAAGTTTTTACCTTCCAGGTGGCCCCACAGTGCCGGGTGAATGCAGTGGATATACCCGGGGTTGGCTGGACTGAAAATCAAAGTCCCCGCTATTCCCCGGACCTTGGGGCGTGGTTACAATTGACTAGTGCATTACATACACATGGACAGTATAAAAAAACATCAGTAAAATCAGAAAATAAAACCTTTTATAAGTAAAATGACTGTTTTAATTTTCTCAATTCTTCGTTTTTATCCACTTGTTTTCTTTGATCCATTTGTATAAAATGGCCTGTAATTAAAGTGGCCTGTTTCTTATGGGCATTGGTTTATACTATATTTTTTTTAGCTCGATTGTGACGAAAGCTGATAGCTTATAGAATCCTCTCGAGTCCGTTTCCTGGGCAGAAACCAGTACTGTGTCCTTTTTTTGAGAAGCTATGAGAAAGTACCCCTGGTGGGGATCGAACCCACAACCTCTTAGGTGAGAGGCGGACACCTATACCACTAGACCACTCTCACCCTCTTATGGGCATTGAAGCTATGGAGGCCGACATGATATTCTTTTTCAATGCACGGACCTATAAACCATAGGTTCGGGGTAAAGGCGGGTTCTTTAAAGGGAAATATCTTTATTCCACCACCTGCTCTAATATAATGACTGGTGCCACATTTGCAGATTTGTTTGATACTGCTTCATTTATGTTGTCCCGCAATTTAATCCACAGTGTCTTTTTTAGATATGTTCTCTGTGTTATTTACATTTTCAATCTTCTGAAATGTCAAAGTCACTAGTAGTTGACACCAATTTAATCATGTGCTTCAAGAGGTTCAAATTTAGACCTGACCCAATATTTAGAAATGCTCAAATCATGAATAACTCTTACAAGTCTAAAATGTTTTTTTTTGTAATAGTAAGTTACGGAATGAATACAATAGTTTTCTTTTTGGTCTTCGAATAATTGTATGTTACTATGAGGAATGTTGTCTTTACAATAATCCACGTTTAAATTGAAGTTAATAGTAAAGCACTGGACCTTATTGCCATTTGTTAAATATTGAGACAGATTTACATGTCACTGTGATACAATCAAAACCTTTTCATTAATAACTGAACATATGTTTGGAATTAAAAAGCATTTCTTGACATAATTGTATGATAAATTTGGTAACAAATATACTTTTTATTTTGTTTTAATTTTTCGCCTTGCGCTCGCCTCTGATTTGCCTTAAATTCAAAAAAAAGTATTTTTATTTTTTTTTCGCTCGCTCGCTCCTACTTTTTTTGGGCAAAATCCGTAGAACAAATGATCAATTTGTTGTGGCCTTAGGTATATATCCGTTCTGGTTGTGTTTCAATTGAATGTTCTCCTTAAGAAGGAAGAATAAAGTGATATACACTTATTGAAAATGATTTACAATTAATAGCTACTGCATCATTTAATTGACCTTAAACACGATTCAAAATGTGTAAATACTTCAATTATTCTGGGAATCATGAGTGTAGTGTACAAATAACAAATACACCATGTCTATATTTCAGTGAGGAACATAAATACATCACGATTCAAAAGTATAGTTTAAGAATATTTGAGTGCTGTACAGAGTATATTAATAAATAGCGTATACTAAATAATCACTTGGCAGGAGTCTTAACCCAAGAAGATTAGAATTAAAATTAACTGAAATTATACTGTCTAAAAAACCACAAACATTTAACAAGTATTGAAACTTTCTTAATACCGCATTTAAGTTGATTGTTGATATAGTGCCCGTTAGTACCTGACGCTCAGTAATTATTAAAATAAAATGCCTTCTTAAGAAGGTGTGATACGTTGGACGCGATACTAACATGTCTGAACGTATTTGTCTTCCAAGGCGATACTAAGATGTCTGAACGTATTTGTCTTCCAAGGCGATACTAACATGTCTGAACGTATTTGTCTTCCAAGGCGATACTAACATGTCTGAATGTATTTGTCTTCCAAGGCGATACTAACATGTCTGAACGTATTTGTCTTCCACGGCGATACTAACATGTCTGAACGTATTTGTTGTCCAATGTGATACTAACATGTCTGAACGTATTTGTCTTCCAAGGCGATACTAACATGTCTGAATGTATTTGTCTTCCAAGGCGATACTAACATGTCTGAACGTATTTGTCTTCCAAGGCGATACTAACATGTCTGAATGTATTTGTCTTCCAACGCGATACTAACATGTCTGAACGTATTTGTCTTCCAAGGCGATACTAACATGTCTGAATGTATTTGTTGTCCAACGCGATACTAACATGTCTGAACGTATTTGTCTTCCAAGGCGATACTAACATGTCTGAACGTATTTGTCTTCCAAGGCGATACTAACATGTCTGAATGTATTTGTCTTCCAAGGCGATACTAACATGTCTGAACGTATTTGTTGTCCAATGTGATACTAACATGTCTGAACGTATTTGTCTTCCAAGGCGATACTAACATGGCTGAATGTATTTGTCTTCCAAGGCGATACTAACATGTCTGAACGTATTTGTCTTCCAAGGCGATACTAACATGTCTGAATGTATTTGTCTTCCAAGGCGATACTAACATGTCTGAATGTATTTGTCTTCCAAGGCGATACTAACATGTCTGAACGTATTTGTCTTCCAAGGCGATACTAACATGTCTGAATGTATTTGTCTTCCAAGGCGATACTAACATGTCTGAACGTATTTGTCTTCCAAGGCGATACTAACATGTCTGAATGTATTTGTTGTCCAATGTGATACTAACATGTCTGAACGTATTTGTCTTCCAAGGCGATACTAACATGTCTGAATGTATTTGTCTTCCAAGGCGATACTAACATGTCTGAATGTATTTGTCTTCCAAGGCGATACTAACATGTCTGAGGCGATACTAACATGTCTGAACGTATTTGTCTTCCAAGGCGATACTAACATGTCTGAATGTATTTGTATTCCAAGGCGATACTAACATGTCTGAACGTATTTGTCTTCCAAGGCGATACTAACATGTCTGAATGTATTTGTCTTCCAACGCGATACTAACATGTCTGAACGTATTTGTCTTCCGAGGCGATACTAACATGTCTGAATGTATTTGTCTTCCGAGGCGATACTAACATGTCTGAACGTATTTGTCTTCCAAGGCGATACTAAGATGTCTGAACGTATTTGTCTTCCAAGGCGATACTAACATGTCTGAACGTATTTGTCTTCCAAGGCGATACTAACATGTCTGAACGTATTTGTCTTCCAAGGCGATACTAACATGTCTGAACGTATTTGTTGTCCAACGCGATACTAACATGTCTGAACGTATTTGTCTTCCGAGGCGATACTAACATGTCTGAACGTATTTGTCTTCCGAGGCGATACTAACATGTCTGAACGTATTTGTTGTCCAAGGCGATACTAAAATGTCTGAACGTATTTGTCTTCCAACGCGATACTAACATGTCTGAACGTATTTGTTGTCCAACGCGATACTAACATGTCTGAACGTATTTGTTGTCCAAGGCGATACTAACATGTCTGAACGTATTTGTTGTCCAACGCGATACTAACATGTCTGAACGTATTTGTCTTCCAAGGCGATACTAACATGTCTGAACGTAATTGTCTTCCAAGGCGATACTTACATGTCTGAACGTATTTGTCTTCCAATGTGATACTAACATGTCTGAACGTATTTGTCTTCCAAGGCGATACTAACATGTCTGAACGTATTTGTTGTCCAACGCGATACTAACATGTCTGAACGTATTTGTCTTCCAAGGCGATACTAACATGTCTGAACGTATTTGTTGTCCAACGCGATACTAACATGTCTGAACGTATTTGTCTTCCAAGGCGATACTAACATGTCTGAACGTATTTGTCTTCCAAGGCGATACTAACATGTCTGAACGTATTTGTTGTCCAACGCGATACTAACATGTCTGAACGTATTTGTCTTCCAAGGCGATACTAACATGTCTGAACGTATTTGTCTGCCAACGCGATACTAACATGTCTGAACGTATTTGTCTTCCAAGGCGATACTAACATGTCTGAACGTATTTGTCTTCCAAGGCGATACTAACATGTCTGAACGCATTTGTTGTCCAATGTGATACTAACATGTCTGAACGTATTTGTCTTCCAAGGCGATACTAACATGTCTGAACGTATTTGTCTTCCAAGGCGATACTAACATATCTGAACGTATTTGTCTTCCAAGGCGATACTAACATGTCTTAACGTATTTGTCTTCCAAGGCGATACTAACATGTCTGAACGTATTTGTTGTCCAATGTGATACTAACATGTCTGAACGTATTTGTCTTCCAAGGCGATACTAACATGTCTGAACGTATTTGTCTGCCAACGCGATACTAACATGTCTGAACGTATTTGTCTTCCAATGTGATACTAACATGTCTGAACGTATTTGTCTTCCAAGGCGATACTAACATGTCTGAACGTATTTGTCTTCCAAGGCGATACTAACATGTCTGAACGTATTTGTCTTCCAAGGCGATACTAACATGTCTGAACGTATTTGTCTTCCAAGGCGATACTTACATGTCTGAACGTATTTGTTGTCCAAGGCGATACTAACATGTCTGAACGTATTTGTCTTCCGAGGCGATACTAACATGTCTGAATGTATTTGTCTTCCGAGGCGATACTAACATGTCTGAACGTATTTGTTGTCCAAGGCGATACTAACATGTCTGAACGTATTTGTCTTCCAAGGCGATACTAACATGTCTGAATGTATTTGTCTTCCGAGGCGATACTAACATGTCTGAACGTATTTGTTGTCCAAGGCGATACTAACATGTCTGAACGTATTTGTCTTCCAAGGCGATACTAACATGTCTGAATGTATTTGTCTTCCGAGGCGATACTAACATGTCTGAATGTATTTGTCTTCCGAGGCGATACTAACATGTCTGAACGTATTTGTTGTCCAAGGCGATACTAACATGTCTGAACGTATTTGTCTTCCAAGGCGATACTAACATGTCTGAATGTATTTGTCTTCCGAGGCGATACTAACATGTCTGAACGTATTTGTCTTCCAAGGCGATACAAACATATCTGAACGTATTTGTTGTCCAATGTGATACTAACATGTCTGAACGTATTTGTCTTCCAAGGCGATACTAACATGTCTGAACGTATTTGTCTTCCGAGGCGATACTAACATGTCTGAACGTATTTGTCTTCCAAGGCGATACTAACATGTCTGAACGTATTTGTCTTCCAACGCGATACTAACATGTCTGAACGTATTTGTTGTCCAATGTGATACTAACATGTCTGAACGTATTTGTTGTCCAAGGCGATACTAACATGTCTGAACGTATTTGTCTTCCGAGGCGATACTAACATGTCTGAACGTATTTGTCTTCCAAGGCGATACTAACATGTCTGAACGTATTTGTTGTCCAATGTGATACTAACATGTCTGAACGTATTTGTCTTCCAAGGCGATACTAACATATCTGAACGTATTTGTTGTCCAATGCGATACTAACATGTCTGAACGTATTTGTCTTCCGAGGCGATACTAACATGTCTGAACGTATTTGTCTTCCAAGGCGATACTAACATATCTGAACGTATTTGTTGTCCAATGTGATACTAACATGTCTGAACGTATTTGTCTTCCAAGGCGATACTAACATGTCTGAACGTATTTGTCTTCCAAGGCGATACTAACATGTCTGAACGTATTTGTCTTCCAATGTGATACTAACATGTCTGAACGTATTTGTCTTCCAAGGCGATACTAACATGTCTGAACGTATTTGTTGTCCAAGGCGATACTAACATGTCTGAACGTATTTGTCTTCCGAGGCGATACTAACATGTCTGAACGTATTTGTTGTCCAAGGCGATACTAAAATGTCTGAACGTATTTGTCTTCCAAGGCGATACTAACATGTCTGAACGTATTTGTTGTCCAATGTGATACTAACATGTCTGAACGTATTTGTCTTCCAAGGCGATACTAACATGTCTGAACGTATTTGTTGTCCAATGTGATACTAACATGTCTGAACGTATTTGTCTTCCAAGGCGATACTAACATGTCTGAACGTATTTGTCTTCCAAGGCGATACTAACATATCTGAACGTATTTGTCTTCCAAGGCGATACTAACATGTCTGAACGTATTTGTCTTCCAAGGCGATACTAACATGTCTGAACGTATTTGTCTTCCAAGGCGATACTAACATGTCTGAACGTATTTGTCTTCCAAGGCGATACTAACATGTCTGAACGTATTTGTTGTCCAACGCGATACTAACATGTCTGAACGTATTTGTCTTCCAAGGCGATACTAACATGTCTGAACGTATTTGTCTTCCAAGGCGATACTAACATGTCTGAACGTATTTGTCTTCCAAGGCGATACTAACATGTCTGAACGTATTTGTCTTCCAAGGCGATACTAACATATCTGAACGTATTTGTGTCCAATGTGATACTAACATGTCTGAACGTATTTGTCTTCCAAGGCGATACTAACATGTCTGAACGTATTTGTCTTCCAAGGCGATACTAACATGTCTGAATGTATTTGTCTTCCAAGGCGATACTAACATGTCTGAACGTATTTGTCTTCCAAGGCGATACTAACATGTCTGAACGTATTTGTCTTCCAAGGCGATACTAACATGTCTGAACGTATTTGTTGTCCAACGCGATACTAACATGTCTGAACGTATTTGTCTTCCAAGGCGATACTAACATGTCTGAACGTATTTGTCTTCCAAGGCGATACTAACATGTCTGAACGTATTTGTTGTCCAAGGCGATACTAACATGTCTGAACGTATTTGTCTTCCAAGGCGATACTAACATGTCTGAACGTATTTGTCTTCCAAGGCGATACTAACATGTCTGAACGTATTTGTCTTCCAAGGCGATACTAACATGTCTGAACGTATTTGTTGTCCAAGGCGATACTAACATGTCTGAACGTATTTGTCTGCCAACGCGATACTAACATGTCTGAACGTATTTGTTGTCCAACGCGATACTAACATGTCTGAACGTATTTGTCTTCCAAGGCGATACTAACATGTCTGAATGTATTTGTCTTCCGAGGCGATACTAACATGTCTGAACGTATTTGTCTTTCAAGGCGATACTAACATATCTGAACGTATTTGTCTTCCAAGGCGATACTAACATGTCTGAACGTAATTGTCTTCCAATGTGATACTAAAATGTCTGAACGTATTTGTCTTCCAAGACGCTACCTAACAATCCTAAATGAACACACCTTGCAATTGTATATATGATATACTAATTTAAACGAGATTGTGCCAATAACTAGAGTGGCAAATGTTTAATAAATACCTAGAAATATGATGACGTTCAACCGTTTAAATTATTGATTTATTCAGTATTGTTGGGATAAGAATGAGGTTGTGCACACAACCGGGTTAAAACTCCCAGTAAATTTACATTATACTGACCGTTCCAAGGTGGTACCTAACAATCCTTGATAAACATACCTAGTTTTTTTAATATGGGATATATGCACTGTGCTGTTTGTGGAGTTCTGTACTGTTGTTCCATGTTTCTGGTTTGTGATATTTTGTTTGTTTTTGTATTAGATGTATTTGGCGTTTACCCCGTGCAATTAAACGGGGATTAAGTTTTATTTTTTGCTACTGAGTTTGTTTCTGTAGCCTTTCACATAAGTATTCATACGAGTACACCCTATCAGTCAGTACGTAACGAAACAGAAATTATTGCATAATCGTAAATCACTATTTGTTTATCATTTAATCAATAACATGTGAATCGAGGAATTCACAGGACGTTTTATTATTAAATTGTACTTACCTACACAAACTATATAAGAATCATATGGCTAAAAACACCCATGTCACACATACTTAGTTATTTGCAACGGAGTTTGCTATTTGTTCATGCATGAAGTTTTGTTTCGTAATCGTAAAGAAGAGCTACATTGATGTTGAACAGTTTTGTTTATGTTACGATAGAGTTTCGAGTTTGTTTCAAGAGCATGCAGACAAATTTTGCTAATGCTTTCCGGGTGTTGTGTACATTTAAATATTTATTAATCTATGAAATGCATTTTTCTTTGATAGTTGAAACGATGTATTTTTTTGCGTTATTATTGCATGTATATCTTTATACATATCGTCAAAATGGGATGCATTGTGTTTACGTAAAAACGATACACAAAAAAGAAAAAGAAAACATAAAGGCATACTTCTTGATTTTCTTGAGTTGCTTTCCCCATTGTGTATGTGTTTCCTTCGTCGCTTCCAACTACTTCCTCCTGAAGTTGACAAACATCCTCTAAGTCTTCTATGAAGCATTTAAAGGCAGTCGTATTTTCCGTTAAGTGAAAGAGTCTAACCGTACGCTTGTATTCAACTTCTTTGATCTGTCTCTTTACCTCCGAAATTTCCTTTTCAAAATTTTGGTTCATTAGGTAAAAGCGACCTGAAAACGAGTTTTTCACAATCTCATTGAGTTGACTTTTCTCTTTGATAGCCCATGAAACTTTCTCCTCACAAATGGATGAAATGCATGAACAGGCTTCTATGATTTCGTCGTTTAAATAACGCACTTCCTGTCTAAAACTGCTTATGGAATCTTCCACTTTCCGTTTAAGTTTATTTTCCAAATCATCCAATTCTTTATTGCATTTAACTGCATGATTATTACTTCTTTCTTTTTTACTATCAACTTCTTCCTTCACGCGCTGAGCTTCATATTGTATCTCATTTAAAGTTGCAGTCATAGCATTAGATTGGTCTTTATCAATACGCCCTGCCTCTTAATACAAATCAACAACCTCATGACCACATGAACAATGATCCAAACGAAAACATTAACCACAGATCATTACTCCATGAACTCTACAGTATAATGACGTATTTTCAGTCAGGTGGTGTTTACATTTCTCTTTTGTGATATCAAACATAATATGCGTGTGATTGTTTTCATCATTTACATACATTTTCAGAATGTGGGTTTGGAATATCTTTCCTGTCTTGTGAATTCCGACACACGTTTCACCAATGTTTCCACATGTGTTGCAATATTCAACTGCCTGTTCCTTACAGCACATGTCGCACTGAACTTTATTTAATGACATTTTAAATGTTAGCATAAAATTTATTCTAAAAACCGAAATATTAATTTCAGTATAAATCCACAAAAGGGGAGGATTCCAAATCGGTACTAAAATTTAATATAGATAGTAGAATCAAACTACATTGTATTCATTATTTCCATGTCTTACTGGTAGAATAATATAATCTCTATTTATCATCTCTTCTTTTTTAAATTCGCAAACGCAAAACTTTCTTCAGTAATTATGATTATATAACACTAGACAGCTCGTTCAATTTAAATAACTGAAGTAGCAGTCAACATGTTTGGTAAGAGATGAAAGTAAGTGTCAGTTTCACATGAAACATGACTAAGAAAACGAAATGAACCACTTTTCATGAAATCTCGGCGTAATTAAATGGTATAACTAAAGTGTATTTATGAAATAACGGAAACATCAAGTTATCATTTTTCACATAGCATGACCATTCTCTAATCAAAGAGAAACTAAAAGGTGGTATGTTTCTAAGCAGCCATTCTATATATGCGTTCTTGTAGCATACGTACTGTCCTGAATAACTTATGTTTTGACTAAAGCAATTTTACGGTACTCCATGTTACTAACGACGTCATATTCCAAACATGGAAATACAGTTTACTGCTTATAATAAAAATTTCAGTTACATACGTAATTGTTGAATGTCCTTTACAGAATATATTACTTGCAAGGTCATTAAATACGGAAATATGAAACGATATTGAAGTTGAGAATGAAGGATCGTTATGTACGGAATTAAATGATGTGAAATGTCAAGTATGTACTCTGAATTAAGTAGGTGTATTTAACAATATTTA
Organism: Mya arenaria; assembly: GCF_026914265.1. Classification (NCBI taxonomy): domain Eukaryota; kingdom Metazoa; phylum Mollusca; class Bivalvia; order Myida; family Myidae; genus Mya; species Mya arenaria. Next base: position 61,166,041 of record NC_069128.1, read on the forward strand.
ACGGCTCCCACATGTTGTCAACAGTCATACTATTGTTGTTTTTTTATCTTTCAAAGTAGCTATATGTGAGAATGATGCTTTGAAGCTGAATACTTTGAGCAAGTGTATCAACATAATATTTCATTTTTTAAAAGCCAACTAAGCAGACCTTGTACTTTTATTTCGTCTTTGGTCCTACTTACATTTATGATGATAAAGAACAACCAACTGTGTCGGTAACCCCTTTTTTATTAATGTGTAAACTGATCTTTAAAGCTTTTAGTAAATAAATATTATCACTTTAATCCATATCTTTTTTTTTTCTTTCGAGGTGTTATGGATTAAACCATAATTGCATTTTTGAGATCTTAAATGAATATATACATTCTGGCTTTGTTGCAACAATTACACATGAAGTGTATTATACCAATTTCAAAATCAATCCATGAACTGAATATTGTTCGCCAAGGAAGTAAAAATTCCTTTGCGTAATTTACGGTTATGAAACGTAAATATGTTACTGACTTTCAGAAAACAATACAAGACTATAATGATTTATACATAATACATAAGGCCACCAGACCAAAATACAATTTTAGTATGTTCAAAGAGTGATGAGTATTTAATGTTATGCATGCACAATAAATGATATGATGTTAATAAATTTACATATAGTTTGCGCTGTAAATGCTGAACGAAAAGAAATATATATATAAACGTTTCTCGACCAAAGACCAATAAGTATTTCTAAGAATGATATATTTTCATTCCTGTTTCGTCGCAGGACGTTTCAATCAAGTTGATATTGTTTTGCAGATAATAAACCGTGTCAGCAAAGCTAAATACACCGTCGGCGAATATCAATGCATTACTTTTCGCCAGTAACTTCGGTAACATATCTTTTCCTGCGCGAATAACATACCATACATGCTATTAGATAGTTTATTTAGAGATTAAAGATAATTGTAGAACTCACAAAGCCATGTTTTGTAACGAGAATTGTTAAATATATTTGGTAAATTAAAACAAATACTCTTTATAGATTTTTACATCAAGTTAGTTCAGACAAAAAAAGGAAACCTGCAGTACGGTTCTTGCTTTGAATTTTCAATACTGTCCTTTTGCTAAGTGGGTTTCACTTCCAAATCATTTCACATACACTTATAATGTTCAATAACAGGAAAATATTTCAAAGGAAATTTTAATATGTAAGCGTTACAACAGCAGTATAATATTGTTATTGTTACCATCATCATCATCATCATCATCATCATCATCATCATCATCATCATCATCATCATCATCATCATCATCAGCAGCAGCAGCAGCAGCAGCAGCAGCAGCATCAGCAGCAGCAGCAGTAGCAGCAGAAGCAGCAGAAGCAGCAGAAGCAGTAGCAGATGCAGTAGCAATAGCAGTAGCAGTAGAAGTAGTAGTAGTAGAAGAGTAGAATACAAGCGTATAATTATTGTATATTTGTTGTCAGATGCATTATCTAAAAATCATACGTTTAGTGTCAAAACATGCGTGAGTCCCTTACAGAAGTACCTGTATTTTATAAGTATTATTATTTTTAAAATGATATATGTAGTTTTACGCCATAAAAGTAAAATCTATTTAGATAAGACTAGTTTTTGAGGTGAGTTGGGTTGGCTGGATAATATCTTACTGCTTTATTTATTAGTGTTTACCTACACAGGTAGCCTTTTATGCGGTGAAAGTAGGAGTCAGCTGGTATGTAGCATGTTTAAGGTGTTGTGTACACATCAGCTCGCATTCTTATTTGACATTAGCAGTTCTCTGACATTTTTATTTTTTAAACAGAAGTACTATTTTTTTTTTCTTGAGTAAATTAACAAATAGTTATTTGATAGTGATTTACAAGCTTTTCATTGCAAATAGGTAATATTGCTATATTTTATTTCTATATTGGACATCAACTTCAAAAGTAGCAGATAGAAAATTTGCACGGTTAATATTAATTATCGACGGACGCCAGTATAAAAGAAACCCGTTATGTCCACAGATTTATTTAATTTAATTTTGAAAGATGGCATTAAACTTGCACGGCTAATGTTAAAGGCGAGAGACGCGGTGGTTGAAAACCTGTCGTCCCTATCAAGTCCAAGGGTCACCATAAAGACGCACCGCATTGTACACTTAAACACCATCAGCAGATAGACCCTGGTAACAGCGGTACTAAACTGCCCAGGCGTATTAAATATTTTACGTATTGACTAAATGTAAATCGCCATCGCGCCTTCCCGGAACAAACGTCCTGATCCTCGGGTTCACGTTGGGTAATATACTCACGCATAATGGAAAGCTGAACTTGGATTCGGTACGTCATGGTCGACAACATGAAGCCGTGCAGAAGATGGGGCAAGGTATGGGCATAATGGTAATGGTTTCTGGTGGCTCGACTGAAATAAACATCACAGACGCGAGCAAACAAAACGCATTTAATTAAAAAGTTACATATGTTATGTTGAAGTTAATATATATATTCTCTTTATTTCCACCATAACAGTGATTAATTATATAAATAATACAAATTATATAAATAGTACAAGTGTTACACATAATAAACAGTCATAGAAATATCATAAATTATATACAATATCACATACATGCCAAGAACAAATTATAACATTATTACACACTCTCAAACACAATCATACTAGTATTTGGTGACAAAAAAGTAAGAACATTTATATAATATTAAACTTTATGCAAAGGGAATATAGGAAAAAGAGTACTCGTTTATCGTAAGAAGGCAACGGCTAGAGTAGAGAAGTTTAGGTTAATAATGGTGTTGTTGATAAGGTAGATTTTCCGAATAACTTAAATTGGTGATGATTTGGCAAGGGATGATAACTGTAGAAATAATATTAGATGAGTTAGGCACTAATACCCGCACTTGTCGAAACGAAATACAAGTGAAGGTTGTGCGGTGTTAAACATCTACGTTGAAACCAATTTAAAAAGAAAATAGTATTTGTGATACGTCTCACTTTAATTAAAGTGGTTTGATGTTGATATGGTTTAAGTTTCCATAATGATTTAATTAGTAATATTAAAATATTTGTAATTACCAAATTAAAAATAGAAACAATAAAAGAGGAAATATGTTCCTGACAAACAAATTGCTTTACATTATTATAGAGCAAACAAAAACAGAGCACAATATTTAGTTGCTAATGAGATCAGCTAAATGTGACTTGTTAAATTGTTAAGCTTATTCAATTTACGAACAAACATGTAAAACATGTAACATATATTTAATGTGAAGAATATTTCATATCAACATAATGCAAAAACAAGCATTTATAAGGTGATACGTCTTTCAGAGTTTTAGACTGTGATCTAGTCAATATACAGTTTGCAATAGTAACATTGTAACATCTTAGTCTATTTCTCCACGGATTACTGATGATACGTATTTGCACACATCATTTATATATGTCTGTTCCATATGGTGGTCAAGTGTATGTAGCGTTCGTTCACTAAATATATGTGATATAATATCAACGTCTGACCCGGCGCACACTATGGGATGTTTGTTTATCAGTTCGTTCCTTGATTGGTTGAAATAGTTGCACGAATTGATCCTGTGATCACAAACATTGTCTGTAACAACTTTGCATCTTCTGCACAACGATCGAGCGTTTGTCCGCGTGTCCGTTAGTAAACGAATCACGACCGTGGCGTTGCGTACTTCAGTCGGGGAGTCGGCGGCGGCCCATATAGACGCCCTTCTAGGAAGTGGATGGACCGTTGTAAACCGAGTAAAGTCAGGGTCTCCGCTGGTACGAATAAGCCACTGTTGCTTGTGATAGTCACTAACACGTGCGCTGACAATGCGTTTCCATGATGTTTTGCTCGGCATCGAGAATGTTTCTTTGTAAGAGGTCAGGTAGTTCAGCATATCATACTTCCTCAGCACATTGTATAAATCCGGTATAACACCGCGTTGACCAGTGGTGTTACGTAACATGAATAAACTCCATCTGTAGTCGAAGATTTTCTTAGCTGTGTAGTTAGCGTTCATGCAGCAAAGCTTGTGAAAGAACATCAGCTTTCGTTTGTCGACATTTGCAATCACTGGGTACCACCCGAGAAGTCCCAAAGCCATGTCAGTGCGTGTTCGTGATGAAACGTTTTGGCACATCTTTGCAGCCAGTCTTAATACACGTTCCAGATTTAAAATGTCGTTTACAGTAAGAGTCGACCATAGCTCGGACCCGTATAGCAGAGATGGGAATGTAATCTTCTGGACCAAATCCGACATGATAAGTGGGTTGACATCATAGTTTGCGTCACGGATGGTCATCAGGGAAAATATGGATGCACGCCCCTTTCGCACTCTTGCGTCAACAGCATAACTGCATTTGTTTGACTTATGTAGAACTATTCCGACGTGGGTGGCGCTATCAGACGAATTGAGAATAGTTTCATTAGTTAGTACAGAATCGATGTAATTCCTGCGTCCGCCAAAGATAATATATGCACATTTTGATTCGTTAAGTTTGTATCCCCATTCATTGGCATACGATGTAACGATGTTTATTTGGGATTGCAGATACGATTTATTTGTAGAAACTAGAGTTAAGTCGTCAGCTAGGGTTGGATTTCCCGTTTTCATGTCACCAATAAAGGATCCATATGGAGATTCTTCCAGATCACATAATAGTTTGTTGATAAACAGGAGGTAGAGCCAGGTTGACAGTACGCCACCCTGGCGGACACCTTGTAGTACCGGAAACGGTGATGACTGGACGCCATTTGCAATAACAACGCTTTCAATGTTAGTGTAGCAGTTAATGAGCGTGCGTAGTGTCTGCCCGCGTATTCCGTACTCGTGTAACTTAACAAATAGTGCGGAGTGAAGGACGTTGTCGAAGGCACCGGAAGTGTCAAGCATGGCCACATGGGACGGGGAGCCGTATTCCTGATTTGATGCAATTGTTTCTTGTAGACTAAAAGACACTGTCAGCGAACCCAGTTCACGTTGATATGCGTTCTGTTGTGGATTGGGAAACTTTTTACCATGTACTTTGGACCAACGCGTGAGTCGATCGTGTATAAGTTACCTTGTAAATGACAGGTAGTAGAGTTATAGGCCTGTAACTTTTGCACTCATTCTTTGGCTTATTTTGCTTATGAATAGGAATAATGATCCCCATTTTGCAGTCTATAGGAACGTAGGATGCAGTCAATATCATTGTAAATAACTTTTGCACATAGACACAAAGTGTGTGACCTCCATAGATGAGATGTTCATTGACAAGTCTGTCATGGCCGCCCGCTTTACGCTTTTTGAGATTTCGAAAAAGAGTATTTATTTCATCATGGGTGACGTCACGATCTAGAATGTTATCAGTGCTACGGTCAGCTGAGTATAAGAAGGTCTTTACTCTATTGTCTAGATCTGCATGGACGTCTGTGTTAAAAGTTTGAGAACTTTTAGGAGTAAACACGTTCTCGAAGTAGCTGTCAAACGCCGTGGAAATGTCTATAGGGTTACGTGCTGTTTTGTTTCCTGATGCTATTTCATTTATCGTTTCTTTTTCCTTGTTTTGCTTAAGGCGTATCATTCGCCAGAAGAGCCGCATGTCGCAAGAAGCCGCGTTATTAAGTTCATTGTAAAACTTTTCGTTGCATGATGCGATTGCGCGTTTCTGTGTTTGTCGAAACATGCGTTTAGAGTCTTTGTAATGTTCAAAATACACGTTGCCTTTTGTGCGTATATTGCCATTCGATATAAGTTCTTTCCTTGCTTTTCGTTGATTGCAATGTGCTTCTTTTACTTCGTTATTCCAATATGGTTTCGCATGTTTATTAAACTTGCTTCGTGGTAATGCATGAGATGCGCGTTCGATCGATTTAACTATATGTTTGTATATTATTTCAATATTATTTTCATCGGCGATAAGATACGTTACATCTAAACATTTTAGGTATGCGTCAAGCAAATCTGAATAGTTTGTTAGCTGACTATCTGAGCATTTGTTCCAAGCAATCAGATTGACATCACTTATTTCGAAATGTGTCACCGGTATTTTTAACACTGTCCGTAATGGGAGGTGGTCGGAGACGCTACAACATTCGTCACAGATGACGTCACACGTTTGAAATAGGTCCAACTGCCATGACCCGGTGAGGAAGTAGTCGAGGGTTCGGAGCGTTGGTCTGAAGGTGTATGCAGAATTGTCTTTGCATAATACTCGTGACATGTTGTTTTTGTTTAGAAACCGTTTAAGTTCCCGTGCACGTGAATTTTCATGAAGAGGTCCTATTGTGACGTCAGCATTCATGTCACCTGCGAAGATGACGACACCTTCAGCTGTGTATCTGTTAAACAGACCTTGCATATGGTCTAGGCAATCTATATATTCTTGAATGTCATAGTTTACAGAGGGCATATACACTGCAAATATAAATATAGGTAATCTGTTTTCTGAGAATAATTTCAATCCAACAATTCAACAATGGGGTGGGCTGGGCAGGGATTAGAGAAAAAAATGTACGGGCTACCTTCTCGAAAGTTGTAGAAGAAAAGGGAAGTAACAAGGTAAACGCTGACGTCATTGGATAGATTCTAAAGTGATAGACTGGTTACGGTAGTATAAACTTGTATGGTAAAAGGAACTGTGCGCCGCGATAACGCTGGTTACATTAAGCTGTAACCAGAAATATATTCGGTAAAATTTCAAAAAAGTAAAAGATATATGAAGTTTGTTTTGCTGGCCACCATCTACATTTAAGTCTCTCGTGTGAGTTTGGTAAGCTACAATTTAAGAATTTTCCATTTCAGCCGAAACTGGGGGGAAATTTAAAATTTGAAAAGTAATCATATATTTGATTTTGGAACAGAAAATAGTTTTTCTATTGATGAATTTAGTACAAGATTATAACACATTATAGAAAAATCTGAAATTTTGATTTTGCAAAAAACGGCTGCATAATGGAGATGACTTCGATCAGTTTCTATAGATAAAAGCCACCAATTGGAGGCATTGGAGATTTCCACAGTCCAACAAGTAGCGGAGGTAAATAAATTGAAATGTATAAATGGCCTTATAGTATTGATAATTAATTGTTTAATGTAGATTAATAGTATTGATAATTAATTGTATAATGTTGATTATAAAAAAAAATAGATGTAGCCTGATTCCGCGTATTCCATCGGGCATTTTCTCTTGCTTGCAATCTAAGGCAGTTTAACGATAAACAATTGCGTCAGAATTATGTTCTAATTATCCGTTCTCTTAGAACTGCTATAACCAAATAAATATTTCACGTACCTGGCCTTTGCAATCTTTCATCAATTTTCTTGTATGCTCATTCCTAAAACTAAATTTAATCAAAATGATTAGAGAATACTGAATGTATATATTTCTTTAGACTTTTGCTGTTAAGGGTATCCCGTGAAAGTGCAAGAACTTGTTTCCAACGGGGTCCTTTGTTTTTGGTGAAGGGAAAACTCGCGGATGAAACAGTGGTAGAAAACAAGGCAGTCCGGTGCGATACCCTAGCTCTTTTCGAGAAATTCCTTGTTTCTTTTACGTGCTCAGTGTAAAGCACAGATACACATGGTACAACTTTCCTGGGTTAAACCATTAATGAGTACACAACTTTTCCAAGTTTTTTAAATGCTGAGCGCCAGGCAAGGGATCTACGTGCACCCCTTTTTGACGTCTTTTGGTGTGACGCGGCCAGGGATCTGACCCACGACCATCCGCTCCGTAGACCACTAGGCCTAGATACGGTATTAGTGCATGTACTCAATAGTGGATTCGGGGAATGGGCACCCAGCAGGCGCCCCGTCTCCCTACCCCTTAAATCGTCTAAATTTACTTCCTATATCAACATCGGAAAAAAATAATATAAGCTTCAAAATGCACCATTTCGGACTAGAAATTGTTACAAAGATTCAAAGGGAGTACCCCCAACACCCCACGGTCATTTAACACCATTAAGTATTCGGTTCTCGGGGAGAGGCGAATTTGAAAAGGGTTTGCCCCTTTTGTTAAACCACCTCTAACGTCAATTGCTTGATCCGCTCCTGGTACTTGTAAATTGATTGTTGAGTCATCATTAGCTTGTACCTTAAAAGTTAAAGAGGTTTTATGACATCGAAATAAACAGTTTTATGTGAAAATGAAACATACTCTGTATACAACGTTTTAAAGTTATAATTTGCATAGTTTTGATCAACTGAGAAGCTGCCAAAACTTTACCGTTTAAAGTGACTCGCATATGTTTTGGCACCTAAAATAATTTCCCCGCAATGCATCTAAAAATAATTATTAAATATTTGTTATTACTTTTTGATAATTGAAAAACCAATACACTTTGAGTATAACAAACACCTGGTGAAAGTAGGGACCGCACTCACGCCGGTCCAGTAAATAGAAACAATAGAAAACCAATTGCTCATCCACTCGCCATTAAAACCTTTATTGGCAATATTGGAAGCATCACATGATAATGCCAATCAAATAATCATTATACAGCCTTTTGTTGAATCGCGTTTGTAGCGCATTTCAAAATTGTGGAATTCAAAGATAATGTTTAAGCAAATATCAGCATTTGATAATGGTTTTCCGCCATTAAAATATAAGCTTTAACACTTCTTATGATTTACCAAACTTTATTTCCTAATTATACAAAACAATCAGTAAAAAGTTCATTTTTACAAACAATGAACGAGTCGCTTAAATGATAACTCATAAACACAAGTTCGAAAGATAAAAGACTAAACTTTTTTTACTTTCTATTTAATGAAAATATAGAAATGTACAAAGATTGATCGCTTCAGTAGAGTAAAAATAACAGCAGTAGAAATGTCCAAGGTATGTATAATACTAAAGCCCTGATTCTGCTTGTTTGTTTTCCTTCTTTTTCACGAGGGCTGAGGTTCAAAGTGCACTCTTGACACACGATATATGGACCTCCCCGAAACGGCATAGATAGCCATAAGGCGTAACAAAAACTGTTTGTTTCAGATTTCCCGAGACACCCTAAGTTTTACTCCTTAAACATATATCAACAATGACCATTTTCATCTAACCGTAACCATTTTCTGAACTTGGTTATATCTCTTTTCAATATTTTCTCGCTTGAACTTAAAGAGCAAACATTCTGATTCTAGTTTGGATGGGATATATATATATGTTTGGATTTTCTCTTAATTTGTCGAATTCCCATGGGAGATCACTGCGTAGGGGATAAGTACTAGTGTTTTTAAGCAACAGTCTGTAGTTTTAAATACGCTGTGCATAAACTGTTTATCCAGTTTAATTAAAACTTCCTTAATGTAACATCACTTAACTGCCTTACTGTTTCACTTGTAGAAACTTCATTGGAACTTATGGGTACAAGAACTAGCCATTTATGTGTGGGTCATTCAATTAAAGAAACAACAACTTCGTATTGAAGTCTTAAAGGAGTTTAATAGAACCATTGTGCACACACGCGCGCGCGCGCGCACCCACGCACGCATACACACACACACACACACGCATGGGCGCACGCACACACGCACACAAGCGCACTCGCACAGCGCACACAAGCACACACACACACACACACACACACACGCACGCGCGCGCGCACACACACACACACACACACACACACACATACACACGCGCGATATATATAAACGATATATGTTATCATGGCACTTTAAAACAATAACTATGGTTGTCAATTCACATTATACTAGCCTTATGATTGAGGCAACTATTTGAATATTTGCAACTGTATTATAAGGTGTATTTAAATGTTTATCCATAACTTCTTTAATAAATTGTTCTATCGAAAATAACTGAAGAAAAAGGTATAATGTCCCGAATTCGATGATAATGTTAATATAATATTTAAAGATAAGTAAAATAAATAAAGTACTTTTATACATATCTTATAATAAGGGCAGTTTATAATCTGACAATACCATTCAATGCCATCATTGCGACTGTTAAGTAATTTTTAACTTTCTACATTTTATAACAAATACAACAAAATATGAAGAAATACTAGCGATGAAAAATGATACTTATGCTAAAAACTACAGACACAAGCTCAGTAGCAAAAGGTTTAAACATAATCCCGGTTTAATGGCACTGGGTAAATGCCAAAGACATAGGACACAAAAACAAAAAATCGCAAACAAGAAACATGCAACTTGTGTTAACTTTAAATCTTCATTAATGCCAGTTTCCTGATTTTTTTTTCAATATTGCAAAACAGTGCTCTGATGAATTAAGAATGACTGTATGAAACACACAAATACGCTGTAATTAATCCCGCAAATAAATACAGTAGTGAAACAAGCAAATTTCAGGATGAATTGTGCTGCCAAATCAAACATCATGTTGGTCGAAACATTTAACTTTTGAATGTAACTCGGTTTGCAGTAATGGATCCTAGTTTGTTCATTGTTTAGGAAATCTCGGTGGGAAATGGAACTGTTTCTTGCTTTTGTTGACACTATTGAGTCAATTGCCGCAGTGTAAACTTATTGTTATGTTGATTTTCGCTATGAAACTGAAATAATGTAAGTACAATTCAAAACCTCTTTAAAAATCAATATTTTCATATAAATATTATGAGCGCATACAAAATAAATTGAATTTCTTGCATGGACAATCAAAATGAATGATGTAGTTTTGAACTGACAAGTTACGACCATTTGACCAAATTTGGTGAGAAGATTTTAATTACAGTGGGGACTTTAATAAGAAATGGATAACACATTAATAAACGAATGCTAAACAGTTATTTAGTTCATGAAATTATCAATTGTGTATATCTATAATATTCCTTTGATTATTACAATGAAACACTTGTTATAAAATGAACAGTTGTTACAGTGTATTTTAAAAGATTTTAATGTTACTTTGTTTGGTTTGTATAATTTATTATTATGTTTGTACTTTCAGTTTGAAAAAAAAACACGTTTAAAACGTGTTTAACGGTTGACCTTCAAAATTATACAAAAGAGACCGACTTAAATGTTCAATGGCTGACCCTTCACTACATAAAAGAAACACATTCACACTTTGAGTGCTGATTCTACATCACTTGAGAGAGACAAATAACATATTCAATTGCTAACCGTAATAAAACATGAGAGAAGTATTAACATATTCAATGGCTAACCATACAACACATGAGAGAAAGCAATTAACATGTTCTATGGCTGGCACTACAACACATTATAGAAACTAATAAACATGTTCAATTGCTGACCCTACAACACATGAAAGAAACCAATAAACATGTTCAATGGCTGACCCTACAACACATGAGAGAAACCGGTTAACATATTAAATGGCTGGCCCTACAACACATTATAGAAACCAATAAACATGTTCAATGACTGGCCCAACAACACATGAGGGAAACCAATTAACATGTTCTATGGCTGACCCTTCAACACATGAGAGAAACCAATTTACATGTTCAATGAATGTCCCTACAACACATGATAGAAACCCATCAACATGTTTAATGGCTGGCACTTAAAAACATGAGAAAAAACGATTAACAAACTTATTGGCTTACCCTACAAAACGCAAGAGAGACCCAATGACATACTCAATGATTAACTTTACAATATAATTGATATGATCATCATTATTTCCAATTGCTTACGCTACAAAACGTTAGAGAGACCCATTTACTTTTGTTTCCAATGGCTGACACTACACATTATGATCAAGTTCCACTTGCATGCTTTCCATGGTTTACCCAACGACACATGAGGGACATTTACATGTTAACAAATGTTGACCATATTCAACATGAACATGTTTTATTTCCAAATTTAGTTTAACAATTTAATTTATATTTCTGACAAATATGCTTTAATTATATAAATTTTGAACGTAGAATGGATTGTTTTTTGTGTAGGGTGATCGAATCAATCATACATATATTGAAAGCAATGGGAACACAAAATAAGAAAAACATTTATGTATCCAAACTGCGGCCTAATAAGTATACAGCTGCATCAACTGAACTACTTGTGTTCACTCTAGTGTTTCAATAACGAGGATAATGGATGAAGTTACATTGTTGTACTATGCAAGGCAAACTATTCAACAACTAGCCTGTGTATTCGCACATTCACATTGAACATCTTCCTGAGTTTCTTTCTATGATCTACGTTCAGCGCTGTAACCGATGGAATTTACGGCACAGCGACAGTGAAAGTCCCTTCCAGCTTCTCTGTCTTGTCTATGGTCCACTCTGTGATGCCTTTGGTTGCCAGTTCCGCTTTCACTGTCTGTGTGTAACTAATGTAGCTTGGAAAGAGTGTGATCGCAAACCTAAAAATAATTGTAAAGAAACAGCTATATTGACAGAAACAGTAAAATGTCCATCAATATTTTATTTAGGTTTTGAACTTAATAACTCTTGTCCATTATATATATGTGGAACAAGATACAAATAATTACATTGTATATTAACCGAGTGAAAACTTGGTTTCAAAATCAATATCATTAAGTTTGACTATAGAACGTTATATCTCTAACGATTATGAATTAAATAATTCAGTTAATTTAATTCTGTTTCAAATACATTTCCCCTTATGATATAATATTTAATCATTCGTGAACTGTATTACAGTAATATTACAAAATTAAGAATTGGTGCCTTTTATCTTCACTTATTAATTAAATTTCATCGTATTCATTATCAAGATAAACTATGAAGTATTATTTAAACGCAAATACAATAAGTCTATTGCTAATAAATGGACAACTTCATTGGAGAGCGTGGAGCTTTGTGTTGTTAGCAGTTTTCGGGATACCTGTGCTGGTTTGGTTTTCGCATGTTGTAAGGTAACTTTACATTGTTCACCATCTTGCGAAGGTAAGAAACTTTTGTAATAGAAAATCTCTCAATTGCATTATCATGGACGAGTTAACATCATCGTTAGGGATCGCTAAAGTAAGAATGGTGTGGAGGCGAGGCCAGCTCTGCCATTATATGATGCGTCTAATGTCCAAAGCCAGTAATTCCCGAAACAAAATCAGCCCGAGGTCCACATGTTAGCAGGTCTGAAAAACGCAGTTACTGCATCAGTGAATGTTGATCATTGGCGGATTTCCCGACAAGTACCTTGTTTACCTTCCAACAGCAGTTGCATAGTTTGCAATCAGCTTTAGGTGATCGTGTCTATAATGCACTTTAAGAAAACCAACTCATTTCGGGCATGTTTGTCGAGTTAAAAGCATTGTTAGAGGCCCTCTTGCTGACAGAAAAGTCTTGTAAACAATAATTTCAGAAAAAAACACAGGAGTTGATGCAATTTTTGCATATAATCAGGCTAGGTAGAATCACTAAAGTAGTGTATCATTAAAAGAATAAAGGCTACAATTATCGTGGGTTCGTACAAATGGAGTGTTGGCTAATATACATATGGCCCCCAAGACAATCACTTGATGCAGGAAAGCCAAATCATTTAAAAACCAAACCAAATAATATGATTTCAACTACACTAGGTGTTTAAGGCATGTTTGCAATTACCAGCATGCTTGTCTTAAATGCGGACATGACCATTTTTCCAGGACGTGAAAACTCAGGCCACACCACTTTAAATCCTGGTAACCAGGCCACATTCAGGTCAAGATCTCAAACATCCATGCCTTAAGCCGCTTTAATTGGTCTCAGAGGCTCATCAACAAAATTCAATCAATTTGAGAAAGTCCTGAATAATTATTGACAAGGTTACACAATATTTCAATGTATTTCCAAATAAAGAGGCAGCAATTTCTAAAAGTTTCAGCACGGGTAAAGTTAAGATTCGTACATAGTTTCTTCTGATTTTAACTTTGTATCAGCAAAATGCATTATGTAAAAGTTCAAAGTAAGTTGGACAAATAAAGTGCTTTAGGGCCAGATAGGGGCTGGCGTTTTATTTCATATTTGTCACACCTGAAATGATACAGGGTTAATGATGGTTTTGATGAATGAAAGGCTTCTGTAAATGACACATCGTTTGACAAAGATGCTGACATGATCATTAGTTTGGAGTATCTGCCCTCAAAAGACATCAAATCTGCCGTTACGTTGCTTAGATTCTATCCTGGCGACTTCCGCTTTTGTGGTCGTAATTCCTTTGCTACATTCATTCATTCATAGAATTGGTAGTAAGAAACTGGGATTCAAACTCTGGACAAGTTTTAGTTGACTTCATTTTTAGAAGGGCTGCCAATTCTAGCCAGTTCTTAGAACTAGTCACCGCATTTAAACGAACCTGTTCTGAAATTCGGATTCCGGTTGCTAAATAAAGTATGACTGTCCAACGAAAGTAATAACGTTTCAAGGTTGATAATCGGATTCAAATTGAATGACTATTAGTATCCCTTCAAAAATTGAGAACAATTCTTGAGGTTGCTATTTGGTTGCCTAGAACAAAAAAAGAAACTAATCTTAAAAGAGCTTCAGTCGTTCTTTTGGAAGCTATGTTTCTGTAGTCAAGCATTGTGGTCTAGTAGGACTTTTTGAGACGCAATGAGTGGGCTTAAAATGGCTTATTACAAAGATAAAAGGATAAATGTAGAAATAAGAGAGGACATTTTGATGTGGATTCAATGTTATGAAAAAAGTGGTCCATATTCCAGACAAGGTTTGGCAGGTCAATGTGGTGCGTGATTTGTAGACTGTTAGTTAAAATTTATTCAACGCAGTCGGGATTCATCTGTTAAACTTGACTACAGGTCTGCTTTAAATTGAAAAAAACACCAGTCATAATTATTATGTATATCGTTTACTAATTGGTATCGATTTGCAGAAAACGTTAAAACTGAAATTAGAATTGTTAGCCCTTTGTTATCGTTTCAATGTAAGGTGCAGTTAATTCTTGTAAAACTGTTTCAGCAGTTTGAGGTGATGCTGCAAACAGTTAGTGTTGTACGGCTCCATTTGTGCGTCTAAACGCCTTGCTGCAAAAGCTTCCTATTGGCAGTGCCCCCCCCCCCCCCGCCAATATCGATCTCTTGCGGGTCATGAGTACGAGGCAAATTGGTACCGGCTAGGGATAGGGATGGCGGATGGCCTTGTGGCAAATAGACGTGCTATATCAGGCAATGTTGCAATGAAAAGTGTGATGGACCTGCTGGCTACCGTCTCCCGGAGTCAGAAGCAGTGGGGAAAAAAAGTGAACTAGTAATTTAATAAGTATTAAGTTAGTTGGACTTGCCATGATCGCATGCGGACCCTGGTTATTGGAACCTTGCAATTGAATGTCAGAAGGTCACGATCAGTTGTTGAAAAGATTGAAGGTCACGGTCTTACAATTCTATCTTCAACATCAAGGTTTTGGTGGTTTTTGGTGATTTGTTTTGTTTCCCATTGGTCTCCAATGAAACGGTTATATTCCATCTAAATCTAATGTTGAATACTTAAGTAATACGTATTATTGAAACAAGACATCTGAACGCTGTTGTGTTTAATTAAAGATCCTAATTTCATTTCAGAGTTTGTTATGTTACTTTTCGTCAGAATTATCATAATCCCATTACGCACAGTCAAACAGTACGTAATGTCATCAAATAATGACTCACCAACAAACACAACAAACAAACAGAACGTATGCGTCCATACAACCACAAATTGCTTTTGATATTGATACACACAGTAAATTTACATATCCATGCTGAACTCCACCACTTGGCCTTTAAACAGTAAGAAGTCAAACAGAATGTCGTCTCCTTCTAACCGTCTTACACAGGCTACATATGATGATATTAGACTCTTACTTACCAGTAATACTGATTCTCAAACATAACGTTTAGAACATGGACCATTATATATTAAAACATCTTTGACAACAGTCTACTACAGTGCAACAATTCTAACAAGGAAGTACATGTTGTATCATTCAGCATTTTGACGCAACTAATCAACAGTGATAAACCACTTTCAAACAGTGAGACACCATCCAGGACAACCCTCCAGTCTTTTTCAACAGTAAACATCAGTCCTCACCTAACCGTTTGCCTCAACATTCTGCATATATGATGGCCGCCATTACTATATTTAAAATGAACCATCAAACATTGTAACGCAATCCGGAATAATTTACCGGTCTTTCCCACCAGTAGACATCAGCCATAAACATTGACCTCAACAGCCAACATACTAGCTGGCCCTTTCTATATTTACCAATTACCGCCATACAGTGAGACGCCATCCATGATAACTCTCTCGTCTTTGCCAATAGTAAACATCTGCCCTCTCCTGAACGTCGTCTTCAACATCCTACATATCGCCAGACCCTCAACGTCGTTTGACAAACGTCCTACGAAAGTGCCACCTTTATATGGTTTCCCCGGGAATGGATGGTATCTCTTCAAGTAGGATACGGGATTATTAAAATCATAATACATAATAAAATGTGTTAGGTATTTCAATTCATAATATGAATTCTAGTGATTAAGAAAGATTCATCTGTGAAATAAAAATGATATTTCACTGTTTCAAACCAATTGGCAACAACAGAACAAACAACAATGTACAATTCTATCATATCTGTAATGCTCCTTAATTGTACTAATAATATCAAAGTATGAGGATGTATATGATAATCATATTGTGTTAAACTTGAATAGTTCACTGGTAAAACTGCTAAATCCAATATTCTCATTGAAAGATTGTCAAAATATGCGTGTTTTAAGTCGATGTAAGGAGAATAATTTATTCCATATTGTAAAGATAAATAAGTGCAACATCGCTGGTAAGTACTACGATGTTTTGTTCAGGTTATAACTCTCAAACATGTTGTAGCTAAATTTGATATCGGTTCAGTCATTAGAAAGTTGTATTAGTATGTTTGCATATAAAGGAAGTAAAACCTTGTTGTTCAACTCTTGGCTGAATATAGTCTAAGGTGTCTGACAGCTGCGAACCATGTTACCTTTATTTAGACTAAGTAGATGTAAATAAGCATTTGTTTAATAATAGTTAACGACAAATTTAAGCGTAATTATAGTAGAGCACATTTGATCAAACATGTAAGTATCATTAATTTGGTCATTCCTCTCACATGTCAACACTACAGCATTGTTGTTTCCTGCAAATTCAAAGTTACATGTCGCGTTGTAATCCAACAATTGTTTTGCGTGCCTATTCCAGACAGCCTCCAGACCCATAAAAAGGCGAATACAAACAAACATATAATGCTGTTGTGTTTTGTTGTTTTATTTTATGCTTCTAGGTGATTTGTAGATTCATATCAGTGCGATTTAATTGTTATTTCACTGTTCTGAACAGTGCAGTATCAATAATAAACACTATTCTGAATCTTTGGCCCGGTCTGCTGTCTAAAACCAAACTAAAACTTGACATCATATCAATGACGTCGTTTCTGGAATGCCTTTGATTTCATCAATTGAATACTAATTGACCTTATTTTGAGTATGCTGTAAGCTACAAAAACAAATAACTGTGCATTTCAGTGAAATATCAATTGTATTTCGTCTCGTGAAATTGCACATTTGAAATATATTTTCAATAACATTTTTTAAGGGTAATAAACATTTTCGGTACTATATAATTATACTGTTTTATTCGTAGATTCGGTCCTTCTGAGGCTCGGCATTGAAGAAGCAAAACAATTTACTCAAAAGAGTACCGTCTGAATACCATCCTGGAATGTAAAAGCCAACTCGATAAGCCCAGTGTATTGTTCCAGTTTGGCTGTTCCAGTGGGCTGTCTCCCTTAAACAGAATGACCGACTTATGAATACTTGTAATAAAATAACTAAACACATTTTGGTGTTGTTTTTTTTTTGGTCAAAAGAGCAACAAACTCATATCAATACATCGAACTCGAACATATACCTATTTTAATTATTTACAAAAAGGGTATTCTCACCCGAAAAATGGACAAAGGTACCGATTTATTTTTACTTTACAATAACATGATCATTTACCACTTATTCAAGTATAAATAAATAATATTATAGTTACAATTTACCGTTAATTTATTAAAATTGTGTGTACATGTATAAAACGTAATTGAGTAAGAAAAACTTACAGACAAAGTATTCATTGGAGTGTGGACACTTAATCTGTGCTATTGCCCGTTCCTTCAAAAACACGATTTATAAATAAGGACACAATATATGGTAGGTATACTCACTAAAATAGATGCACTAGAAGCCAACAAACATAAATATTTGCTTTTATATGTTACAAACACTTTTATTTATTGCACAATATTATCGCCTCCATTTCAATTCCTAAACTTTACGGCTCTTCTCCAATTGCTATTTTTCAGATAAACGCAATTTCTTCGGATTTGTTCGGATTGCGAATCACCACGTATTAATATAAAATATGTTTAACCTCACTAAACCTCACTTAACTTTTTATTAACTAAGTAAAAGGCTGATGCAACTTTGTAGTTATATACATGAAGGTGACCATTTTTTTATAAAAAGTACCGACTTTTGTCTTTGATATAATACACGTATGAACACTTTAATTTCTTTATGTACGGGAGCGAATGATGTCGAATTTGATGGGAAAATGAATATAAATCTTACATATATTTAGAAAGTATTTTAAAGTAAACATTTTTCTAACATTTTAAGATTTTGAAATATTGGATGCAGAAAACTTAAATTTTTTGAACTGATGAATCTAACGAAATTGATCATTTAAATTCATTATTCATTATTATGAAAGCCAAATTCTATATATAAATTGTCCGAAGACCTTTGGCTTTTGAATAATAAACGCACAAATTGTTCTAAAAACACTCTATTAATGCAAATATTTGATATTTGTTTCTATATGAATTGATAATCAGTTCTTAATGTATGTTAAATAATTTGATAAATTTTCATTTTAATAAGTAAATTTATCTAATGGTGAATTATATAATATCAAACATCCTACAAACATTATGATTACGGTTTGTAATCACCATAATAATACAAATTCATATATTTACCATATTACACCATAAGTTACTGCTCTGATCTTACAGGGAATACTATGACCTGTCTCACTTTGAAGAACTTTTGATCCAACCACAATCGTGTTAAAAATCATCAATATATTGTCATATAAATTACATCAAAAGAATCCCGAAATCACTACTAATTTGATATTAAATTATCACATTAAAAATGGATATAACATCATGTTGGAGTAGGTAATATGTTAACACTCATAGAAATGAAAATAATAATAATAATACTAATAATAATACTAATAATAATAATAATAATAATAATAATAATAATAATAATAATAATAATAATAATAATAGTAATAATTATAATAAAACAATGTCAGTCCCTTCAAATGTTTGCTGACCTTCTTGTTCTTTATGTAATTGACCAAATTACATGTACATATATATAAGTATTGTACATGTACACCAATGTATAGCTCACCTTTTCATATTTCTTTTTGCCCTGTTTCGCTGTCAGTAGATCTAGCTTTAACACCTTCCTTGTCTGAATCGAGTCGAAACATAAAGTTGGATGTTGTAATTATACTTTTATTTCACATACACAAATGGCATTGTGATTAATGAAAATTCGTAAAATATGACAAAATCATGTGTAACCTTATATTTTTTTGTTTTATATGGCACACGCATTTTAATGAAATATCTTACCTTTTGAGAATGAGCTAGGTTCTTGTTTACTTGTTTCAGCTCCTCACATAGTGTCTTCCTCGTCTTAAATCGAAGAAGGTTGGTTATTGTGTTATAAATGGTTTCTGTATAAGAAGGACGATTACTATAATGGTCGATACAACAAGAACAAGACACCATCAAAGCTTAGAAGATGTGTTTCTTAACCAGTTCTAATCAGTGTGTGCAGCCATGATGAATAACAGACAATAGCTTAAAGTTAAATCTTATCGTTTCAAAGAGACATTTACTTCTGGAAACGTTTTATCGTCAATTACTGAAAATGCATTTATAATTCACTTTCATTTTAATATACAAATCAAATTAAATCTCGACATGCAGTGTAATAATAAACTATTATTTGTCACTTAAGATATCTATGTTTAAATATAAAATCATCTAGATTTTTTGAAATGGTAAATATTTTAGATAATTTAAGATGTGATAATAGTATATATATATATATATATATATATATATATATATATATATATATATATATATATATATATATATATATATATATATATATAAATATATATATATATATATATATATACAAATTCTTCTCCACATCTGTCACTTTGGATAGAAACTAACTACGACATGATTTGCGTAAAATATAAACACCGATATGTATAACGACCGATGATCTATAATTGTCGTTCTAATCTGGTTCTAAAAGCGTCTTAAATGTAAAGGAAATAAAAAATATTAAATCACATTTTTACAATGATGATATTAATATTACAGTCTAGTTACTGCTTTCTGTTTCGCAACAGATGAATAGAAATCAGCAACAATCAATTATGTATATATATATATATATATATATATAAGTGGCATCTATACCAGAATGGGAAAATCCGGTCCTTTTATATATTATTTTCGAGATAAGCAGCCCAATAAGTTGTAATTTATGAACCGACGACTTTGGAAGATATACAAGACAAATACCTAACTGGTTAGAACACCTGAAATTTTGAAGGTTAAGATGAATAACAAAGGCTAATACAATGAATAGTTCTACGATATAAAACGCGATAATAATTAAATTCTGAAATGACAAGTCATTGAACCGCAAAGTCGAATTCATGGTTCAATGTCTCAGATGACGAATAAAACGGATATTAAGTCATAACACGGGAATTGTGGATATTTCCACTGTACTAATGCAGTTTTATTGTATCTTAAAATTTCAAAGGGTTTGTAAGCAATCTACTTTGAATGCAAGCCATACATCACGTGTATATGATATACGAATACGAATCACGTGTATATGAAATACGAATACGAATACAAGTTAAATATCATAAAACTTTTGTGGGGTTTATTTCTCTAACTTTTGACCATTTAAAAATGAACATGATGCTTTACGAATGTTTATAAAACTATGAACTGATTGATCACTCGGTCATTTCAAAAATTCAGCGCTAAGCTAGCGCCTGAACCGTAGGAAATAGCTGGATTATATCGTGATTTGCCATTACCAACAACAACTGATGCAAATATATAAGATACAACTCAAGTAAGTTTGACTTAAAATCAATAAATATGCTGGGGAATATGAAATAAAAGCAATACAACTACGTCAACAACTTTTATTTGTGGCGACAAAGTAGAAGATAAATACAGTTTACATATGAATTATGCAAACAAACCCCTTAAGACATGGAACTAAATTTAAGCCCTGGCAAAGGTGGTTTTAATGGCGAAAATGATGCCTTAAATGGGGAATATAATAAGGGCGATCTATCCTTTCAGCAAAAAGCCTTTTTTTAACTTTACTTCGTGAAAAGTGCTATCCAGATACCATGTTTTCAAATTCTGGGAATGCACGGGTAAATCGAGGGAAAGGAAATCTTTGGCAAAGATTTATAACAGGAAAATGTGATATACATTACGCATGAATAGTCTATTATTGATTATAATTTGATATTACATTGAACAAGATGACAGTATCACAGTATAACAGTATCAACATTATAATTTGTCAAACAAAAGTGGCCTGATTTTTGCCAATTGCATGTCCTATAACGAAACATTTTGAAGATGTGACTTTGTCGCAATTATGTTTTAACTCATCTCGTACAAGTAATGCGATGCTTGTATATTGACTATTGACTATTAATTCACTATCAATTAGTATTAGGAAAATGTAACCATTTAACATGGTTAAACATATTATGCAATCTGTCATCTTAGATAAATACAAATGTCCATATAGATTGACATAATTCGTACTTATTGTTAAATATTCCAATTGCTTGAAATAAAGCGCCGTGAAGAATATCATTGGTCTGATTTCTTCAGACTCTTCCCAGCCCTTTCTGACTTGCTGTAAACATTTTAGGATCTTTAATATCTTAAGCGTAGAGTCTAATCGTGAGGTTTAAAGAAAAACACCAAAGGCATTGACGGTTTAAACGATATGGCAATAATTAATTACAAAGAAAACATTTGCTTTTTGCAACAGTCTATCAATTATTTAACTATAAGTGTTTTTCTTGTAGGTTTCACTGTTTGTTAGATATTTGTTTAAACGAGTCTCACCTTTTCTGAATTATCGAGGTCCTGTTTCACTTGTTTTAGCTCGTTATTCAGCTCCGTCCTCGTCTGAAACAATGTAAGGATTTTGCTGCATTCGTTCATGAATTTAATTTGACTATCTTTTAAACCAGGGCATAAATTCCATTAATATTATGAAAAGGCCCTTTAAATTAATCTTTGCATACTATTGCCTATAACTGTACTGAATATGTATATGACATGAAAGTAGAAAAAAAGGTATGAATTATATTAACAATTACTTGAGATTGTTACTAGTTGATGTGTAGTGCGTTGATGTTTTTCAGATACCGCTTGTAAAACTTCGCAAGAATGAAAATCAGACGAACGATATGATAGATGTTCTGCATTACATTCATAACTTTAATTCTAATGCCAGAAGTGAAGAGCAAACACAAACTGTTACGACACGGTCCCCAATGAAGATTATCGACAGAAACTGAATCAATGCGTAACAAACACTTAATGTCCAAGAAGATTTGTTTGCTGTTTTGTTAAATGAGTGTGCATTAGGTCAATATTACTGGCGATTATTCTGATAATCTCTACTTCCTAAAGTTAGACCGAAGAATAGCTTTGTTTTCTTTCTCTATAGTGTCGCATTGTAATCTGATCTCTTTTGCAACCTTATAACCATGGTAAAATTAAGATGTAAACTGCATATACAATAAAAAATAATAAAAAAAACGTTATATGATAGTTTCACTTTTGCTACTTGTTGTCTTTTTGAAACTTACTATTGTATTTAAATAAATCAATTAATTCTACCCGTTCTACTCAGTTTTTAACGGCATAAGTAACGGAACATATTTGCATTGTACAAAAAGTGAAATTGGTATGCCTTGCGACACATTATTTTTGTAACATTGTATGGTTGTTTAAGTACGTAAAAATAATATGTATAAACTAACCGCAAATAATATTTAGTTAATGATTTAGAACCATCGGCCATATATTGACCCTCTGGATGGGGATAATGCATCACATGAACTCAAGGGAACACTAGCTTTAGGGGTAATTTGCAAGGGTATACAAGATGCAAGTCAGTAAGTATTTCATTAAACCGAACTACTACAAGATTGATAACCGCAATACTTTTTGTATTTGTAAAACAAAGAAATAATTTAGATCAACTCAAACAATTGAAAGTTAGCTTCTGTTTTGCTGACCCTTTCAAGGAGGTAATCACAACATTTAATTCTAAATTCAATACTATTCATTTATGCAAATGATATATGAACCCAAAGGCGGATTCATTTATGCAAATGATATATGAACCCAATGGCGGAAACACCTGCACAAATGTATCTGTAGGTACTTGTACATAGTTTTGCCTTGTGGTTGTAGGAAGGAGTTCCATTGATATTTATTTTGGTCAAGCATTAAAGTTATATGAACATTGATGAACAGTGCGTAACGGTTTTCGGATTATAAATAAAAAAGAAAACAACTCTATTCCATCTAAAGCACAATTGTTAATATTCATTTCGCTAGTTTATCTGCAGGAAATGCACCCATTTTGTGTAACAGGGTACAATTCTTTGTATGGATTAAGAATTGGTTGTGTGTAACCTTTTCATGTTCTTTTGGTTTATTCACTGTGACCATTGTATTTTCAACTACCTGTCTTCTGACCATGACCATGTTGGCATAGGATTATAGTTTTTCCCGCCATTTCAATCATGTGATCTGTCACATGATTGCAGTTCTTATTCAGTGTTTGATGAGGGCGATTGGACTTCTTGTAGAAGTCAACTTTGTTTTTTTGTGCAGGATTTGGATATATGTTTTGGTGCGTATTATTTCTGATACTGTATCTGCAATAACCCTTTCTGTATTTGCAATGAGTTAATATGTGCTTTGTATTGATGAATTATGTATTTGGTGCACATTTACTTTTCTGCACGAGTTTCTCGAATTCAAGATGGCGGCAAATTCTAATCTAACTGATAATTAACTGATCAATTAACAATCACTTTTTCTACATCTTTTACACTTTTAAAATGATCCTTATTACAGCTAACCTCAGTCATGGACTTGTCCTAACCCATCATGGGAGAGAGACGGTTGAGAACGTATATGTCGTTTCATTCCACAAATGGTAAGCCATTGTTAGATACAATATGTACAATCGGCTATGTTTTGTATGTCATTATACTGTATTTATACTTGTTTTTTATGTACTTTGTTTTCATCGTTGCCATTGGATTTAGGTCACGTTTCATTGTTATAAACTGTTATAAATCACGTTTATATATGCTGTTGATATATAAGTATAAACTTTACCGGATATATGCATATATAAGATTGAGTATTATCTTATAATTATGATTTTATTGATCTATTTCCAGAATGCGATTTTTTCGGGGTATTTCTCATGATTATTGTTGTTATTGAACACTCTACAATAAACCGTAAAACTACCGGACTCTAGTGTGTACTTATTTAGCTAATATAGCTGGTTACATATTTATTTATTGGACCAGCCGAGCATGTAACCTGTATATTACATTTGTGAATACTGATCCGTGTAATGCGCTATTCTATTATTAATACATAATCAAATATTTTTTCAAATGGTAGTATTCCCTAGATAGAATATGATTCCGAACACACAATTATAAACGATGCTTATTTGTTAAGAACATTGCTTGCACCACTCAATAACTGTCGCCATTGTATGATGCATCGTGATCACGTAAAAATAACTTTAAATGCATACTTTTTGCGTTTCTTGAATTGGAGTCCCTACTAAGTATGTTGTCCCTTCGTCGCTTCCATCCACTTCCTCCTGAAGTTCACAAACATCCCTTAAGTCTTCAGTCAAGCATTTTAAGGCAACCGTTTTTTTCCTTTAAGCAGAACTGTTTAAAGGTATGCTTATTTTCAGCTTCTTTAATCTGCCTTTTGGCCTCTGGAATTTCCTTGTCAAAACTCCGGTTCATAAGGTAAAGGCGACCTTTAAACGAGTTGTTAACAAACTCATTAAGTTGACTTTCCTGTTCAATAGCCCAAGAAACTTTCTCCTTATAAACAAATGAAATGCATGAACAGGCTTCTATGTTTTCGTCCTGAAATTTACGCACTTCCTGCCTGAATCTAATTATCGTATCTTCCACTTTCCGTTTAAGTCTGTCCTCCAAATCATCTAATTCTTTATTGCATTTCATTGCATTGACATTACTTCTTTTCTTTTGTCGACCCGCTTCTTCCTTCATGCGCTTATTTTCATCCTGTATCTCGTTTAAAGCTGCGGACATACCATTTGAGGGGTCGTAATCAATAAACCCTGCCTCTTGACACAAGTCAATAACCTCATGGCCACATGAAATATGATCCGAACGAAAACATAGACCACAGATCATTAATTCATGAATTTTACAAAACAGTAACGCCCTTTCAGTCGGATGGTGTTTACACATCTCCTCTGTGATGTCATACAAGATACGCTTTGGATTGTAACCATCCTTTCCATACGTCTTCAGAATGTGGGTTTGGAATGCCCTTCCTTTTTTATGAATTACTAAACACGATTCACAAAAGTTTCCACATATATTGCAGCATCCCACTGCCTGTTCCTTACAGCACATTTCACACTGAACTTGGTTGTATGCCATTTTAAATGTTGATTTGAAAGTTATTGTTATAATCCGATTTCAAAAAGTATATTTCGATTCACTATCATGAAATAAAAAAAATCTGTACTTAAATCATTGAACACCGGAGACAATCAACCTGAACTGTATTGAAAAGCTTTTAACTTCCTTGTTTAATTGAGATCGTGTTATTGGTAGAATCCTGCATTACCATAGACTTTACCCAAACATAATCGTTCAAAAACACATTTATCCATAAAATAAGCACACTCGAAAAGAGTCGGTATTTCAATTCACAGAATCAAAACTCGACAGTTATTTCTATTGGAAAGCACACGAAATGTTTTCAATGTAAACAACTGACGTACTTTGCTAAGAGAGCTGTCAACGGTTTTGATAAGAGACGATATAACGCGTACACTTCGCATGTAAAGCGGTTTATATCAATTCTTTATCGTATGCTTTACGTGAAGTTGACACTTGTTTAAGCTTGTCAACATAATATGTAAAGCTTTAAACAAAACCCGTATGGCAACTTTAATAACCCATGTTTAAGAAACTTACAATTTCATTCGTCTTTGATACTTCTTAAAACAGCGTTATGGTAATGAAGAACACCCAACTGTATTTGTAACTCCCTTTCTCTATTTATTAATAAACATACTTTATATGCATAAGTAATGGTATCTTATCATTTATATTCATATCAAAAGGTCGTCTTGTGGTTCTTTTTTCTGTTTTGATCATTGTGTCAACAATATAATACGAACACTTTATAAATTGAGTTGATATCTGAATGTGTTTTGTAATTTAACATATATACATGCGAATTCAATCTTCGTGACTGGGTCACGTAAAACAAGGTCATCCCAGAAGATGTCTTTTATTCTGCCAACATACCTCGGTTCTTCTAAAAACATTAATATCAGCAATCTTTCGAAACTCATCAATGAAATTAGCACCTGAGCGGTTTAACCTTCTTTCGCATAAATACCAAGTGACTACACAAGAGGTGGTGATAGTGGGTCAAATAAGTGCGAACACCAATTTCATTTTAGCGATCTACAAAAAAAGGTTCTATATTTCTCGGCCTTCGGCCTCGCTGCGCCCTCTACATTTTCTGCAAATAACTCTAGCATGTTTTTGGTACGGTTTCATATAAATATTGACAGGTAATATATGACTTGTCTCATGAAGCAAGTGCTTATCGTGACCACGCTTCCATTGGCGAAAGCTGAACCGACAAAAGCTTAATCGTTTTCGTTTTAAACAGTATTTACGTGTATAGAGATAGCCCTGCCCCAATATAAAGAAACCAGAAAATACGTTACATTGTTTTTTTTGTTATAAAATATATTTAATATAAACTTTGTGTCGATCAATTTTTATGGATATTTAGTTCTTGTGAATAACGTGTTATTGTCAATCTCAGTAACGACGTTATAGAGAAGTTATCAGAAATGGTTAAAGGGAAATTTTATTTCATGGATGACTCATAACAAAAACAATTTAGCCATTGAAGTCGATCAATATTTGGACAATTTCATTAACATTCGGAAGATAACGAATACTGCAATATCCTTTATTTGTCATTCACTCAACGTTGGAGTATTTTAGGTTTATTCAAACAAGATCTAGTTTGTTATCACTAAGGGTTATATGTTATCAGTGAGCAAGTGGTTACACTGCGTGCATTTGAAATTGAAATAACATTTATAAGACATATGGCTTACTGACGTAAGATATACTGATATTGATTTGAATATTTATTCATATAAGCTTCATTTAAATATCTAGAATGGCATCCAAGTATGTTCAGTGTGCAATAAGCTGCAAGAAACAGGCAGTCGGTTGCTGCAATACATATGGCAACATTGGTAAATCGTGTTTCAGAATTCACAAAACTGAAAAGGCATTCCAAAGCCACATTCTGGAAAGTTATGGAGCATGTAAACAGAAATCTATACGCATTGAAGACTTGTGTGATGTTTGTCAACCCCGGAAGGAAGTAAATGGAGGCAACGAATGAACCACTAACGACTGTTAGAGTGAGAGTCATGAAACTCAAAAGGTAAGCCTTATTTTTAACGTTTTTAAGTAGACACAATGCATCGCATAATGACGATAATAATTTATTTTAACCGATCCATTTACTATGATATCTTATACTAGAACATATATACACTCCATATGATAGATTTAGTAATCGATAATGCAATACATGCAATAACCGAGTACGAGTTTTCAAACTATATGGGTATGCCCTAAAGATAAACTTGAACATCTATTTTGTTAACATTGACACATGTGTTGTTTATGAATTATATTTATATCTTATCTCAATACACTGTCATCCGCTTTGCGATATTAATACTTATGAAATAATGAACAGCCAAAGGTCGTCTTCCAATATTGTATTGTTGGAATTCAAAAGAGATATTAATGATATATTGTGTGAAGTTCATGCAGCATCTAAATGCAATCCTATTTAAAACTATGAATGTGTAATGATATCATCATACAAAAAAACTCACGGAAGCATTATTTCAAGCAATGCAGGACATAGGTAAAGCAGAAACGGTCAGTATATTTGTAAGTAATGAGCTTAGCAAAGACTCTGTTTTAATTCCACTCGTGTTCTTGCTTAAAGGCCTATTTTAATCCTTCTAAAGCCAGCCCCCGAAATTCAAAACTGTGTATTATACACAATATCTGTGTATTGATCTTAGTCTAATTGCCTAATTGTCTGAATATCCTGCTGTTCAGGTTTTGAGAATTTATTATAGAAATGGACCATAATTGGCACCGAGCCAATAAACAAATAAACAGGAATTTGGCCCCTAGTGTAACATCAGTGCAATTAGCAGGCGATTCACAGCAGGGGATTGTCATGCCAAACGTTCCTTAAACTAGGCCTTTAACACCACTGTTTAAATCTTATAGGTCATTATGATAAAATAAGACATTTATCTTAGAGTACTTACCAGCGTGCGGAAACACTTTTGATATACATATTAGGCGATGAACACTCAAATACAAAATTAAAATTAATGTATACATTTTATAAATAACGCCCGCTAAATGGTTGCATCAACATAAAAACAGCAGGTCTGAAACGGGTGAAAATGTGAATAAATAAGGCGAATTATGTGCCGGTCATTTTTTTTACATATGCACACCCTGGCCAAAGAAATACACTTTATTTACCTGAAATACATGCTAGACAACAGAAACCAAGGAATGCCAAGCACGTTCCATCAACTGTTACACTGACTGCAATTGTAGATAACGATTTAATATTACCTTTTATTCAGTAAATTACTTATGCAGATATAATATTATATGACACTTAATCTCTACAGTTATCATCATTGATGTGTTTGAGACGCTTGTAAACATATATAACATGATTAGAGCGATATGAATTTTGCACAATATATGCTATTCTGGTGTCCAGTTTAATTAGAAGAGAATATTTACACAATACTTTCGAGTTTTAAGACAAGGCATGAACATAATGACGAGCTGAAACAAGTGAAGAAAACACTACTTCAGTATATACATTTCACACACAAATTTATATCTCTGACCGTACACCGTGATGAATAATTAAACTCCTAGCAAATGCTTGTAGGTGTGAAATCATTGATATTTTTATTCATACATTTGCAACTATGTCTTTGGCATCGACATAAAGTTTTAAACTTCAATTATTACCTCTTTTTTCAGTCAAAATAAAGCATTGGAAATGGAATTATTGCAAGCGAAACAGGTAATAGAAACATATTTAAAGGTAAGAAAAAGAATTACAGCATTCTTTGTTGTAACACAAATGAGAAGAGTCGCATTATATGTTATATGATTTCGATACACCATATTACTTTTTTATGTATACCGATGATATAATTAAAACTGAAAACTGTATTATTCGTCGTTATGTTTTCCGACAAGGACGGGGTTCGAACAAAAGTTACAAAATGCGAGAAAGGACATAAATAAATCTAAAAAAGTTAGAGCAGGAGTTTTATACACATTTATAATATATCTTAATTGTTGTATATTACCTACATAAACAATTAAATCGCCATTGCCTTTGGTCTTCATGATTTGCCTCTACGCTTTAGAGCAAGCATGAGATCCAAAAAGAGTCACTGCAAGTGAAACTAGGCTGGGAAAATTCTAATAAGGTAAGTATCATAAGTAAACATGACTACGTAATATTGCAAAACTATGTATGCGATAAAAACGGATTGATACAAACTTTTTGAAATACTCAAAATCGAACATATTAATTATAATTTTACAAATGTTTAATAATTTATATTCAGCAGCATGCACCACGTTTGTCCATCTTTTTGCATATCCACCACAAGTCCAATTAGTTCGATTAGATTGCGCAAATCTAATATCTAATTTTCCTCGACTTGTTCATGGTTATTTTTGAAAATGTAGAGTAATTTTAAACTTGCCAGTTTTTGTACAGACACGAAAACAAATGGAAGAGGAGTTAAAAAGTGTGTAAAAAGATTTGGATTTCAAAAAGGTATGAGAAATCGTCTTTCTTTAGTAGTAACCATTAGTAAAAATAACAGTGTTAGTTAAAGATGGACTAATTTATTTATATGTAAAAAGGTTTAACGATGAAATATATGATGTGAACACACTTGTAATCTTTGTTTGATTTAATTTTTGTCTTTTGTCGAAGTGTATCCCATCTATCAGCCATACTCTCTTTCTTTTTAATGTTGTCTATTTCAAAGGAATGTGAAATAGCCCAGGCCAAGTGTTTACACGTCGAGGAATTTATTAACTGTATGTTCCCCTTACACAGCTCCGTAGTATGCATGTTCATCAACGTAAATCATATTAAGCAATAGTATTAACAGTAATTTATTACTAGTAGGAACAGTAGCAATAGCAGAAGCGGCAGTAGTAGTAGTAGTAGTAGTATACTATATATCATATTTATGCTCGAATTGGAAGTTAGTGATAGCTATTGTTTAAGTAAACGTTAATAAGTATGCATTTGTTGCATGATCATTTTTGTAACAGTCAAAACTGTTGTCTCGAGTCGGAGGGGGTGACTTCTGAACTGCTGTCCCGAGACAGAGGCAGTCCAGAATGTCATCCTCGACACCGAGATTTTTTATTACCTGATAATATATTTAATAACATTATTTGTACTTAACGAGTCTCTATTTTCCAGCAATCTCGGAAACATCTTCTTATCGTGACATTGTTTGTTTACGTCTAATATTGATTTGTTTACACCTGGGAATGATCTTGATAATATAGACGATTTAGCGCTTAAAATATCTTCGATATTCTCCTTGAAACAAGTAAAATTACAAAACCAATACCGGAAATTCACGAATTTAAACGATATGCAGTTCATTTTTAGAATTTGGTTAAAACCCATGTCGTAGCCTCAAGCGCGGGTAACAGTTCATACTGTTTACCGGTCAACAGTTCAAAACATTATAATGTCGATTAGTAGGTGTAAAGCAGTCGCATAAAGTAATTTACATTAATATAGGGCATCGGGTAATAATACGTGTTGTTGTTTACTTCAATTTACATATAGAGCATTAAATAGAATAGCAGTGGTACATGTTATCGGTCATCTTGGCTCTTTTGCATTTATTGTGTAGCTCTTTTAACAAACAAATGGCAAATACACAAACATGTTTCTGTTTTTAAGTTAAATATTTGTAATCGATATTTCAATTATTAATACATCAGGGATTTTCTGTTCTAAGTGAAACAGCCCTCTGGCACAGTAGAGGTGAAAGTCAGACAGGATCGACGTCGCCTCATTATGGTTGTTTTTACATTCCCGGATGGCATTCAGACGGTAATAAGTTTCTATAATTACCCTTGCTTTGTGATTGATGAGTTTCCAGCTTAAATTTGTTTGCAAGTAGCATGTTGATATTCCTAACATTATGCCGTTGACTATATCATCTAATGCTACACTGTGTTGTTGTTCTTTTGTGGTTCATTTATCTGCCTATTACAGCCAGACCATCCTTACAACTGTAAGAATATTTCTGCAAACATATAATTTTATTTTCACAAGTACATTGATCAAGTTACAGTTTTTACAGACTTTTTCCGTTTTCTGTACTAAACATAACATTCCAACCGATTTCATCGACCTTTAGATCATTACATTTGAATACTTATATACTAGTTGCAGTTCCTCAGCAATTAATCGAACGCATTTTTACTATGCAAAATTGGTACTAAAGTTTAACAATAATGTATTCCTTCGATAAGATCAAAATAACTAAGCGTTAACTAATTTAGCAGATGTGACATAGTTTCGATACATTGCATGTAAAGTTTATGCATCTTTATAATATGCAATAAACAAATATCAGGACATCTTAAATAAGAAAATCACCATGCGTATCGCCCTACATAAGCATTGCAGTTTTAGGTTGTGTCGTAGCAATAAATTATACAATTTTCGACAGTGGTAACTAATATCTAAATACGATTTTGTGAAATATGCTACATTTGATATGAGTTTTATCAGTATGCTATCAATGTACATGCTGTTTTTTTTCTTTTTGTGTTTTTTTCTTCATTTTTTTTCTTTTCTTTTTTTAATAGTGTGGGGGTCAAAACCATGTGTCCCTGTATTAATGTGATGGGTTTGTGCTTATTTAAAATGATATATTATTTTATCAGCTTATACGTTAGTCAACATGAGTGCCGGTAACATGGACTTTGGCGCATGCATGATTTTGTATTCATTTTCACTGTCTTAATCTTAGTCTTACTGAAAAAGGCTTTGTGTTTTGGAGTTATTGATCTCTTTGAATGTCATATAATTTTTAGTTTAATAACCAAATAATGTTTTACTATGCACGTTTAATATCAATAAACGATTTGTTTTAAGAAATAAACAAGACATTCGTCGGTAATTGAATGCGACATTTTTTTGAAAACACTACGGCACAATGTAATTTTATATAAATTACCTAAAATGTCATGTTGACTTTGTTTTGTTTAAATATTTAACATATAAAACGTTGGCATTATCATTACGGCATATATAATATATAACATTTAAATTCCATTAACCAACTTGCAGCGAAACCATCCGTTACCGGGGAAACCGTATATAGGCTGCACGTTCACTGGAAATCTGGAAAGTGACGATGAGGGTCAGCTAGTATGTAGGATGCTAAAGACGGCGTTTAGGAGAGGGCTAATGTTTACCAGACGGAAAAGAAATGTGTGTTATGCTCGATGGCATATCACCCTATGATGTCAAAATCAGTTATTCCACGTAAGAATAGTTGCACAGAAACAGGGAGGGTTGTTCAGGGTAACGTATCAGTATATGATGATATTCTAGTATCTAAGCGTGATGTTTGGGAATAGGTATTACTTGGTAAGGAAAGGTAATAAGCGTCAGCATAAATATGTGAACGCTTTTAAGGGCAGTAGACAAGAGAAGCCATTATGGCTAGCGTCACTTTTGTTTGATGGGCTGTTTGGGAATAGGTATTACTTGCTAAGGAAAGGTAATAAGCGTCAGCATAAATATGTGAACGCTTTTAAGGGCGGTAGTCAGAGGAAGCCATTATGGTGGTATTTTACGCTGATAAGGAAATAAAAGTTATAAAACCGTTAAATTTAGTTATATCATATTTATAATGAACCAGGCCCCGATTTCTCGAAACGTCTTTAGTCCCTCATTACAGGTTTAAGCTAAGCTTACTATTTTTTGTTTTCTATAAATTGCGTAATACTAACATTTTTTAAAAGTGTTTAAACTTTAGATTGTGATTATAATTATGATAATCACAATAAACCATTTTTGATTTATCAAAAAACAATCTAAGTGTGTATTTTGGCTTAATGAAAAAAATTACTTAAGCCTGTTAAGCTTAAAAACTTTCGAGAAATTTGGGCCAGATGGTTTATATTTAAATGAATATAAGAGAAATTCATTCGTGTGTTTTTTTAATCACTGTAATCAATTGATATAATATAGGATGTATACATTATACCCATCGGATAAATGTATTGATAGGAGAAACAAGGTGAACTAAGTATTTCACAACATATAACCTAAAAGACAAACCGTTGTATAAGTTGTACGTATTCTTAATTTACAATGTAGTTCTATACCTGTACATGTTTTATACCTGAACATGTTTTATACCTGTACATGTTTTATACCTGTACATGTTTTAAACCTGTTCATGTTTTATACCTGTTCATGTTAAACACTACAGCCCTTTGTCCTTTGTAAGGGATACATTTACTAGAATGTAGATTAATGTAGGGATTATTTAACAACAATTGTATACATAGAAATCAGTTTTCTTTCTTTTCAACTTTAAATAATTGTACTTGACCCCAAGTTTAAAGTCAATTAGAACGCTTTGTTATTATTAGTAGCGTCTTCTTCTTGTATATATTTTATGAACATTTGGCTATAAATGTGGCCGACAAGTCCACGATGATTGGGCACTTGAAATTATTGCTCGTAAATATACTATGTCCGTGGAACTGTAGTTATTCCATTTTTATAGGGAGACGCTCTTTTTTCGTCCTCCTCCATACGGTGTATACATAGAGAATGTGAAAATGGAGCTGGCAGCCAAAGGCCTCACAGAGGATGACATAATTCATGCCGAGGAGCTGAAAGACACTTTCACGGTCGATGGTCCGTGACTTTCCTCGGTCTTCTGTTGTCGTTATTCCATCCGTCAGTCGATATTAGTGTTAAAATATACATCTATTAAAGGGACTGTACACCAGATTGGCACAAAAAAGTGTGTGTTTTTTATGTAACGAATCTCAGGACAATTGTTTAAATAATGTTTTACTCTTTGATATCATAATTGTACAAAAAATACCAAAACGTTAAAAACGTGTCGGAGACCGGGTTCGAACCAGGGTCGCCAAGATTGCAGTTCAGTGTTTTATCCAGTGTGGTACGAGGTTTACACTTAACGTTGAAATATTTCAGCCAAGCACGCATAATGAATTAATTCTACTAGATAGGCATACCAAAAAAACTGCGATTTTTTTTAATTGTAAACTATGTGGTACTTCAGTTAGTAAGTTTCAATGCATTGTACGATACTAAGATTATGTAAGTTTTCGACAATTTTCTTCTTGTTTTTGCTATTTCGTCATACAGCCCCTTTAAGTCAATGAGATCAATTGGCTATAAGGCCGGATAAAACATAACAACAAATAGACCACTTATGTTAACTAGGAAATACTATATACACAGTATCTAACCTTGTCTTGTAAATCATTGTTTGGTTAGCGCTGCACGTGTATGATTCGTTATTGTCATAACATGTATATAAGGTTGCACGGATTCCTGTGCGCGTGATGTTTACCTGTTGCGTTTTAAGCTTCAAGACATGTGAACATTGTACGAGTTAAGAATGACATGACTGATAACATGAGTAATTTATTTATGTGTGCTTTAGTGAGTTAATGAGTACAAAATTTTCCAACGCCTTGTTAACTCTATTGCAACTTTAACGAAGCTACACATTCAAGTTCTAGGCATGAATTTGCCCATGTCCACACATTTTACGAAAAGCCCCCGTTTATGTATTGGTACTTAATCACAAAGAGGTCTTTCAATGGTGGTATTGTCATGTATATGGTGTGTAAAATTGATTCTCGAATATATAGACATTACATGTATTTTATTGTTCATCATTGTTTTGTAATTTGCAATCATGAATACGATGTATACTTATTATAATTACATTGATAAACTGAAGGCATTCATATTATTCAAATAAAGGGGAAAAGTGCGAATGTATGTTGTAAAAGGTATATAAAGTATTTTGGGACTCATTCATGGATTAAATTACTTCATGTTTAAGAAAATTATAGCCTTAATCGTATTATGTTAGTATTCGATTCAATGTCGAACTATGATATTTATAAGCCAGTTGATAGAAAAAGCTGATTATCAGTTTGAGGAGACTACTCTGTAAAATGTCTGCATAGTTATGTGTTAATTAAAATAGTTATGCTCTACAGTTTTGTATATTGATAAAGAAAACCTTTAAATAAACCTCTTTGGTTAACTCTTTGTAACGCACTAATACAATATACATGTATTTAGCTTACGGTTCATCGGTTTGGTGCTGTAGTCCCACCCAAAAGTTAAAAATTATTGTACAAGAGGCACAACATTGTACGATTTATTAACAATACGTATTGTAGAAGCGCGTTCTCTGCGGCAGGTTTTACATATTGTTTTTTCAATGTCGAAATCGGAAGTAGACATCATGGCCTTAAACAGTTCATGGCAAATGTCCAAATTATATGAATGATAAGTTTACCAATGTAGTTATGTTTTCTCATGTGGCAGCATATGAACTGCTTCAAAACATCCTTTCATTACAATTTTAGCCAGTAGTTGATATGCTTCCACAATGTATAAAAGAAGCTTAATCAAGAAGTTGTATTTAAAACACTATATAAATCACACAGGAGACTCAGTTGTCTAAGAATTCAATGTTTTTATATTCATAATTATAACAGTAATTTCATTTTCATGCATTATTTTTATGTATTATTATGACATATAGTTACTGATGTTTTGAAGTTCCCTAATATCCTTTTCAAAAACACCTTTTACCGTTAAGTCCTGTTGTAGATATATTGATACTGTAGGAAAAGTATTTATGTTAAATATCATAATACCTATAGTAAAAATTAATAAGTTGTGATAAATATGTATGATTCCCGTTGGTAATGTGCAAATTGTTAACATAACTCGACGGTTTTTTCTTTGCATATGTCAACATAATTTGATTACAACATGAGGTAGTTTAAACGTTATCGTTGATATTATAAGGCATTTGTATTCAAATAGCTTGGTTTTATTAATGGCAAACTTTATGTGACAAAACAATGATTTTAAGTATTATTTGGTTGTAACATGTGATGTTTGTGGTATTCATGTGTCTATGCTTCCGAGGAGGTTTGGATCTAATGTCCTTGTTCTTTTACCAGTGGTTGATACTGTTATAATCTATTCCAGCGAATATGTTTAACAAATGCCAAAAGAGAGTACACTTAAACAAATATTCAGAGAGGTGCTGCAGCCCCGTACCTGATCGATACCTTTTCTGTGATTTATTTGTAGTATAAACTGTTCATAAAAACAATTATTTTTAAAGTTGATTTCAAGAATATGTATATAGGATTGGAAATAACTCGTTCATGAAAATAAACATATTTTTAAGTTTATTTAAGGAAAATATGTATTTTTGTTCTATACACGCAATTATTCGGAAGAAATACATGGTGCGATTGTGTTTTTGTTTCGATTCAGATAACTAATGTTTGATTTCACTGAACAATTACAAAGCATTCCATTCTCATATTTATCTTTTTCTTAATTTCTGTTTCTAGTTCGCCCGAGCTATGTTTGTCCAAAATTGCACGAGAAGATGTCGTGTGCCTTTATACAAACATGTCAAGTTTTGAGTATTGGCCATATCAAAAAGTACGTTAATTGGTTAAACATTAGAAGTATAACATGCAATTTTTAGAGAGCATATTTACAACCGACTTATGATTTAAAATACTAGATAAGCTACAGCCCAATTAAATTTAAATCAAGTAAGCCTGTATGTTTTTTAATTTCAAATTGCTATTAAGTCAAAATCTGTGCCGAATATAACTATGAAGCATTGTAATGAAGCTTTGAATACACGTTAATGATTTCTTACATAAAATGTCATATGAGATAAATGCAATACGTTTACAATTTCTGATGCTATAAACAACAGATATGGCTTTGTACAAAATCTGGTTTATTTGCAAACTTATTATATTTATCATTTGAGAGGGTCGAAGATATGTTTTTTCGATAAATATTAAATGTTTTCACAAATATTCCCAAAACGATTTTTTTATTTCAAAATTGTTTCGTTGGCCACTAATTTGATTTTGGTCTCTCGCGGGATTTGGTAATCTCAAATTGGAGATTTTATCCATATGGGCTGTTAATTGGGGATTATTTGGAAAATAATCAAATATTTGAATTTTGAACAGAATTTATTTTTTTAATGTTTTAGTACAAGTTTATAACACATTATCAAAACAAAAGAATTTGTTTTTTTAATAACTTAATATAAACGTTTACCAAATTTATACAGTATATAGATATCTTTAGGAAATCAGTATCTTTCGAAAACGTATATGCATGACTGGGTTAAGAAAATAATAACAAATGCAATTATTGACCTTGTGACCGCGATAAAGTCTTTATTTCTAAGTCGACGTTTACCAATCCTATACAGAATCTAGATAAACATACAAATTCGGGCCCTTTAAACAACCAGCCAGATATGTACATGCATGACAAGATAATGGCCATTGGATTAGTCAAAAATACAATAATTAATCGTTTTAACACGATTTGGTCTTTATTTATCAGCCGATGTTGATCAAACCATACACTATTTATTATACACAGAGACTATTCGATAAACATATTACGTATTGCAGATACACTATATATAATTCTCGTATTATACAATAATTTATCCAATAGCCCCTGCTTTAACAGAACAATATATGGGTTTACTCACTCTATTATCGTGAGTAAAACAACTTTTCACTTATCAAATTTCTTTCCAACGCCCAAACAACCTTTACAAAGATAGAAATACGGTGTATTATTGTCAACAGTTTTCACATTTAAAAAGTATTTAGATTGCATCTGTGTCTTCCTGGTTTGTCTTCTTGATAACGTCTCCAGACCTTCCGTATGTGAAGCTGGCGCCTGTCACACTCGGTCCCTTGGGAATCCGATATTGAGATAAATCTGACCACTTCCGACACAGGAACAGGGATAAACGATACTTCATTCAGATCTGAATTTAACCGGATTATATCAGCATAATGCATCTGAACATCTTCCGCATGTTTAAAGAAATAAAAAAACAAAACACAATAACACTGTCAGTAAAACCTCGATCGGCGGTCCACGCTCCGTAAGCTCCTTATATACGGAGTTTAAACACCGAGCACGAGAACATTCCCGCCGAAAACATTTCCCACCGTAACCAAACCGTTTTTTTAACAATACAGTAGAAATAGAAATACTTATGAAGAGCGAATAATATTATTTTCATTCACCGATTGCGGATACTACAAAACGTCGTTAGGTACTGTCCACTCTTGTCAATAATAACGAATATAAAACAAAGACGCGCATTTACGAATTGACGCTATCATCCCACTGTCTTGAAATTGAACATTGGCGACATAGAGGAATTGATTGAATTAATAGACTGTGAACTTTGTTAGACAAAGGCATGGTCGAGGATGAATGCCATCTTGTTATCGAGTAAAAAAAGTACAATGAACATAGAATAAAGTGTGTTCCCCCAAGATATTGAATTAGACCAAGCCTGTCAAAATTTGGCGAATAACTGTCAACAATAAGTCCATAAGTCCAATGTAAATAATTTATTTAATTTTTTGTATAAATTAAACGTCTTGCTTTGATGAATAAAATAACGTTATGATCCCAGTCTACCTACACTGTAGAAATTCAATATTCGTTTAGTTTGTGCATGCTTTCATGATCATGTTTATTCATTTGTACATTTCATGATATAATACTTAAGCTTTATATTGATATATTATTATGATGTAAGTTAATAAAAATTACGTTCTGTTCTATTCGGTGATAGCCATTTTAGATAAATGGACTATGTTGCCCACATTTCACAACTACGATACTTTATTGAAAATTTTGTTTGCGATGTATAATAACCACGCCAAGTCGGTTTGAAATAGACTACAATAAAGAAAATATTAATATATAAAGCATTTGGTATTGTTTGCATTAAGAAAGTCACGTGATATGCATTATTTGTGGTGACGTTTTGCGTGCTAAATTAAGACTACACTTCCGGTTTTATGGCATGTATGTTTTTTACGATAAATGCATTTTTTTATCAAGCATTGAAAAAATGTCAAAATATTTTAGAGAAATCATTTGGATATACATACATTTCGTTCAAATTACTGAAAGATAATGAGGCATAGACTTTAAACATAGAGGATAATTGTCGTTACATTTAGATAAACATATAAATATTACTATTATTTTTATCCTTAAGCAGTAAAAACATCTTGAAGTTCTAATATGACTTTTTAAAAAAATATATATATAAAAACCTATTTTAGTAAAACTTTTTAAATATTACTTAATACAGGCCCTGTTGAACATCTAACATTCCTCTAAATACAGTAAAGTGTTTTTATTCAGATCATTCCATTCTTGCTAATTGTCGAGTATTCAATCATGTAAACTTACGTTTTGAAATCATAATTACTCATTCTTTATAATAAATACCATTTAACTAGTTATAATTACTTTCAATTTATTTTCTCATATATACTGCTGGGCTGGTATTCACAAAACATTTCCTTACTTAAGTCATTTCCTTTGGCACAGTTTGTCTCTTGGTGTATGATATAATAACTTAACAATATCTAAAATACTTTATTTTCATTAATTGTATGTATTACACATACTTTTGTCTTAAAAAAACTTTTAGTTTTTTTTAATTTGACCATGAACATTTTAGGAAATCGAACTTATTAAGAAATGACTTAAGATGTTTTATGAATATCAGTTCAGTTTTTATTATCATATGCCTTATAAACTGGAAGAGTATAGATTTCGGAATTTCTCTTATTTACCCACAACTTATGTCACACTTAACTTACAGCCTTAATTCAAAATAATAGTGTTGTATCTCAACGTAGTTAAAGTGTTCAGATTTCTGACAATGTAAACCGTCCATATACAATCGGGTTTGTTTTCGATAGAAAATTGCCGAGAAGTTCCGAATGAGTTATCTGATCGTTTGTCCATCAATCTTTTAATCCACACGGTTTCCGATTAATATCTAAATAACGCTTAGACCCAGGGTTTTTAAGCTTTGTCGGTAGACTGCTTATTACCAACAGTTTTGATTTTGATGTCGGTTGGTCAAAGGTCAATTTCGTGGTGATTATACCAGAATAACAGTTCAATATAAAGCATACGTTGACAATATGTGATATACTTGCATGTCTATTTCTTTTTTCTGTCCCTTTTTACCTTACTTAGAAATCATGTATTTGTGAACAGGATTTTTAAAATGATACAGTAAAATATATATGCATGAATGTTACTTTGCATGTTTTATGTATGTTGTTGTACCTACTGTTTGAATAAACGAAAACGTCCAAAAAATTCGTGGTGACCGTAAGATTATGTTCAGCTAAAAATCGGGTTCCGATCACTATATGAAGAACACTATGGCCCAGAAGGTCCCTAAACTTCGTAGGCCGGTAGGTCATTACCAGCAGATGAATCCTATTGCTTTAGAGGGCAGTGGGTCAAATGTCAAGGGCGTTGTGATCGTAAGCTGAAAATACGCAGTTTCCCATCAATAATTGAAAACGCTAAGTTCTAGAGACCTCGAATTTGGTAAAGTTACAATTAACATGACCAGTACCCTAACTTTGTGTACGTCATTTGGTCAAGAGTCAATGTCCTGGTGACCTTGAGCTGAACGTCCGAAATCGTTCAAAAACTGACAAATGCTTGCATCAAGGTATTTCAACCATGGTATGCTTGTGAATTGCATCTGCTTAGCCGTGGTTAAAAAACATTCGCGGTGTCTTTAATATTGGATGTTTTTCATCAAAATAAGTCTTGTTCACGTCTTGAACAGGTTGTTAAAAGGGAAATCCATCGTTGAAATCACACATTATCCGTATATTGATAACACGAATGTGCGTCGGTAAAACTTTAACACTTCATTAACATCACGTGCATCAAATGTAAAACACTTTCTATCGAAAATGCCCGGCTTTCGCTCAACTCTTAAACAGATAAAAGCGGATTTCTAACGCTTAAATGTAAACATACATGTATATTGAAAAACAACCAACCAGATAGTTTCTCCAATTAGACAGATCACTCGTTAAAAAGTCGATATGGTAGATCCTACCTTTAAAACTTGAGTACCAGATGAATACAATAGGCATAACAGATGATATTGTTTAAAACAAGCAATGACAATAGTATCACAAACAGGTATTTGTTTAATATGATCATTCTTTCGTTTTGAATAAAGTCCTATCATAACCTGCTTTGTGATTTTAGATACAATCCACAGAGCAGAGTCAAGTATTGCAAACTATAATACAAAA
The DNA here is from genome assembly GCF_026914265.1 of Mya arenaria. Classification (NCBI taxonomy): domain Eukaryota; kingdom Metazoa; phylum Mollusca; class Bivalvia; order Myida; family Myidae; genus Mya; species Mya arenaria. Next base: position 61,208,092 of record NC_069128.1, read on the forward strand.
GCATACAAATATTATACCCTAGATATATATCTGTTAATGTCTGTGCCTTAACCGTTTAGAAAAGAATGTATATAGGTTGGTTAAACCCTGTGATTAAGTGATCATATTGAATTAATGATTTTGCAATCCACGCCATTAATTTTCTTAATATTTTTAAATTTGGAAATATAAATAATAAATAACATATCAAAAATTAAAATGGCATCAAAGCTACCAAAATGTGAAATGTGCTGTATAGAACAGGCAGTTGGATGCTGCAATACATGTGGGAACATTGGTGAAGCGTGTTTTGGAATTCACAACACAGGAAAGTCATTTCAAACTCACATTCGAAAGATGTATGGAAAGGATGGATACCATCCAAAGCGTATTATGTTTGATATCACAGAAGAGATGTGTATACGCCATCCGAATGAAAGAGCGTCAATGTTTTGCAAAAAAGATGATTCTATAATCTGTGGTCGATGTCTTCATTCGGACCATCTTTCATGTGGTAATGAGGTTGTTGATTTGAGTCAAGAATGTAAGCAGTTTGATAACGAACAAACTAATACTATGACCGCAGCATTGAATAAGATAAAGGATGAAAGTAAGCGCATGAAGCAAGAGGTTGACAAGCAGAAAGAAAGAAGTGATACGCATGCGGCTAAATGCAATTCAGAATTGGAGCATTTGGAAATAAAACTGAAACGGAAAGTGGAAGATGCGATCAATGGTGTCAGACAGAAAGCGCATAAATTTAACGAGGAAAACATAAAAGCCTTTTCATGCATTTCTTCCGTTTGTGAAGAGAAAGTGTCTTGGGCTATCAATGAGGAAAGTAAACTCAACGAGTTTGTGAACAACTCGTTTACGGGTCGCATTTACTTTATGAGCCGGAATTCTGAGAAGGAAATTTCGGAGGTCAAAAGGCAGATGAAAGAAGCTGAATATAAGAATTCCTTTAAAAATATTTGTTTGAATGAAAACAAGGTTGCCTTAAAGTGCTTGATTGAAGACTTGAGTGATGTTTGCGAACTTCTGGAGGAAGTTGATGGAAGCGACGAAGGAACCACGTTCTCAATCGGGAATGCAACTGTCGAAAATCAAAAAGTATGTTTTTATCTGTTTAACGTTAACCCAATGCATCCGACAATGACGATAAGTATTAGGCTTAACATTCAATGCTAACAAGCAAACGCATCATTTTACTAGGCCGTTCTCAATAATATAGATAATAATTACTTAAGAAGTGTTTCAATAAAATAATAAAGGTTATAACCATATAAGAGATACTCTAGGAAATAAATGGTTAGTATTGCGAAATGTGCTTAAGGTCAATTACGGATATCCTCTTACATTCACAACCCGTCATCCGTTGCGCACTGTCTATCCTCGTTCACATAGCTTTATTTTGAATGAAAAAAACACACAAATGTAGCTCCTTTATACAAAAAAGGCCAAGAAATGTACATGTACCATTAACTCGATTAAATGTACTTGTATAAAGATTTATTTGAAAATTAGACATTTATTTGTAAGAATCAAATTCAGGTGTCCGATGAAAAAATAAGCGTATAATTTCATTCCGCCATTTGCTATTATGTTTATGTGTTTGCTTTTTACCAAAAACAATTTCTGTATCGATTAAAGGTTAAAAAGTGCGGAAAAAACAATGAAAATATTAAAGCTTAAGTTAATACAAGTTTTATTTATTCCAATACAAACTGATTGTTTGCTGGCTTATTTCGCAATCTTTTAAGCCCACAGAAGTATGTTTTCTAATAATTTGCTTTGGAATTAGTCTAATTTTCGGACGTTTTCAAATGATACCTATGTGCTATGGGGGGTAGGGGGCATAACGCAATCACATAAATGAGCAAAGGATACCTACGTTAAGGTGCTAAAGTGTGCAAAACATTACATTTTGAATAGAGTTGACGGCCTTTCGGCAATTGTTTCTCGAGGCTAAAACAAATATATGTTAGTGTCTGATTTGATAGGATAGGAAGCCCTGAATTTGTTATATTTGTTGTGTTTCATAAAATAACTTTGTCGCGAAATATCATTCTCACACCTCAAAACAAATACACTGAGTCTTGATTAACCCAAGCAATATCTTCTTTAAAACAATAAATTTTGGCGCCTACCAAATTAAAAAGTGTATCCAAAAAGAGGACAAACTACTGGCCAGAAATAAGGATCAGATTCCATGTTAATGCTTTTCAGTACATATACTATATACATTTTATCATATTCAATCTTTTGCATTTGTTATCACAAAATTATTTATTTCCAGACGCGTTTGGAGCTTATTGAAGACTTTATTCAAGCGAAACTGGACAAAGATAAAGCAGAAACGGTAATCATATTAGTTTGTAAATAATAGCATACTAAGGCCTTATTTTAATTGCACGCCTGTTATTGCTGAATGGTACAATCTAGTTCGATCATTGAAATAAAAAAAGACATTAAACTTCTTGCACATACCACAATGTAGACACTTCCTTGATATACATACTAGGTGATAAGTGAAGATTTGCAAAATCGAAAACTAATTATTGTATAAAATTTATGTTTTACGCCGCATAAAGTGTTCATCAACATTGGATAATTGTTTAATCAAGTTATGAAACAGTTTTATCATGGTAAGTTTGGTAACAGTTAAAAGTGCTGTCCCTTGTGATTACCTATGGTGTTTGTACTTGGAAGTTTTGTCTTACTTATTTTCATATAAGTGTGGATAAATATTGTAATTAAGATTCATATACAGTAAGGCCTCTGCGTACACACTTATTAAGTAGGCATACTAGGTATGTAAACTGCACGATGTTTTGGCACCATTCAAGTGCGCAGTGCATGGAGTTATTCCTTTACTAGTGACTTGTATCAATACGCGTACTAATCAATATTAAAATGTAAGTGAAAGTGAAATTGAAAAGTGAAAGTGTAAGCAGACACTAAACCATTACTTTTAACATTCTGGAGATGTGGTTTAAGTATTATTTCGTTATCTTCTGCTATCTAATTGTGTGGAATGAGAAATAATACACAATCAAACCTATTCGTTTATCAAACTTAAAAAAAACAGGTGATTTGATTATTATTTCGATATTTAAGAAGCTAGAAGAACTGAATGAGAAAAAGAAACAATACAAATTCGTAGCTACATTCGTGTCAATTTAATGATATATGATATACGAGGATCATCACGCGTACTGATCACTTATTTTCTTTAACGTGTGACATGTTTATACAAGTAAACCAAGGATTTGTTTATCTACAAAAATTGCGAACTTATACAAACATGCTTATATTTCTTATCGATCATATCGACATTCAAAACCCTTGTATCGACATTCCAAACCCTTGAGGTGAAACCTTTACAAACTTTATCACAGCATTGGCAAAAATAAATTGTTTGCAGGTTTGTAAACTTAGATTTCAATGCATACATAGAAATAATGTTATTTTTCCCTATGATTAGGCTTATCGATAATTTCAGTTAAATAAACAATGCAATGTCTTTACAGGTTCTATATCTGATAATCAAACAAAGCACCCATTCATCATTTTGCAGATAACTTGAACTTATATATCATTATCGATGGGCCTATATTTGCTGATCAGCAACTTAATCTTCACATGGATAATGCCAATATGCTTAAAGGTGATTTGTATCATTCTTCCCACCGAAACAATACATTACATCTCTCAAAATACAAACAGGCAGTCACATCCGCCTATTTTAGTGGATAATATTCACATAGCGATAATCAAAACTCACAAACATTCGGGCTTCACAATATCCAGTATCTGCTCATGGCATGAACATATCCGATCAGTTGAAACAAATGCCTGCAACGTATTAACGTCATTCGATCATTCAATACGGCCTAAATCTTAAATAGCTTGCATCATTCATTCGGCCTCTTTGGAAAGAAAAATAGCAAAAGGACCTAGAGAAAGCTCAACAGGAGGCATATTGAATCATGTCCGGAGCAGCACGACTACAAAAACATACCATATTCTACAGGATCTAATCCCTTACAACAGCCTTACACAAATCTTACAATATTTATATGAAAAACTATCGATACAATCTCAGTAGCAAAACGTTTAAACATAAACCCCGTTTAATGACACAGAGTAAACAAACAACACAGTGCATATCTCGAAATTCTGTTAATATTCGCAATATTGCATGTCAGACCAAATTCCTTTCTGTCATCTTCAATATCCTCATGGAATGCACTCGTGAAAACAGTTTTTTTCTCCATCGTTGCCTTCAAGTATAGTCTTTACAAGAACACAACAAATCATTTCCTCATTTTGACTATGTGAAGGTAAGGTTAAGGTCAATAATGAATGCATTTAATCTTAATGAACGTTGTTGAGAACTACCTGTGTCAAACACTACGGACGTTACTTAAATAAATGAGAACAGACATTCTGCAGCCAATTGTATAAAAGTTGGTTAGATTTAACCGCTGGTTAAAGTTGTCCATCGGTTACCTTTAACCAAGTTGGCAATTTTATCCAAACCATGTATCAGTTTGTATAAAGGCAGAAAATGCGGCGGCTAGGTTAACCAACTTGGACAACTTTAACCTAACCAAATCTTCCTAAAAATACCCACAACGCACTGATAAACATGGTTCCGGTCAGTGCGTGTTTACCGCATTTTTCTGTTAACATCGTTGACTTTTTCGGCATATACCACGACATTATGAAAATGTCGTTGAATATTAATGAAAAAATACCGATCAAATCCATTACCGCGTTCAACACCAGAGTAGCGTAAACATGTACCTATAATTGTAATATACACCAATATATGGGGCTTATGGTGTACCTTTGAAAATGAAAATGACAAATGAAAATCTAATATATCCTGGGACAGTACTGTAGTACCAATCGCACTAACCTGTTTTAAGTGCATATTTCCTCTTTATAGAGTTCTGTGAATCGGCAGATTTAATGACAAACTTCATTAAATCTGCCAAGCATATTAAAATGGTAAATATTCAACGAAATACCTGAAACAACTGTCAACAATGAATACGCTCCTTCTGTCATAAATAGTTTGACAAATATTACACATGCAACATCTCAATGGATTGGCTCATTCCAGAAATAGGGTTGAACTTTTACTTCACACGATGTGGTTGATATTGCAGTAACTAAAATGCATGAGCTTGCAAACATCATCCATATAATCTTCTTTAATATAACCGTAACAAGTTTTAAGTGGATACAAGCTGTCAATAAATTGTATGTGCTTACCCGAAATTAAAAGTATCACTTTCATTAAAATGCAATGGCTTCGTCCATTCAAGTGAGTGTTTTTTGTGGAATATGCCATCTAAGGAATGTATAGTCAGTTTCAAATTTGTCCTTGAAAAAATCAAATGATTTTTGTATTTTTGTATGGGGCCATTCCTTTTGATACAAATTTAATATCATATTTTATTAAAGGTTGACATTAAAACGTTTAGTTTTAAATGTTATACAAAATAGTAGCTTTGACTGTAATAGTATATAGGTATTATTATTCAAATTTAAACTCAGTTATATTATAGGTGACTTTTGGTATTAGTATCATTACAGAGACATTATTAGTTTTTCAGCGTTATTTTATATTATAATTAACTTATTCTATATATGGCCTTAGATAAACCATTGTGTGATTCCATTGCCACTTACACTCACAACATTAACAGATAAGGAATATAATTTCTTGTCTTTATTTTCATAAAACTATGTAAATAAATTCCAAGTCAGTGTGTAACAACATACATATGTATTGAAGATTAATCAAATCTTTTATGTTAGTGTTGAAGAAACATGCAAATTTATTAAAATAACAACAAGTCAACAAAACCACACTGTGGCAATAATGTATTTATTTTATCATATTGTTATAAAAAAAATTAAACCAACCATTGATCATTTAGACAAAATGTTCTTTATTAAAACCATTTTTACAGCAAATGCAGTCCTGTGTCAATATCAGAAAATGTCAAATACTAATGTTTATTTTTCAACCCAGCCATCAGTGGCGGATCCAGGACTTTCTAAATGGGGGAGGGGGGCACAACCTATTTTAAACATATTAAACTTTTTTGGAATGCATTTTTTAATCATATTATGACATGTAATTAACATATGCTGTCGCGGTCAATGATGGTTGGCAGATCAATTAAATTAAAAAAATAGGATTTACTGATATCAGATAAACCTTTTACCAAAAAATATCATGTCGATGAGAAGAACCGAGCCTGCGTCCCCGGATTTGATTTAGGACTAAGTCGTTAACCGCTCGGTCACCTGAGATGCCCCTGAGATGCACACCTGAGATGTAGAATAAATACTGTATAAACCGACAGTATTAAACTTCGGTATATATTGATTGCACTAAACGATGCACTTTGGATGTCATTGATGTTAACTGAAGCAAAAACAACTTGACAATAAATTCTAGAAAGGGTAATGGTTCTGAAAACAGTAAACTAACCCGTATAACTGCAACCATATTTGTTAACTTTTATTCAGGTGTCTGTGTAACATGCGGCGCCGATTTATCATAATCGAATGTTCGGGCCCCGATGTCTTTTTCAAGAGACTTTTTCGTGTCGTATACTATACAGTATAATACTTTGAGTTGGCACACCATTAGTACTTAAACACACGAGAATTAGGTTCAGTTGTTAACTTGCTCAAATAATAATAAAAACTTTAAATTGTGACAAAACTTATTTGTACAGGTAAATCAATAAAGTTGTGCTCCAAAAAACATAACTTGCCGGCCGGCTGGAGGGGGGGGGGGTACAGGCCCTACGTGACACCCCCCCCCCCGGTAGATCCGCCACTGGCCATTAACTGTCAAATGAATTGTTTACAAAGAAAATTATTAATAGTGAAATTTAAATATAAAATGACTGTTTTGATACATTCCAATAAAATCAAAAATCAAAATAAACATTGTTTCAACATGACAAGTGCTATTTATTATTTATTTTATATTACACTGTTTGTACTACCCATTAGTATGCTAATTTGAATTGCAAGAAAAAGATCTTAGGTTACAAATCTAATGAAAAATAAAAATTAACATTAAACATTTATTATTTAACCCTGTCAATACAAGAAAGGACATTGACAAGTAAGCCCTCTGGGAGCAGCAATTGGAAAGGTTTCCTATTCCTCTCTTGAACTTTTAAGTTCCACTTTATGGTGTTTCCTTAAACAGGAGTCTGTCATATGAATTTGGTCATCCAGTGGCTACAATCTGAAGAATAAAAAAATGAATATTTTAGATCATAACAATCATGTTTGTGCGTTTAGGCATTTGAACACATCTTAAAGGTAGATGAATGATATTATTGCCAATGACTGGAAAGCCCCTTTAAAACACCATGAAAACTAACCCAGATATAAGTTACAAGAACTGGAATGACAAACATGATTTTAATGCAACATAATGCAATTTGCATCTCTAAAGTACTCCAATGTTCAATTTTAACTTATTTAATACGCAATAAAGCAGAAGTATCGAAATCCATGCTTAACATTTGAATGTTCCTGTTAAACTCCATTTAAAATGTTCTCATTTCCCTTATTAAGTGGGTTATTCAAGACAATTTGACATCAGTCAGTCAGACAGACAGACAAACAGATATTCAACATCCTACCCATAACATGTGGTAGGGTAGGCATTCTTAGTAATTCCTATAAAGTATTGCTCTCACTTTATTATATGATATTTATGTTCATTGTCATTAATGAAGGTTGAATTATGAAGAAGCCAATTATTATATATTTTTTTTTTCTTTTATTCAAATGACTGTTCTGAGTATACTGCTTTATCTTTTGAATATGTTTTCAATTTGACAATATAGATTTGTTAACAAAGTTACCTGATAATGCTTTGTATATCCTGACTGCTCTTGATGTATTAGATCTTGTGTTTGATCACTTCCCTACTGTAGCAGACATCTGTAGAACTATTCAACACTGGTTTTCTCACTTTGGCTGGTAACGCCACTCAACTGAAACATAAATGTATTGTATACAATATGAGATTAATAATGTTTCTATCTTTTTATCTATGACATGCTATTTGAAGGATACAGTACAGTTATGGTCTCAAACCACAAGTATGCTTACATTTACTCATTTATATTAAACACCCACGCAAGCACGCACGCATACGCCACAAACACACACACACACACACACGCACACACACACACACACACACACACACACACACACACACACATTTATTTATGTGTTTTCAATAATATAATTACATACTACTTAACAGTAGCAATTATCCTCCTGGGTGCCTCTACCAGGGTGAATTAAGAGAAAGTTGTAGAAATAGACTTTAGAATGGGTAAGATTCCTTTAAAATGACGTCATTGCTGTCAACTTTTCTAAATGTTTACACGCGGTTTATTTTGATTGTAAATATTTGCAAATGAAACAAAATACAACTGTTTAAAGCGATGGTATATCTATACACAGTAAGGGCGAGACCTGCAAGCAATTGTTGGTCTCGACCCAGAGTCGTGACTTGTATATGATTTTGGAATAATGTGCACACAATAATAAGGTAAATATCGTTCTCAAAATGCAGCTTGTTGTCACTGTTTTTGTTTAAAGGTTTTGTGGATAAGTTTCATGCATAAATTGGGTTACAAATAAGAAATTGTTTTTTTCTTACCTCTTAATTCATGAATATCATGGATATCGATGTTATAACATTTGTTTTCTATTTAGGCAGAGTTCATATGTCTGTAAAATCGTCGAAATAAGTTGGGAATCGAGCTTTGTTTATGTCTTGTCCGCCATCTTTGTTTTGAATAAGTCAGTAAACCATACTCCCAGAGGTCGGTTAAATTTTGTCCAAAAGTTAGCCGAATCACGCGCTGGTTAGGATAACTTAATTTTTATGCAATCGGTTTTCGGATAACTTGACCAAACCAGGGAGATAACCAAAAGATAACCGCTGGTTAGGACTTATCCACGTTTATACAATTGGCTGCAGTTGTCTAGTTTCAGTCATTATCATTCATACAGATAATTATGCATAATAATGTTTACGTTTTCAGACAAGGGAGAAACTACGTGATGAGCTGCAACAAGTGAATCAGAAACTTGATCATTCAGAAAAGGTGAGACATTTAAAAACTGTGTTTATAAATCTTATTTAACATATCTACAGTGATGAAACGCTATCGTTAAGCCTTTGAATAAAACAAATGCACGAATTTCACTCGTATAAGGGTTCATAATGGTAAGTCAATACGTATTAGTTCATATATATTCATGATAAAGCATAATCTTGATTTAAAGTCGGGTAAATGATAACAAAAACGATTCGCACAATGAGGTATTTTCCTAAATCATTTTAAAAGTATTGCATAACCAGTAAGTATTCAAGTTTCCGACAGTTTGTGGTACTAAATCACAAAGATATTATTGAGCTAGATGATTTTTCGTCATTTTGAAGAGTTAAATCAATTTATGTTTGTTACGATTTTCAAATGTTTCCCATCCGTCGTTTTTCATTAGTTTAGAGATTGATACAAGTTCACTGGTGCCTGTTCTGATTCTTACATCTTCGTGTTGGGTCTTGTTTTCTTACTGAGTGCAGTTATCGAAAAGTATGTCACCGTATTTCAAAATTGGCGATATGAACGATAATAAAATTGTTTCAAGTGATTTTTGATCCGAAATGAATTTTGATTTACGCATTATGTTTATTCTCTTCCAACATTTTGTTTCAATATAATTGATCTGAGAACCGTATCGAAGATCTTTTGTTTATGACTATCATCTTGTATAACATGTTCATCCTGCATAAAGATAGATGGATGTTGTACTTGGTGTGTCTTTCTCGAGATTTATTGTGAGAGTGAAGAATCCTATTATTTATATCATCCGGACCATATACTTTGCCTATTGGTAAGCTCTTTAGAACAGGCGATACTTTCAAAGGTGAAATAACAAAGGAGCTGATACCTGAGAAATTAGAGGACTGCGAGTTAGTCAGAGCGGGTACGAACGAATCGACAATTGATGTTTGATCTCGAAACAAATGTTCAGAACATCTGTTTTAGATATTGTTTCGTCTTCGACATAATTGCCGGATCATAACGGGGTGGAAGTAGACTTGATAAAGCTCTTAAGACAGGGCCACCAGCATTTGGAATACGTATTTTGAATTCTTGTATCGGCTTCGGACAGCTTGTTTTGTGTTTTGCTGATTATATTAGATTAGTTTTCTTCTTTCGGAGCGTTCTTAGCTTTCACCAACCACCGCTGTTCTGAGTTGGATCATCATGCTTTGCAATAAGCTCGTTTACGTCAGCGAATGTTGTTATCAATCAAGAGATCTCCTAATCTCAAATGAAATCTAGTCTGTTCGGTATAAAACTTTTCAAGGAATCTGTTATTACAAGAAGATTAATTTCAATATTATCGCAGAGAGAGTCCCAATTATAATTGGCAGCCATACGGCGATGTTGATTGAGGTCACCCTTGTATTTTCATCATTCAGATATGACGATACAATGAGGAATGTGTTGGTTTTGGGACACTGATAGCTCCATTAATAGAAAAATTATATCTTACATTTTGGTCACGATGTGGATATGAAACTCAACTAGAATGAATCAATGTTTCCTAAAAAGTAAAGATAATAGCATTAATGGAATCAGATAATTCAATGAAATAGGTAGAAAAAACTGCATTTGTATTTACAATACGCGAATAATGATCTGATCATCAAAACGATCATGTTTGTCTTGACCTGTTGAATAAGAGAAGAAAGTGAGAACGATTGTGATCCATTTCCACATACTTACAGTACCTTTTTCATCGGTTACTTCCATCTCGCTCAGCTTGTTTAGTCCATTTGGTGTATAGTTTTTATTTTTTACAATATTACAATTAACATATATAACAAAACAACCAATCATTTTGCGTTTTCAGACCAGGCAGGAACTGTGTGATGAGTTGAAAGAAGTTAAACAAGACCGTAATAATTCAGAAAAGGTGACACCTTTCACAATCATTCTTCTGAATTTTATAGTACAGATATACATGGATAACACTTGTAGTAAAACACTAACAGTACTCATAATTATACAAAAAAATGTATAGGTCAACATAGAACTGTTTCCATACTTAATATTGATTTTCAATATTCACATTGCCGTTTGTTTATTAAAAATTATAATTTAATATTTAGTTTCTGACTCGAACTTTTGCCTCATTGCTTTCAGACACGGAAAGGATTCGAACAAGATTTACAGAAAGCGAAACAGGACATAGAGAAGTCTGAAAAGGTAAGGTATAAAATGTTGTACAATACTTGTGTAAGTGTACTTTGATTTTATTTAACTCGGATGATATAGTGGAATTGGCAAAATCATTTTATGCAGTTTTTGTCTCATCTTGCTCAGATTGGTTAGGATTTTTGGTGTATAGTTTTAATTTTATAGAATAATACATTTAACATATGTAGCAAAATAACCAACCCTTTTATCATTTCAGTCCAGGCAGGAACTGGGTGATGAGCTGAAAAAAGTTAAACAAGACCGTGATGCCTCAGAAAAGGTGACACATTTCGCAAACATGTTTCGTAATTTTATAGTACCGTTATACACGGATAACACTTGTAGTAAAACACTTACAGTAGTCATTACTGTACAAAATATTAATAGGGCAACATAGTATTGAGTCAATTAATATGGTTTTTCAATATACGCATTACCATTTGTTCATTTAAATTTATGATATGATTTCAAGTTCTGTCTTGATCTTTCGCCTGTTGCCTTCAGACAAGGAAGGGACTCGAACAAGATTTAAAGAAAGCGAAACAGGACATAGAGAAATCTGTAAAGGTAAGGAAAACAATGTTGTACAATAGCTGTATACATGCTATTTGAACAAAGAAAAACTTAAATAAAGCATAACCGTTGTAAACCATTCAAACTGATCATTATAGTAATTTAAGTTTCGGAGTACATACAAGGAGTACATACTTTATTTTATGTATCGGATGTGGAAATACAATTGTCATTCCTTTCAAATATTGGCGATTATGCAACATTTTAATGTTTCTGATATCAAAGAATTTTGGTATAGTTTTAAAGAGTGTTGCCCGCTGATTAATAAAAAATGACCTTAAATACATTTACACAACGGAACTAAAGAGTCAGGCCCATTATTCAAAAATTAAAATATAAGACCTAGTAAGAAGCACAAAGTAATAGTCCGAACGAAACTAAATGAGATACATAAAAATCACAATTAGACCACGCACGCATCAACATAGTTCTGTCAATGAATGTTGTGTTGACTGCCTTGGAACGGTCAGTGGAACACGGGTTCACTGAAACACGTATGCATTGGGGGCTGAAACTAGTCTATATGCGAATAACAGATAAATTCCAGCATGTATCCATAAGTACAATAGTGCATCACCTTTAACCCTCGCCGTAGCCTTTATCTACCAGAAAAAAAATGAATAATAAAGTAATATTAACATATATATATAGATTAACTAATTTCAAGTACTCACCGACTGGATACTGACATCACGTGCAATCTTTCACGGTACAACATTCTTACTGTAAATAAATATTCCGGTTCAATATTTACATATGATTTCTCAAAGTACATTATATTTATATAATGTTGTGTCTCGATGCATTCATAATGCACATAATTATGGAATTCATTCCTTAATAGTTCTGTTATTTTCCATTATTTATGGCGCTTAAGATACTTAAGTAGAACGAGTTGAATTTGCTTGCTCCAAGCAATTCTGAAAGTATAGTTTTAATCGTTCAGACTATTGAGGTAACTTTTACAAATCACATATGTTTAGTAGATTCTTACAAGTCTCAGACAAGAAACGATGTTTTATAAACTTAGCCTGGTTAAACAATAATGGAATAAACAAGATTTTTATTTTGTATTGATTTATCGTATACATTATTACTATTTAGTCATTTCTTTTGGAATTTGTCTTTAAATTTCACGTTTTTTTCTATACGCCTTCAGAATGAGAAGGGGATCGAAGAAGAGCTACTGCAAGTGCAACAGAGATTGGACCATTCTGAAAAGGTAAAAGCGATAGTAAAAATGACCACGGACTATGGCAAAAGATGATCTCAAATGAAAATTAGTCTGTTCGATATTCAACATTAAGAGGTTTCTGTTATTACCAAAAAGTAAATGTCAACATCATTATCGCAGTAAGATTTCCAATTAATATTAGCAGCCATATGGCGATCTTGTTTGAAGTGACAGGTAACACCTTATGGTCATTATACTTATTAAGCCATTTTGGACTTTGTCTTCAAATTTTGTGATTTTTCTGTACGCCTTCAGATAAAAAAGGGGATCGAACAAGTGCTATTGCAAATGCAACAGAGATTAAACAATTCTGAAAAGGTAAACGCGATAGGAGACATTACTACGAACTATGAGAAAAGATTACCTCAAATGAAAACTTGTCTGTTCGCTATTCAACTTTTAGAGGTTTCTGTTATTACCATAAAAGTAAATGTTAACATCATTTTCGCAGTATGATTCCCAATTATAAGTGGCCGCCATAACGCGATGTTATTTGAGGTGACAGTTGTCGAAAAGCCAGATATGATGATAAAATGAGGAATGTTTTGGGTTTTGGAAAATGATAGCTTCATAGACGGGAGAATGATATCTTACATTTTGATCACTAAATGGATCTGCAACTCCACCAGAATTAATCAGTGGTTCCTTAGAAATAAAGATAAGAGCAATAATATACTCTTATGATTTCGTCACTTTTATAAATCACAAATGTTTAGAAGATCCGAACAAGTCTTAGACAGGAAACGATCTTTTTTTACAAACTGAGCCTAGTTAAACGCTAATGGAATAAACAGATTATTTTATTTTTATTGATTTATCTCATATATTATAATTATTTAGTCATTTTGGACCTTATCTTCAAATTTCATGTTTTTTTTCTATATTCCTTCAGATTAGGGAAGAGATCGAACAAGACTTACTGCAGATGATACAGGGATTGGACCATTCTGAAAAGGTAAAATCCATAGAAACATTACCACAGACTATGGCAAAAGATGATCTCGAGTGAAAAATATTCTGTTCGGTGTTCAACTTTTCGGGGTTTCTGTTATTACCAATAAAGGTAAATGCCAACATCAATTTCGCAGTATGATTCCTAATTATAATTGGCAGCCATATAGCAATGTTGTTTGAGGTGACACTTGTTGAAAAGCCAGATATGACGATAAAATGAGGAATGTTTCGTGTTTGGGAAAATGATAGCTTCAAAGACGGGAGAATGATATCTTACATTTTAGTCACAAAATGGATCTGCAACTCCACCGGAATTAATCACTGGTTCCTTAGAAATAAAGATAAGAGCAATAATGTACTTGGATGATTTAGTGGAATTAAATTACTGGGGGTTGAAACTAGTGTATATGCGAAAACCTCAAATATATTCCAACATGAATCAATAAGAACAAGAAATCAACACCTTTAAGACTCGCCGTAGCCAGTATCAACCAGAAAACAATAACGAATGAGTAAAACTAACATATATACTCAATAACTAATTTCAAGTACTCAACGACAGGATGCTGACATCACGTGCAATCTTTCACGGTACAACATTCTTACTTTTCATACAAATTCCGGTTCAATATTTATATATGATTTCTCAAAGTATTTTATATTTAAATAATCTTGTGTCTCGATGCATTCAGTATGAGCATAATTATGATTTTCATTCCTTAATAGTGTTGTTATTTTCCATTGTTTAAGACGCTTACGATATTTATGATGAACGGGTTAAATTAACTTACTCCAAGCCTTTCTAAAAATCTAGTTTTATTTGTTCGGGTTATTGTTGTCACTTTTACAAATCACAAATGTTTAGAAGTTTCGAACAAGTCTTAGACAAGATACGATTTGTTTTATAAACTGAGCCTAGTGAAACACTAATGGAATAAACAAGTTATTTTATTTTTATTGATTGATCGCATACATTATAATTATTTAGTAATTTTGGACTTTGTCTTCAAATATATGTTTTTCTATACGCCTTCAGATTAAGAAAGAGATCGAACAAGTCTTACTGCAAGTTAAACAGGGATTGGACCATTCTAAAAAGGTAAAATCCATAGTAAACATTACCACGGACTATGGCAAAAGATGATCTCGAGTGAAAAATATTCTGTTCGATGTTCAACTTTTCGGGGTTTCTGTTATTACCAAAAAAGTAAATGTTAACATCAATATCGCAGTTTTATCCCAATTATAAGTGGCAGCCATATAGCGATGTTGTTTGAGGTGACACTTGTTGAAAAGCCAGATATGACGATAAAATGAGGAATGTTTTGGGTTTTGGAAAATGATAGCTCCATAGTCGTGACAATGATACCTTACATTTTGGTCACGAAATGGATATGCAACTCCATCAGAAAGAATCATTCGTTCCTTAGAAATAAAACTAAGAGCAATAAACTCTGATGATTTAGTGGAATTAGCAAAGTCATTCTATGCAGATTTTGTCTGAGCTTGCTCAGCTTGGTTAGGATATTTGGTGTAAAGTTTTAATTTTATAGAATATAACAGTTAACATATGTAGCAAAATAACCAACCCTTTTAACATTTCAGTCCAGGCAGGAACTGCGTAATGAGTTGAAAGAGGTTAAACAAGCTCGTGATAGTTCAGAAAAGGTGAGAGCTTTCACAAACATATTTCTAAATTTTATAGTACCGTTATACATGGATAACAATTGAAATAAAACACTAACAATGGGCATAACTGTATAGTACTATTATAGGGCAACATAGCATTGAATCAATGAATATGGATTTTCAATATACGCATTAACAATTTGTTCATTTGAAATTATGATATGATTTTAAGATCTGACTTGATTTTCCGCCTTTTGTCATCAGACAAGGAAGGGACTCGAAAAAGATTTAAAGAAAGCGAAACAGGACTTAGAGAAATCGGAAAAGGTAAGGAAATCAATGTTGTACAATAGCTGAATACATGTTATTTGAAAAAAGAATAACTTAGATAAAGAATAACAGTTGTCAACCATTTAAACTGATCATTATAGTAATTTAAGTTATATAAACATGGACATGGTGTAAATTCTTCATTTTTGTATCGGATGTAGAAATACAATTGTCATTCCTTTCATATATTGGCGATAATGTTCCATTTTGATGCCTTCTGATTCCATACAACAACCGAACTATAGAGACAGGCCCATTCAAATATCAGACCTAGTTAGAAGCACAAAGTAATGCTCCGAACGAAACTGAATGAGATATATAAAAATCACAAACAGACCAGACACGTATCAACATAGTTTTTCTATGAGTGTTATGTTGTCATAATTCCAGTTTTACAGAGACTGAGATCGGTAGTTTTAGGTTTACATAATCTTAGCCATGATGAAGACCTTTTTTATGTTTCTTGTTTGTGAATTTATGTTCTTTGTCTTTGGCGTTTGCCCATTGCCACTAAACCGGGTTTATGTTAAACTTTTTGCTACTGAGCATGTTTCTCTAGCTTTTTGCATATATCTTGACTGCATTGGAAGGGTCAGTGAAACACGAGCTTACTGAAACACGAATATACTGGTTGTTGAACTATTCTGTATGCGAATAACCTCAAATAGATTACAACATGTTTCAATTAGAACAAGAAATCAACAACTTTAAGCCTCGCCGTAGCGATCTCGAGTGAAAAATATTCTGTTCGATGTTCAACTTTTCGGGGTTTCTGTTATTACCAAAAAAGTAAATGTTAACATCAATATCGCAGTATTATCCCAATTATAAGTGGCAGCCATATAGCGATGTTGTTTGAGGTGACACTTGTTGAAAAGCCAGATATGACGATAAGATGAGGAATGTTTTGGGTTTTGGAAAATGATAGCTCCATAGTCGTGACAATGATACCTTACATTTTGGTCACGAAATGGATATGCAACTCCATCAGAATGAATCATTCGTTCCTTAGAAATAAAACTAAGAGCAATATACTCTGATGATTTAGTGGAATTAGCAAAGTCATTCTATGCAGATTTTGTCTGAGCTTGCTCAGCTTGGTTAGGATATTTGGTGTAAAGTTTTAATTTTATAGAATATAACAGTTAACATATGTAGCAAAATAACCAACCCTTTTAACATTTCAGTTCAGGCAGGAACTGCGTAATGAGTTGAAAGAGGTTAAACAAGCTCGTGATAGTTCAGAAAAGGTGAGAGCTTTCACAAACATATTTCTAAATTTTATAGTACCGTTATACATGGATAACAATTGAAATAAAACACTAACAATGGGCATAACTGTATAGTACTATTATAGGGCAACATAGCATTGAATCAATGAATATGGATTTTCAATATACGCATTAACAATTTGTTCATTTGAAATTATGATATGATTTTAAGATCTGACTTGATTTTCCGCCTTTTGTCATCAGACAAGGAAGGGACTCGAAAAAGATTTAAAGAAAGCGAAACAGGACTTAGAGAAATCGGAAAAGGTAAGGAAATCAATGTTGTACAATAGCTGAATACATGTTATTTGAAAAAAGAATAACTTAGATAAAGAATAACAGTTGTCAACCATTTAAACTGATCATTATAGTAATTTAAGTTATATAAACATGGACATGGTGTAAATTCTTCATTTTTGTATCGGATGTAGAAATACAATTGTCATTCCTTTCATATATTGGCGATAATGTTCCATTTTGATGCCTTCTGATTCCATACAACAACCGAACTATAGAGACAGGCCCATTCAAATATCAGACCTAGTTAGAAGCACAAAGTAATGCTCCGAACGAAACTGAATGAGATATATAAAAATCACAAACAGACCAGACACGTATCAACATAGTTTTTCTATGAGTGTTATGTTGTCATAATTCCAGTTTTACAGAGACTGAGATCGGTAGTTTTAGGTTTACATAATCTTAGCCATGATGAAGACCTTTTTTATGTTTCTTGTTTGTGAATTTATGTTCTTTGTCTTTGGCGTTTGCCCATTGCCACTTATGTTAAACTTTTTGGTACTGAGCATGTTTCTCTAGCTTTTTGCATATATATTGACTGCATTGGAAGGGTCAGTGAAACACGAGCTTACTGAAACACGAATATACTGGTTGTTGAACTATTCTGTATGCGAATAACCTCAAATAGATTACAACATGTTTCAATAAGAACAAGAAATCAACAACTTTAAGCCTCGCCGTAGCCAGTATCAACCAGAAAACAATGAAGAAACGAGTAAAACTAACATATATACAGTAAAAATTAATTCAAGTACTTATCGACTGGATTCTGACATCAGGTACAATCTTTCACGGTACAACATTCTTACTGTAAATAAAAATCTCGGTTCAATATATACATATTATTTCTCAAATTACATTATATTTATTTTATTTTGTGTCTCGATGCATTCAGAATGCATATAATTGTTAATTGCATTCCTTAAAGGTTTCATTATTTCCATTGTTAATGACGCTTAAGATACTTAAGAACAGGTTAAATGAACTAACTTCAAGCTATTCTAAAAGTCTAGTTTTAATTGTACAGACTATTATAGTAACTTCTACAAATCACATATGTTAAGAAGACACGAACGAGTCTTAGACAAGAAACCACCCGTCCTATAAACTGAGCGTGGTTAAACACTAACTGAAAACTACTAAATATTTTGTTTGTATTGATTAATCGCATAAATTACTACTATATGATCAATGCCGATGGACGTTTTCTTCAAATTTCATGTTTTGTTTTTATACGTCTTTAGATTAAGAAGGGGATCGAACAAGAGTTACTGCAAGTGCAACAGGGATTGGAAAATTCGAAAAAAGTAAAAGCAATAGTAACCATTACCACGGACCATGACAAACGATGTATGCGATCAAAACGGATTAGTTTCAAACATTTGCAATATCAATTATCTTTAATGTACACGAACCTTTTCACTTGTCTAAAGTGACAGATCGCATTACTTCTTTATAAAATATGCTTTGATGTAAAAGTTTCCATATACGCATTTACAATGAATTCAAAACCGATCTTATGTGTTTACATTATCTCACTAGAAATGGATGATTTAATACAGGACACTTGCAAATTCACATGTTAAAAATGTTTCTTTGTTTTAAGAGAAGACACTTCCTAAAAAACAAATGTGTCGAAATGAAATGTCAAACGGAAAATAATGTGATTAGAATTTTCTAAAACTCGTTATCATATATTCAACTCGTCCTGGAAATTGCCAAACTCTTTCATCTGATCTCGTTGGCTAAAATTGTGTAGTATATGACGATTCGGTGCAGATTCTATGTCGAAAAAGACGATTAATATTAAGTTTTGGTAAAAGATCAGATTTATTTAAAGTCGGCAAGACTAAGCATAAGCACCGATGTCATTGGTCTATATTTACTTATACTTACTTGAAAAATACTAAATGTAGGCGTTCGCCTATAATATTATTCGTTCATACTAAAAAGGGGTACGCGACGAAAGCCATATACAAATGTGAACAAGTAAAAACATTGCTTTTTACAGCGAAATAATGTAGCTAAAACTATAGGTTTTATACTTTTGGAATGTTAATTACAGATTATCTTCAAATGTATAAACCTGTTTTTATCTCAAATGGCACATTCAATCACGAATTAAACTAATAGTGTCATAAATATGGGGTTTTCTTTATTTATAGACCAAGTCGTTATAATATTACATGTACAATACTATACCTATATAATCAAGACTTATGTTGACAATTATGCATGTTTTAACTATTATTATCGAATGTGGGTACATCAAAGAGCAGTCGGCATTTGGGGCGGGTAGGCGTCTGAAATTCATGTTTGGTATGTGGCATTATTGTTGGTTGTTGTATTGAAATTGCAGAATGTTTCTTGTTTAAACTATCGTAATGTCTGCTTGTCAATGATCAATATCACATTTAAAGTTCTTTCATCAAAAGTCATCGCATTTTGGTTTGTGCGGGTTATTTAGCAATGCATCGTGTGTTTTGTTTAAAGATCATAATAAAGCTTGCAACTCAATGTCACACCTTATGGTCATTGGTCAAAATTCATAGTTTGGCTTTAACTTGTCCATTTCTTGGCTGACTTTAAGAGAGACTGGCAAATAGCATACACTACCCATGTTAGTAGGTCAAATATCAGGGTCACAATAAATCATCATTGATAGGAAATATTTTTAGTTCGGCTTGTCCGGGCTGTTACTTGTCCAAGATAACTTGGAAACTCTCAAAAACACATTAAAATTTGACAACTGAGTTTGTCTTGATCTATTTTATATTACTATTGGAGCGTTTGAGAAAGGTTTAGAAAGGATCGTTCTCAATTATCAGTGTGTGACATATTTATGATATATATACATATATATTACGAACATATTTATATGCAATGATTGCTTTCCAGGTCCGTTTTCCGGCAAATAACAAAATGGTTCACTTAAATCAATTTCGTAGTAAAGATGTTCATATACGTAACATAAATTGACAACGAATCATATCTAGCATTATAGTAGGTTATGTTTATGCTTTAATTTGTGGTACATGTTTGTTATGGTTAAAATTATTTGATAATCCGATACATCTGTTTGTATTTTAAAACCTTCACCAAAAATCGTTTTTTCAAGTATGCATATATCTGTCATTGAGGGGAAGGCGTGTCTACAACCGTATAGTGTTTTGACAATGGTGTGGCTATTGACTTTGATTTCAAATTTCATATGCAATGTTACAGACCTTTTTTATCGGTGAATATTCTTTTTTCTTAAATATATTATCTTGATTTACTGTCAGACTTTTAAGGTATTAGACGCGTAATACACACTTTTTAAAAGCTTTCACCGACAACATAGTTATAATCACGGTACACTATGGGAATTTTATCCATATTTTGAAGATTTTTTTACCGTGAATTAAAAAAGTTATTTATGTTTCAATACACCCACCCCCAAACTCCAAGGGCTACAAGGCGACAAGTAAATAGTGTGTCTATATTTGATTTTTTTTCGCATTATCAGGGATTATGAAATAAACACAACAGTTTCTGGTACAATAAACTTCAGTTAACAGAAAACTAAAGTTCAAACGAACACATTATTGATACTCGTGGAAAAAAAAACATTTTGATTGATCGTATGATTCTTCGGAAAAGAGCAGTTTTTCGATGTTTGAAAATATATAGCAATTTTATAAAAATCATAAAAAATAGTTAACTATAAGGCAAGCTGCTGAAATCATTTAAGATATTATCTATGATGTCTATTGAACAATTTAAAAGACAATTTATGATAGTTTACCGTCCAGTTTTGAAGAAAATATACATAATGTCATGTTACCATACATTTTTATAGCTAATAAAATGCTTAAAAATCAACCTTTTTCTTGTAAAAAATTATAAAGCTTAATTTGACTTATTCATAAAATGTACTCTTTCAAATAAATTAATTTTACTTATGATACTTACTCAGAATACAGAGTTTAAAACAAATGAGTGTACTTTTAAACTAAAGTATGTGAAGAAACAAGAACACTAAGTGGGCTCGCCCCTCCAAAAATACCAGAGTGAAAGTTCTCAACTAATGTTGTTTTTTTTAATATTATAACATGTAAACAATATCTCTGTGGGTAATTTGATGTCTATCTGGGTTTTTTGTCATTGGTATTCTAACATTTAGGTTTTTTCACAATAATTCTTCACTCTTCAACATTTGAAGTTTGGTCTGTTCCCATGCTTTGTACTTGTAGTGTGTGCACAGATGATAACTACTCAATGCTGAAACAATGCTGATTTGGTTTTCATGCACCTTCAGGTACTTTACCCATCAAGAATGTTTAGTGCTGTAAAGGAAAAAAGTTGTGCTTTAAAGCCTTTCTAACTAATAAGTATAGATAATTATACTGCCATACATATACAAAATAAAATATAAACAGTTTAATATTTCTCGACATTATTTTGTAACAAACAACAACAAGCTGATACATACATGTATATATAAAGAAAATTATTAAATTTATCAATAAAATTCATCATCATCATCATCATCATCATCATCATCATCATCATCATCATCATCATCATCATCATCATCATCATCATCATCACCACCACCACCACCACAACCACCATCACCACCACCACCACTTGACCACCACCACCACCACCACTTGATTATTGAATACAGTGTGTTAATAAAAAACCAAAAACCAAGTCAAATATGTTTATATGAAATACTCACATCATCTCGATTAGATGCGGCTGCCTTGTGGATGGACATGGCTGTCAAATCCGCTCTCAAGGATCCAACATAAATAAAAATATGTTACATGTACATAAGAACATGTACAATATAAAGATGCTGTCTAAACATTAAGCTAATAAAAATGATTAAAGAATTCCAAAGATAAATTTAAAAACAAACGTTTTTGAACACATCAACATACAAAACTGCTCAATGATACTTACATTCAGAGCCCTTTGATACGAATATCTCAATATCCCAGTTTCATGCCGATTGTTGACAGTTCGTTTTTTCGAGAGAAAATCTTCTCTTACGCGTATATTTCACTTATAATCCATGTTTTACGGTAATGACTCAAATTGTTAGATGTATCGTTATCAACTGTCAGCGTGTACTTTTAGTGTTTATTTATTTTAAACGTATATTCATGAGAAAAACATCACAATGTTTCCAAATCCTACGATGTAGAAAATCCATTATTGGCCTATGAATAGCCGGGAAATACCTTTTGTTTCTAAAAATAGCGACATCCGGTACAGGCCGAATACGCCCGATGTTCGTCGCGATCTGTTACGGCGTGTGGCGATATATGTCGATGTTACCCGATGTTTCCCGAGTTGTATTACATGGCTAATACCTTAAGTAATGAAGTGAACACTATTTAATATATAACATCTAAATTTCAACATCAGCCAAAGAGATGTGACATACAAACTTAAACTTGAACACTTTTCAATATTGCATGATATAAGCCGTCTTGGCAAAATCTATATCAATTTGAAAATGTGACTGGTGTGCTGCCATCCATAATTCCATAGTGTTGCAGACTGTGATTTTGTGCAGTGTGACCATGGTTTGTCTTAAACAAGGATGCATGTTGAGATAAGTGTAGGGCTATGTGCATAATATTATGAACTAGGTTGAATGATGTAAATTCATATTCTAGTGTACTCGCATTTTATTGACCATTTCAAGACGGAAATCTCATCATTTATTAAGAAAGCAAAGTTGATACAGGTGTGCTCTGTTTCCGGTATAACTATGTTACTGTATTTCGATATGTGTCGATTGGACCTCCTAACATTACATTTACATGTGTACAATTGGATTACTGTGTGAAAAACTGCAGAGATTGTTATAGTTTGCCTTGATGAACAAAACAAATTCTATTTATAAAATATGTATGAATATATTTATATTCTATGATTGCTTTCCAGCGCCCGGTAAGACCCTCCTCATCTGTAAGTTAACTTTACTCAATTATGTAGAATGCATTACATGAATTGACAACGAAATATATTAAGCATTATAGTTGTTTATGTTTATGCTTTAATAAGTGGTGCATTATTGTTATTGTTGAAGCTTATTTGATAATCCGATACCTTTATTTGTTTTTTTGAAAAAACTTGATCAATAATCGTTATTTCAAGTATGCATATATCTGTCATTGAGTGAAAATGGCATCTAGAACCGTATATGGCTGAGACAATGGTGTGTCTATTGAATTTGTTTTACAGTTCATATCAAATGTTACAGACCTCCTTTATCGGTGTATATACTTTTTTGTTAAATACTTTATCTTGATACACGGTAAACCTTTATAAGCAAAAGAAATGAACACTATACATATAAAATCTAATTTTGAAAAGAAGCCAAAGAGATGAGGCATACACACTTAATCTTGAACATTTTTCAATAATGCATGATTTGCGAATCTTAGCAATATTAAAATAAAGCTTAACGGTCAGTTTTCATCAACGTGAAAACTTTGGTTTAGCAATTTTATAAAGAAATACGAGAATAAGGCAGATCGTAAGCTGTCCGGACCAAAACAATAGTTCTGTCATTGAGGAGAAGGCGTGTCTACAACCGTATAGTGTTTTGACAATGATGTGGCTATTGACTTTGATTTCAAATTTAATATGCAATTTTACAGACCTTCTTTATCGGTGAATATTCTTTTTTTCTTAAATACATTATGTTGATTTACTGTCAGACTTTTAAGTAAAGAAGTGAACACCATTTAATATATAAAATCTAAATTCCAACATCAGCCAAAGAGATGTGATATACAAACTTCAACTTGAACACTTTTCAATATTGCATGATTAAACCCGTCTTGGCAAAATCTATAATGAATTTGACAATGTGACTAAAGTGTGCTGCCATCCATAATTCTATAGTGTTGCAGACCGTGATTTTGTGCAGTGTGACCATGGTTTGTCTTAAACACGGATGCATGTTGAGATAAGTGTAGGGCTATGTGCATAATATTATGAACTAGGTTGAATGATGTAAATTCATATTCTAGTGTACTCGCATTTTATTGACCATTTCAAGACGGAAATCTCATCATTTATTAAGAAAGCAAAGTTGATACAGGTGTGCTCTGTTTCCGGTATAACTATGTTACTGTATTTCGATATGTGTCGATTGGACCTCCTAACATTACATTTACATGTGTACAATTGGATTACTGTGTGAAAAACTGCAGAGATTGTTATAGTTTGCCTTGATGAACAAAACAAATTCTATTTATGAAATATGTATGAATATATTTATATTCTATGATTGCTTTCCAGCGCCCGGTAAGACCCACCTGATCTGTAAGTTAACTTTACTCAATTATGTAGAATGCATTACATGAATTGACAACGAAATATATTAAGCATTATAGTTGTTTATGTTTATGCTTTAATAAGTGGTGCATTATTGTTATTGTTGAAGCTTATTTGATAATCCGATACCTTTATTTGTTTTTTTGAAAAAACTTGATCAATAATCGTTATTTCAAGTATGCATATATCTGTCATTGAGTGAAAATGGCATCTAGAACCGTATAGGGCTGAGACAATGGTGTGTCTATTGAACTTGTTTTACAGTTCATATCAAATGTTACAGACCTCCTTTACCGGTGTATATACTTTTTTGTTAAATACTTTATCTTGATACACGGTAAACCTTTATAAGCAAAAGAAATGAACACTATACATATAAAATCTAATTTTGAAAAGAAGCCAAAGAGATGAGGCATACACACTTAAACTTGAACATTTTTCAATAATGCATGATTTGCGAATCTTAGCAATATTAAAATAAAGCTTAACGGTCAGTTTTCATCAACGTGAAAACTTTGGTTTAGCAATTTTATAAAGAAATACGAGAATAAGGCAGATCGTAAGCTGTCCGGACCAAAACAATAGTTCTGTCATTGAGGAGAAGGCGTGTCTACAACCGTATAGTGTTTTGACAATGATGTGGCTATTGACTTTGATTTCAAATTTAATATGCAATTTTACAGACCTTCTTTATCGGTGAATATTCTTTTTTTCTTAAATACATTATGTTGATTTACTGTCAGACTTTTAAGAAAAGAAGTGAACACTATTTAATATATGAAATCTAAATTTCAAAATCAGCCAAAGAGATGTGACATACAAACTTCAACTTGAACACTTTTCAATATTGCATGATTAAACCCGTCTTGGCAAAATCTATAATGAATTTGTCAATGTGACTAAAGTGTGCTGCCATCCATAATTCCATAGTGTTGCAGACCGTGATTTGGTGCAGAGTGACCACGGTTTTTCTTAAACAAGGACGCATGTTGAGATAAGTGTAGGGCTATGTGCATAATATTATGAACTAGGTTGAATGTTGTAAAGTCATGTTCCTTTGCAATCGCATTTCATTGACCATTCCAAGACGGTAATCTCATAATTTATTAAGACAGCAAAGTTGATACAGGTGCGCTCTGTTTCCGGTATAACTGCGTTACTGTATTTCGCTATGTGTCGATTGGACCTCCCAACATTACATTTACATATGTACAATTGGATTATTGTGTGAAAAACTGCAGAGTTTGTTATAGTTTGACAAAAGCCTTGATGCACAGAACAAATTCCATTTATAAAATATGTATGAATATATTTATATGCTATGATTGCTTTCCAGCCCCGATCCCGGGTAGAATCCTTCTTACGTGTAAGTTACCTTTCCTCAATTATGTAGTAAACGTGTACGTATGCATTACATGAATTGACAACGAAATATATTTAGCATTATAGTTGTTTATGTTTATGCTTTAATAAGTGGTGAAAAACTTGATCAATACTCGTTATTTCAAGTATGCATATATCTGTCATTGAGGGAAAAAGACATCTAGAACCGAATAATGCTGAGACAATGGTGTGAACACGGTCAAGAGAACTACGAGCCTGCGAGTAATCATCCCGAAGTAGACATTATGAAATTTGCTTACATACAGATTGCGATACTCAGTTCAGGAAAATCGCAATAGGAGATGCAAATGGAATTCCATAGGGTTGGAGACCGTGAACAGATGCAGAGTGACCTTGATTTGTCTGAAACAACGGAACAAAAAAGGAACCAGAAAACATTAATATAAATGTTTGTTTTTATGCAGGTTCGGGACGAATAAAGAGGAAAACACCTATACATCGATATGAATTCAACTAGCCATTTACCACTCCTACTTAAGAACCAAACGACGGATCGCGGATCAGTAGCAGGAAGTTATTACTATAAACTTGTTGAAAGTCATAAAATATGTTTGTATACCAATGCTTATGTGTATTACTCTTCACGACGCTGTCATCAAAACGGAACTGCCGACAAACTGAAGGAAAGCCAAAGAAAGTGAAAAAGGACTGCCAGTAGATTACATTTAATCATCAGGTCTAAGACCTACTTGCCAGTTAGTAAAAATGCATTAATATATATATAAGGATTTAGGGACGATGAGGAACTGAGGAGATATAATGTCATGTCTAAGAAATTTAGGTAGTATAAAGTTAACCATACAGAACAATCGGCCAATAATCTGATAATAATTGGAATTATGCATGCAAACATACGCACTCGATACTAGTGAAAAATCTAGAATTTACACCTACCGACAAGGTGCAAATGAAAATAGACACAGGATACCCCCACGGTCAAAATTGCGCCTTTAAAACACCGCAGCTTCATTGAAAAAGCTTCACAAGAAAAGCCTTTAAAG
The DNA here is from genome assembly GCF_026914265.1 of Mya arenaria. NCBI lineage: Eukaryota > Metazoa > Mollusca > Bivalvia > Myida > Myidae > Mya > Mya arenaria. Next base: position 61,235,465 of record NC_069128.1, read on the forward strand.
AATCTGCGATCCCTTATATCGATGATAAGTTAAGCAAAAATTCTAGAAGACACAGAGAAACAAGTACAGTACTACTTAGACAGATAATTTTATATTTACAATGACAAATGATGCACGAACAAGATATTGAGATATTTTAAAAGGGCTGTACTCAGTATATAGAACTAGCGAAAAATATATTGTCGAATGCTGACAAAAACTTGGTATCGATGTGCACAATGCATTTAAACTTCATAACTGAAGTACCATATAGTTTAAAATTAATTTGTTTTCGCAGTTTTGTCGTATTTTTCCATTAAAAAAGATTACTAGTATGTCTACCTAGTAGAATTCATTCCTAATGCGTATTTGGCTAGTCGATGCTATCACGTGATATAACCAAGTAAGGTATATAGCTTAAATATTCCAACCGTTTAGGGAAAGCCTTCGTAGCACAGTGGATACAACACTGGGCTGCAATTTTGGCATAACCGGATCGAACCCGGTCTCCGACTAGATTTTTTTTTTACATTTTGGTATTTTTTTTACAGTTATGATATGAAAGAGTAAACATTTTATCAAATAATTGTCCTGAGATTCGTTACCAAAAAAAACCCTATTTTTTGGTGCCAATCTGGTGTACATTCCCTTTAAAGCTCTGTTTGATCTATTAACTGCGTGTATAAATTGTGCATAACACATACCTTATAATGGCAGGGGTACTTTCCTCGGCTTAGGCTCGGGAGTTTCGGCGAGATGTCAGAACCCTTTTGCCTTCTTCCCTTAAAGTGGCAATAACAAAACCTTGTAATGATAAATGATCAATATTTCTGCTGAGGGATTGACTCCTAATTCAGCGAAGTGCGTGACATGTGAATGTTTGGAACAAATAATTGACAACGGAAGGCCTTATGTTTTAGTTTTAGTTAATGATTTAGTTGTTCATACAAATATTGACCATTGATCAATAGTGCCAATAAAATGTTATAAAAATGACACTTCACCAACTCTGGAATATCCTTCGGTGATCTTTATTGAATATGTTTTGAAAATGTTCTATTGATCAATACTTTTATGAGATGTACTTAAATTATGTTCATATAAATATATATATTCACTGATTATACCTCCAACGAAATGATATACTAATGATTGTATTATTATATTAATGATTATTAATTGTGACATATTTAGACAGTGAACTGAACTTATAAATATAAAAGAAGTTTCACTGATTATATCTTCAACATTATGATATATTAATGATACTATTATTAAATTAATGATTATTGATTGTGGAGTATGTGCTTATTATTTATCTAAACAGAGAAATGTAATAATATAAGAAAATCACTGATTGTACCTTTAACATGATGCTATAATAGTGATACTATTATTAAATTAATGATCATTGATTGTGAAATGTTAGCTTGTTGTTTATTGAGACAGAGAAGTGTTCTTATATATATATATATATATATATACATATTCACTGATAATACCTTCAATATGACGATATATTAATGATATAGTATTATTATCTTTATGATTATTGATAGTGAAATATGTGTTTTTGTTTATTTACTGAGTATACCTTCAGTATGATGAAATATTAATGATATATCATTTTTATATAAATGGTTATTGATTTGACATATGTTCTTTTTTGTTTATTTATACAGAGCAATATAACCATATATATAATCACTATTTTTACATTCAACATGATGATATATTAATGTTTATATTATTATTTTAGTGAATATTGTTTGTGACATATGTGCTTATTGTTTATTTAGACAGAGAAGTGTAGTTTTTGATAGAAACATTATCATTTGTTTGGGGAACCTGGTTTGATTTTTGGATATGCATATAAAACATTAATCTGCAGTTGACTTTAATAAAATCATTAATCTAGTTTATGATTATTTTTTTATCACGAACACAGTGACAAGAGCTTTGACACAACGAGTAATAACGATGGTATACACCGAGGAATACGTTATGCAGATTGAGATTACAAGATTACAATTGATAGGGTTACAACCTTGTTTCCGGTTTAATATAATATTCAGGTATTTTGTAGTATTACACATTTATAATACAAAACAAGCTTGGATGAATTATCATTATTGGCAGGGAATCAAACCGTGATGCCTTGGTGTGGAGCGAGTGCGTAGATAGTTTGTCATTACTTTCTGGGAATCAACCCCGTGACACCTTGGTGTGGAGCGAGTGCGTAGATAGTTTGTTATTACTTTCTGGGAATCAACCCCGTAACACCTTGGTGTGGAGCGATTGCGTAGATAGTTTGTCATTACTTTTTGGGAATCAACCCCGTGACACCTTGGTGTGGAGCGAGTGCGTAGATAGTTTGTCATTACTTTCTGGGAATCAACCCAGTGACACCTTGGTGTGGAGCGAGTGCGTATATAGTTTGTGATTACTCGCTGGGAATCAACCCCGTGACACCTTGGTGTGGAGCGAGTGCGTAGATAGTTTGTGATTACTCGCTGAGAATCAACCCCCTGACACTTTGGTGTGGAGCGAGTGCGTAGATAGTTTATGATAACTCGCTGGGAATCAACCCCGTGACACCTTGGTGTGGAGCGAGTGCGTACATAGTTTATGATAGCTCGCTGGGAATCAACCCCGTGACACCTTGGTGTGGAGATAGTGCGTAGATAGTTTGTGATTACTTTCTGGGAATCAAACCAAGGATGCCTTAGTTAGATATGTTGACATAATTTGCTGGGAATCGAGCCTTGGACCCCATGGTCAGAAGCGAGTGCATAGGTAGGTTGAAAATAAATCAATGAAGCTGTCTTCGATAACAGAAGAGCATAAAAATCTGACCAGCTAAAAAAATCATTTAAGGTGTGAGAATACGAGCCCATATGGTGACACTAACACTTACTTCACTCGAAAAACGTAGTGCATGTCATACATATTTGTAAAATAAGTTAAGAATTAAACCAGCACTTTTTATTTTTATAAATATTGTCCATGCACCATCGAAACAACATAATTATACACTATGTTCAAAAACTATTCATAAGGTTATTTAGCTGATTTTTTTTTTAAATTTCGTAGTTTTTAAGACCAGCGCCATGTCAATCGGGAATGGTAATTTCAACAACTATCATGTATACGAGACTGACCGGAAAACACTCCCCTGCAGGCAAAAATGAACCATTTTCAAACTGGATTCACTCATTAAAAATAAACATCACTTTCCATCTTATTACTCAGTAGATGTTGAAATTGCATTGACTTCCAGTTCCGTGAAACTTAAATATGGCTTACGTGACAAAAGCAGTAATTTGCGGAATATTGAACTTTCTGTTGTGTTCATGCATTTCTTCTTAGAAATGTTTCAATAATTTCACGAACAGCAACAAATACAAAGGATCATTGTGTGTTATGAATTCATGAAGCAATGATCAGATAGATGCATGTGATTTTCCCTAAACACCTTTGACCTCAACCAGACATCATAAGTTATTTCGATTATTAATCTTGTAATCTTGGTGTTCACACCCATTTTTGGGCCAATGACAATCGAGGTTTTATCCTTATTATTTTAACTCCATTTCATATAGAGCGACGTTGTCGGTGAATGCTAAACCTTTTTATAGAGCATATTTTGTCGGTCTACGTTATTCGTAAATACGTCCATTTTTGTATAGATCATCCTGCTCTATGCGCATGCGCGAAGTAATTACTAGCCGGGAATGTGATTGCTTTTCTGAATGATATTTAAGCCAATGTTATTAACAAAAAAAGGAAATATAGATGAGTAAACAGCTATCAAATCGTATTAACAACTATTCGGTGTACAATTAAATTATTGATGTGACAATATTCAGATTCATATAAGCATTTAAGTTTCTTCATCTAATATGATCTTTATGATATACAAACAATCAAGGAAATTCAGTTCCAAAATGTGCAATCTTTTGAAGACTTTTACAATTAACAAGGTCATCCCAGTAAATGTCTTGTACCATGCCGACATACCTTGGTGATTTTATCAACATAAACATCAAAAACCTTTTGCTATTAAAAAGAATTCACCATTAACGTTCATGTTTTGTCGCTTTGCCATTATTTGTATAACATCAATTAAATGTAACAAATACATAAAGCGACGACAATTTACCATCGCCCGAAACTCGTCAATGAAATAAACGCCTTGGCGGTTTAACTTTTGTGCAAAAATACCAAGTGACTACACAAAAGATGGAGCAAGTGGATCAAATATGTGCGAACACCAGATAAGTTCATTTCAAGTTTCATTTTAGCGATCTACAGAAAATGGTGCGATATTTCTCGGCATTCGGCCTCGCTGCGCACGCTCCATTTTCTGTAATGAACACTAACATTTATTTGGTACGGTTTCATAGAAATGTGAACAGTTCATGTATGACCTGTCTCATGAAACAAGTTCTTATCGTGACTATGCTTCGATTAACGAAAGCTGAATAGACAAAAGCGCAATCGTTTGCGTTTTAAACAGTATTTACGTGTATAGAGATAGCCCTGCCCGGTTTTATAGAAACAAGAAAACACGTAATCTTGTATCTTTGTTGTAAAAAATATTTAATATCAACTTGGTATCGTTCAATTTTTGCGGATATTTGGTTCTTGTGTTTGACGTGTTGTTATCAGATTGCGACGTTAGAGAGAAGTTATCTGAAATGGTTAAAGGGAAATTTTGTTTCATGGATGACTCACAACAGACAATTTTGCCATTGAAGTCGATCAATATTTGGACGATTTCATTAAGTTTCGGAAGATAACGAAAAATGCAATATCCTTTATATATCATTCACTCAACGTTGGAGTATTTTAGGTTTATTCAAACAAGATCTAATTTATTATCACTAAAGGTTATAATGTTATCAGTGAGCAAGTGGTTACACTGCATGCATTTAAAATTGAAATAACATGTATAAGACATATGGCTTACTGACGTAAGATATACTGATATTGTTTTGAATATTTATTCATATAAACTTCATTTAAATATCTAGAATGGCATCAAAGTATATTCAGTGCGAAATAAGCTGCAAGCAACAGGCAGTCGGATGCTGCAATACATGTGGCAACATTGGTGAATCGTGTTTCAGAATTCACAAAACTGAAAAGGCATTCCAAAGCCACATTCTGGAAAGTTATGGAGCATGTGAAAAGAAATATCTAGACGCATTGAAGACTTGAGTGATGTTTGTCAACCCCGGAAGGAGGTAAATGGGGGCAACGAAGGAATCACAAGTACTGTTGGAGTGTGAGTCATGAAACTAAAAAAGTAAGCCTTATTTTTAACGTTTTTAAGTAGAAACAATGCATCGCACAATGACGATAATGATTTATTTTAACCGGTCAATTTACTATAATATCTTATACTAGAAAATATTAACACTCCATATGATAGATTTAGTACTGAATCGATAATACAATACATGCAATAACCGAGTACGAATTTTCAAACTATATGTAGGGGATTGCCATGCCAAACATTCCTTAAACTAGGCCTTTAACACCACTGTTGAAATCTTATTAGGTCATTAAAATAAAGTAAGACATTTATCTTAGAAAACATACCACAGTGTGGAAACATTTTTTATATACATATTAGGCGATCAACATGTAGCACTCAAATACAAAATTAAACTTAATGTATATATTTTATAAATAACGCCCGCTCAATGGTTGCATTAACATTACACAAGCAGGTCTGAAACGAAGCGAAAATGTGTATAAAAAGGCGAATAATGTGCCGGGTTTTTTACATATGCACACCCGAGCCCAAAATATAAACTTTATTTACCTGATATACCTTCACATTATTTCAACCAATTTATTATTTTAAAACAACCGTCCCTGACATAAACACTGTCTCTCTATTTTTACGTAACACAAAAAGATTATTAATAAAATGCCAACGATATGGATCATCGTTCTAAGCATTTCCGACAATGTTGGTATTACATTTCTGTTTTCAGACACAGATGGTGTTCGAAAAAGAGTTAATGCAAGCGAGGCAGAGCTTAGCCAAATCAGACAGAGTAAGAACAGTCGTGTACATTATGAAGTCACTTTTAATAGATTGGTTGGATCAATACATGCTAGACAACATAAATCAAGCACGCTCCATAAACTGTTACACAGGCTGCAATTGTAAATAACGATTCAATAATACCTTTTCTTCATTAAAAAACTTATGCAGATATAATATTATATGACACTTAATCTCTACATTAATCATCAATGTTGTTGTTCCCTTTATTTGAGACGTTTGTAAACATATAGAACATATGTAGAGCCATATGAATTTTGCTCAATTTATGCAATTCTGGTGTCCAGTTTTATTAGAAGAGAATATTTACACAATACTTTTTTTCGAGTTTTAAAACAAGGCATGAACATAAAGACTAGCTGAAACAAGTGAAGAAAACATTGCTATTTTAGTAGATACCTTTCACACACAGATTTAATCCAACTAATCTAACCGTACACCGTGATGAATAATTACACTCCTAGCAAAGAAAAATGGTTGTAGGTGTGAAATCATTGATATTTTAATTCATACATTTGCAACAATGTTAACTAATTGTCTTTGACATCGACTTAGAGTTTTAACATTCAATTTTTACCTCTTTTTTCATGAAAAAAAGGCATTGGAAAAACAATTATTTAAAGCAAAAAAGGTTATAGAACAATTTGAAAAAGTAAGTAAAAAAATTACTGCAGTCTATGTTATAACACATATGAATAGAGTCGCATTATATGTTATATGACTTTGATACACCATATCACTTTTTTATGTATACCGATGATATAGTTAAAACTGAAAACTTTATTATTCGTCTTATGCTTTCAGACAAGGACGGAGTTCGAACAAAAGTTACAAAATGCGAAAAAGGACATAGATAAATCTAAAAAAGTAAGAGCAGGAGTGCTATACAATACAATATTATAATATATCTTATTTGTTGTATATTACCTACCTTAAAAATTAAATCGCCATTGCCTTTGGTCTTCATGATTTGCCTCTACGCTTTCAGAGTAAGACTGAGATCCAAAAAGAGTTATTGCAAGTGAAACTAGACTGGGAAAATTCTGAAAAGGTAAGAATCTTTAGTAAACATGACAACGATATATGGCACAACTCTGTAAGCGATCAAAACGGATTAATTCACTCTTTTTGAAATACTCAAAATCTAACATGTCAGTCATCTAAAATGATAGATCACATTATTTCATTATCAAATATTCTTTCATATGATAATTTCAATATAAACTTTGATAGTGAATTGAAAACACATTTTATTCAATAGCATGTTCTTCACTAAAAGAAACTATTTAAATAACATTCCGTCTGGCAAAGCTGCATATTTTAAATGTTCTTAAAATTTTAGAGTAAAGAATACAATACAAACAAATGTTTCGAAAACAATTAATGTTGACCGGAAAACGATTGTTAAACAAAGATTTGTTCACTCGTCATCAAATAAAACTAATTTTAGTCAACTCATACTAGACATTCGTATGTACCAAACGCCCCCTTATGAACTCGTTGAATCAAATTGTTCGCCTCTATATTTACCATCATAACTTCCAAATGTATTGTTATATACTTTCAGACTAGTAAGAGGTTCGAACATGAGTTTCTAAGAACGAAACAGGCCTTAGGCAAATCTAAAAAGGTAAATGCAAAGGCATACACTACGATATACTATAGCTCAAGCAAACTTTTTTATGTTTACTATAAATCATTTTAAATTACGTAACATTTCTTTTTTAATCTCAAATGATAAAACCTCTCAAGACGTCAATAAATTTTATCATAATATTCGTTTGTTTTGTACAGCACGTAGTAAAACTGACTCAATTCTTGATCTAAACAATCAAGTTAAAATTAAAACGATATGCATTGTTGACTATATGTTAATTTATTTGGGCATGTCACCATCAGTCGGTTGTTTTTTCTGGGTTATACATTGGCCTTGCATCGTTCTTTTTATTATGAAAACTTGACACAATGTTCACCCTCAAAAACATCGCACTCAAGGTCAGACGTTAATTAGTCATATAATAGTCATTCGTTTAAATTATTTTTACTTTTCTACAAACGTCCAGTATGAGAAACCCATAGCAAGTTTATCAAGGGTCAAGGTCACCTTACAGGGTGACTGGTCAAATTTACTTGCAGTTATACTTATTCGAGCTATTTCTTGTCCAATAAAGTTTCTTTTTAAATATAAAGGCACAATATTTAACATTAGAATTCGGCGGTTCACATGCAATATCCATGACAGTAATTAAAGGGCACACGTAAAGATATTTGGTCAGAACTAAGGACGGTGTAACAAAATTTTACAAAACTGTTTAATCATTTATATTCAGCAGCATGCACCACGTTTGTACATCTTTTTGCATAACCACCACAAGTCCAATTAAGTTCGATTAGATTGCGCAAATTTAATACCTTGTTTTCCTCGACTTGCGACGTGTCTATAATTGTTTAATTTTCTTATAGCTGTTTCTGATTTGTTTGAAGGTAAGCATACTGTGAAAATGCAAGTAGAAGTACATTTCATTGTTGCAAAGCAATTCAATACAAACAGCAGGCACTGTTAATTTAAAAAACAAACGTATTCAGGCCTTGTAACAAATATGGTATATGCTCATGGTTATTTCTGAAAATGTATAGTAATTTTAAACTTGCCAGTTTTTGTACCGACACGAAAACACGTGGAAGAGGAGTTAAAGTGTGCGAAAAAAGATTTGGATCATTTCAAAAAGGTAGGATAAATTGTCTTTCTTTAGTAGTAACCATTAGTAAAAATAGCAGTGTTTGTTGAAGATGGACTAATTTCTTTAAATTTAAACAACGTTTATCGATAAAATATATGATATGAACACATTTTTATTCTCTGTTTGATTTATTTTTGTCTTTTGTCGAAGTGTATCCCATGTATCAGCCATACTCTCTTTCTTATTAATGTTGTCTTTTTTAAAGGAATGTGAAATAGCCCAGGTCAAGTGTCTACACGTCGAGGAATTCATTAACTGTATGTTCCCCTCACACAGCTCCGTAGTGTGCATGTTCATCCACGTAAATCATATTTAGTAGTTGTATTAACAGTATTATTATTACTTGTAGTAACAGTAGCAATAGCAGAAGCAGCAGCAGTAGTAGTAGTACAATAAATATATCATATTTATGCTCGAATTGGAAGTAAGTGATAGCTATTTTTCAAAAAAACGTTAATAAGTATACAGTTTTTGCATGATCATTTTTGTAACAGTCAAAACTGTTGTCCCGAACCGGAGGGGATGACTTCTGAACTGCTGTCCCGAGACCGAGGCAGTTCAGGATGTCATCCTGGACACCGAGATTTTTTATTACCTGATAATATATTCAATAACATTCTTCGTACTTAACGAGGAATTATTTTCCAGCATTCTTGGAAACATCTTCGTATTGCGAAATTGTTTGTTTACGTCTAATATTGATTTGTTTACGCATGGGAATGATCTTGATCATATAGACGATTTAGCGTTTGAAATTTCTTCGGTATTCTTCGTGAACCAATTACAATTACAAAACCAATACCGGAAATTCACGAGTTTAAACGATATGCAGTTTATTTTTAGAATCTCGGTAAAAACAATGACGTACCTATGTCGTAGCCTCAAGCGCGGGTTCATACTGTTTACAGGTCAACAGTTCAAAACATTGTAATGTCGAGTAGTATGTGTAAAGCAGTCGCTTATAGTAAATTACATTAATCGGGTAATATTACGTACTTCAATTAACATGTAGAACTTTAAAAAGAATAGCAGTGATACATGTTATCGGTCATCTTGGCTGTTTTGAATTTATTGTGTAGCTCTTTTAACACACAAAATGGCAAATACACAAACAAATGTTCCTATTTTCAAGTGAGTTATTTGTAATTGATATTTCAATTATAAATACATCTGGGATTTTCTGTTCTAAGTGAAACAGCATGCTGGCACAGTAGAGGTGAAGGTCAGACAGTATCGACGTCGCCTCATTATGGTTGTTTTTACATTCCCGGATGGCAATTAGACGGTAATAAGTTTCTATAATTACCATTGCTTTGTGATTGAGGAGTTTCCAGCTGAAATATTTTTGCAAGTAGCATGTTGAAATTCCTAACATTATGCCGTTGACTATATCACCTTATGCTACACTATGTTGTTGTTCTTTTGTGGTTAATTTATCTGCCTATTACAGCCAGACCATCTATACAACTGAAATATTATTCTGCAAACATATAGTATTATTTTCACGAGTAAATTGATCAAGTTAAAGTTCCGTTAACATAAAGGCGTGATTCTTAACAAAAACTAAAAATGTACACACGGGCAACTTTAAAAAACCTAACTATTAACGATTGAGCATTAATGTTTTCAAAATCTTATTGACTATTGAAGCATTTCTGGAGTTTATCGTAAACCAAATAGTAGTTTAGTTACTGATATACCATTGTTAACACCTATCGAAGACTTTTTTGCCGTTTTCTGTAATAAACATAACATTCAACCGATTTCTTCGAGCTTTAGATCATTAATTTTGGACGATATTGAACTTTCGTTAGCCCTATTAACAGCAATCACTACGAGATACACACTTATATTTTACAATTCAATATCAAATTAATTTATTGTAACTTAATTAAAGACTTACGGTGTTACTTTTTGCACTACATCAAGTAAATTGTATTCATAAAATGATGTGCATTTGATTGTAAATCTCCTCGAAATTGCCTCGCGCGCCGACACTTGCTTATTAATATTTTACCATGGCTACAATTGTTATCAACTTGAACAAACTAAGTAATGTAAAACCATCTGACGAATAAATGTCAATTGTACTAAGTCCAGTTTATGCTTTGGTGTTTCTCTAAGAATATCAGAAATGCTCATAACATTCGTTCTTACTTGTACATATGTTAGCACACATCATACCGCGTACAAAACGCTTATCTAAATGATAATCTCGTATTCAAATCTTATTGTTGCTAAACTTAACTAAAAATAATTATATTTTTGTGGAATTTTCCGTAACCCCCTTTCCCGAACAGTAAAGAAATTTAGACTGATAAAAGATCGGTAATTCCGCTCCCCCTACACTCGAGAGCAGGCGACACAATCGACGAGCGATCGAATGACGATCTATTCGGAGCTCCTCGGCCAGTTTTATTGAAAACAACCTGGGATGTATATGGACGGTTTACTATGTCAAACATCGGTACACCTTAACATCGCTGCAAGTAGATCGCGTAGTAATTCCAATGTAGCAGTTTAATTTTACAAACTACTTCAACTAATGTACCGGCATACATCCGAGGTTGTTTGCTGAGGAGTTCCGAGTTATGACGATCGACTCATAGACCAATACATCAATAAATGTTCACAAAAAAGAACGATTAAATAACTAAAAGATTTGTATGACATTATTAACACTGGGCAAAGCCGATACTTAAATAATAGTTGCAGTTCCTCAGCAATTGATCGAACGTATTTTTACTATGCAAAATTACTAAAGTACTAAAGTTTAACAATAATGCGTTCGTTCGATGAGATTAATGTGACACAGTTTCAATACATTGCATATAAAACTGGTAATTAATCAGCATATCTAAATACGAGTTTGTGATAATTGCTACATGAGATTTATCAGTATGCCATCAATGAACATGTTTGTTATTGTTGTTGTTCTTCTTCTTTTTTTTTCTTTTTGAGGCGGGGAGGGGGTGTAAAACTGTGTCACTGTTATCAAAGTGATGGGTTTGTACTTATTTAAAATAAGATATTACTTTATCAGCTTATACGTTAGTCAACATGAGTGCCGGTAACATCGACTCTGGCGCATGCTTTTGTATTCATTTTTACTGTCTTAATCTTAGTCTTACCAAAGAAGGCTTTATGTTTGGGGGTTATTGATCTCTCTTAATGTCTTATAAATCTCAGTATAATTACCAAAGCAGGTTTTACTTTGTACGTTTAATATCAAGGAACGATTTGTTTTAAGAAATAAACAAGACATTCGTCAGTAATTGAATGCGACATTTTTGAAAACACTTCAGTACAATGTAATTTGATATGAAATAACTAAAAAGTTATGTTGGCTTTGTTTTGTTTAAATATTTAACATAGTGTATGATCTATCATATACAAAGTTGATATTATTTTTACGGCACATACCATATAACATTTAAATTCCATTAACCAATTTGCAGCGAAACCATCCGTCACCGGGGAAACCGTATATAGGCCGCACGTTCACTGGAAATCTGGAAATTGACTATGAGGGTCAGCTAGTATGTAGGATGCTGAAGACGGCGTTCAGGAGAGGGCTAATGTTTACCGTTAGAGCAGACGGAAAAGAAATGTGTGTTATGCTCGATGGCATATTACTTCATGATGTCAAAATCAGTTATTCAAAGTAAGAATATTTGCACAGAAACAATAAGGTTCAGCAGGTATAAATGATGTTAAAGGCGGCGTTTAAAAGGGGATTGACGTTATTGGTGTTATGAGAGGGTTGTTCAGGGCAACGTATCAGTATATGATGATATTCTAGTATCTAAGCGTACTGTTTGGGAATAGGTGTTACTTGCTAAGGAAAGATAATCATAAATATGTGTAACCTTTTAAGGACAGTAGGCAGGAGAAGCCATTATGGCTAGGGTCACTTTTGTCTGATGGACCGGTCGCCACGGTAATTAACACGGGTAAGGTGATAAAACTGTTAAATTTAATTATATCATCTTTACAATAAACCAGGCCCCGATTTCTCAAAACTTCTTTTGTGCCTGGTTACAGGTTTAAGCTAAGCTCACTACTTTTGGTTTTCTATAAATTGCGTAATGTTTACGTTTTAAAAGAGTTTATACTTTAGATAGTGATGATAATTATGATAATCACAATAAACCATTTTTTTTATTTTTCAAAAATTAATCTAAATATGTATTAAGAGCTTATTGAAACAACCTGTTAAGCTTAAGAAGTTTCGAGAAATTGGAGCCAGATGATTTTTAATTAAATGAATATAAGAGACACTCATCTGTGTGATTTTTGAATCACTGTAATCAATTGATACAATATAGGATGTATGAATTATATCTATCGGATAAATGTATTGATAGGAGAAACAAGTACAAATATTCTAGAATCAATTTTAGAAACAATATATATGACAAACCACCATTAAAAGACTTCCTAGTGATTAAGTACCAATACATTCAAAATATGCAGGGGATGTCCGTAAAATTTGTGGACATGGGCAAATTCCCTAGAACTTGAATGTGTAGCTACGTTAAAGTTGCACTAGAGTTAACAAGTCGTTTGCGAAATATCACTATATTTTGTACTCATTGACTAACTAACACACACATAAATAAATTCCTCGTGCTATCAGTCATGTCATTCTTACCTCGTACAATTTTCACATATCTTGAAGCCAAAGTACACAACAAGTAAACTACACGCACAGGAACCCGTACAAACGGGGTTTTGCAACCTTATAGACATGACAATAAGGAATCATACGCGTGCAGCGCTTACCAAACAATGATTTACATGACAAGGTTAGATACTGTGTATAAAGTATTTCCTAGTTTACATAAGTGGTCTGTTTGTTTTTATGATGTATCCGGCCTTCTAGCCAATTGATCTCATTGACTTAAAGGGGCTGTACTCCATATGATGAAATAGTGAAGAAAAAAGGAAAATTGTCGAAAACTTACATAAACCTGGTATCGATGTGTACAATGTATTCAAACTTACTAACTGAAGTACCACATAGTTTACAATTTATTTATTTTTCGCAGTGTTTGGTATTTTTCCATTAAATAAAACTACCAGGTATGTTTACCTAGTATAATATCCGTATGCGTGATTGGCTGAAATATTCCAACCGTTAAGGGTAAACCTCGTAGCACAGTGGATACAACAATAAACGGCAATTTTGGCGACCCCGGTTCGAACCCGGTCTCCGACACGTTTTTTTTTTTACAGTTTGGTATTGTTTGTACAATTATGATATCAAAGAGTAAAACATTATTTAAATAATCGTCCCGAGATTCGTAACAAAAAAAATACTTTTTTGAGTGCCAATCTGGTGTACAGACCCTTTAATAGATGTATATTTTAATACTAATAACGTCTGACGGATGGAATAACGACAACAGACGACCGAGGAAAGTCACGGACCATCGACCGTGAAAGTGTCTTCCAGCTTCTGTGCATGAATTATGTCATCCTCTGTGACAACTTTGGCTGCCAGCACCATTTTCACCTTCTTTATGTATACACCGTATGGAGAAGGACGAAAAAAGAGCGAATGCCTATAAAAATGGAATAACTACAGTTTCACGGACATAGTATATTTACAAACAATAAGATGCCTAGCAACAATTTCAAGTGCCCAATCATCGTAAACTTGTCGGCCACATTAATAGCCAAATGTTCATAAAATATATACAAGAAGAAGACGCTACCAATAATAACAAGGCGTTCTAAGTGACGTTAAACTTGGGTCCAAGTACAATGCTTTAAAGTTTAAAAGAACGGAAACTGATTCCTATGTTTACATTTGTTGTTAATTAATCCCAACATTTTAGTAAATGTATCCCTTACAAAGGACAAAGGGCTGTAGTGTTAAACATGTACAGGTATAAAACAAGTACAGGTTTAAAACATGTACAGATATAAAACATGTACAGGTATATAACATGTACAGGTATAAAACATGTACAGGTATAAAACATGTACAGGTATAAAACATGTACAGGTATAAAACATGTACAGGTATAAAACATGTACAGGTATATAACATGTACAGGTATAAAACATGTACAGGTATAAAACATGTACAGGTATAAAACATGTACAGGTATAAAACATGTACAGGTATATAACATGTACAGGTATATAACATGTACAGGTATAAAACATGAACAGGTATATAACATGTACAGGTATAAAACATGTACAGGTATAAAACATGTACAGGTATAAAACATGTACAGGTATAAAACATGTACAGGTATATAACATGTACAGGTATATAAC
This sequence comes from Mya arenaria, assembly GCF_026914265.1. Lineage (NCBI taxonomy): Eukaryota > Metazoa > Mollusca > Bivalvia > Myida > Myidae > Mya > Mya arenaria. Next base: position 61,250,561 of record NC_069128.1, read on the forward strand.
ATGTACAGGTATAAAACATGTACAGGTATATAACATGTACAGGTATATAACATGTACAGGTATATAACATGTACAGGTATAAAACATGTACATGTATATAACATGTACAGGTATAAAACATGAACAGGTATAAAACATGTACAGGTATAAAACATGTACAGGTATAAAACATGTACAGGTATAAAACATGTACAGGTATATAACATGTACAGGTATAAAACATGTACAGGTATAAAACATGTACAGGTATAAAACATGTACAGGTATAAAACATGTACAGGTATAAAACATGTACAGGTATAAAACATGTACAGGTATATAACATGTACAGGTATATAACATGTACAGGTATAAAACATGTACAGGTATAAAACATGTACAGGTATAAAACATGTACAGGTATAAAACATGTACAGGTATAAAACATGTACAGGTATAAAACATGTACAGGTATAAAACATGTACAGGTATATAACATGTACAGGTATAACACATGTACATGTATAAAACATGTACAGGTATAAAACATGTACAGGTATATAACATGTACAGGTATAAAACATGTACAGGTATATAACATGTACAGGTATAAAACATGTACAGGTATAAAACATGTACAGGTATAAAACACGTACAAGTATTAAACATGATAAAACATGTACAGGTTTAAAACATGTACAGGTATAAAACATGTACAGGTATAAAACATGTACAAGTATAAAACATGTACAGGTATAAAACATGTACAGGTATAAAACATGTACAGGTATAACACATGTACAGGTATAAAACATGTACAGGTATAACACATGTACAGGTATAAAACATGTACAGGTATAAAACATGGTACAGGTTTAAATCTAAATTGTAATATAAACAGTTTAAGAGTAAGTACAACTTATACAACAGTTTGTCTTTTAGGCTATATGTTGTGAATTACTTAGTTTACCTTGTTTTTCCTATCAATACATTTATCCGATATTTATAAATTATACATCCTTTATTGTATTAATTGATTACAGTGATTTATAAACGCACGAATGGTTTATTGTTATTATCATAATTTTAATCACTATATAAAGTATAAACACTTTTAAAGAGGTATATACTGTATTACGCAATTTATAGAAAACCAAAAATAGTGAGCTTAGCTTCATATTTATGCGAAAAGCTACAGAAACAAGCTCAGTAGCAAAATGTTTAAACATAAACCCGGTTTAATGACACTGGATAAACGCCCAAGACGTAGAACATAAACTCACAAACACGAAACATGAAAGAACAGCACAAAAATCCACAAGCAGCACAATGCATATACAGTCGAAACTCGTTGACTGGATATTTCATGGCTCGATATCCTCGTTGTCTCAAACCACATTAAAAGGACCGATTTTTGTTTACTCTTTGTTCATATAAAATTCGATCGGATGGCTCGATATCTTAAGGGTCGATATTGCTCCACGTTCGAAGTCATTTTCGCGGTCCCAAGTAAGAATTTGCACTTTGTTTTGTATGCCTAGGTCGATGTCATTTTCGCGAGTTCAGGTAAAAATCTCACACCTTAGTTTGTTTGCTTGGCTTCGTTTAGCACAAGGCGCTGATCGATAAAATGTATTGAATTTACTATAATTATTATTAAATTTAAATGGTTTAACTGTTTGAATAAACATGCCATCACTTTAAGTTATGTCTCTAATTGTTATCCATGTATAAATTTAAATATCCGATTTAATCAAGCATACTGTTTGCATTTATACATTACTTCTGTTCCATTGAGGATAATTGTTTTCATTAACAAGATTCATTTGCACAGGATAACCTCTAAACAAGTTCAAATGCTTATTCCAATGAAGTCCAGGCCTATTTATCACTATTAATGTATTATTAGATGGCATTAATCACAAAGAAAATCAGAAAAAAAGAAGATCAGAATTACGTGTTTTTTTTTTAATATTTACAACATGCACAACATGCACACATAATAAAACCTATACTACTGAAGAATTAAAATGTCACTAACATAAACTTATGAAAACTACAGAGACAAGCCAAGTAGTCAAACAATTAAAACTAAACACTGTTTACATATTTTCTAAAAACAAACTAATATAGAAGAGAACAGAACAGAACATTTATTTACCAGAAAATTATAGACCCTTGTGTCAGAATATTATACAAAAAAATGCGCTATGTACATGCTTACCCTGTTAACATGCTCTTTAAAGCACAGTTATAAAGAACAGAACAGAACAGAACATTTATTTACAAGAATATCATAGACCCATGTATATCATACGAAATGGCGACAAGAACAAAACACGTGTAAATATTCATACATATTTATGCACTTTCATGCACTACAGACAACATATAACATACCAAAACTTACAATATTCAAAATTATAACACTACAGTGAATGGTTTATATGTGATTATATTTTTATATGCATATACATATACATAAAGATAAACACATACATTTACACATATATACATATGACTGAACATCACTACATGTGGTAGTCTTTTCCTTCATAAAACGTTTGATGGACACGATATCTGGACTAATGAACATCGTGGAAAGATAAAAACAGTTTTGTTCGATCTGGAGTTTTGTTTAAACTTCTTGGTAATACCAAAGTACACATATGAGGAACGTTATCAAGATGGTATTGTGAAAATGCGTTACAAAGAGGTTTTTTAAAAACATATTTCTTTTTTGTACTAAACTGTTAAGCGTAATTGTAACGATTAAAACATAATTATGCAATAACTATAAAGAACATTCACCAAAAACTGATAAGAGGCTTTTTTAATATAAGATTGCAGAAAAAACTCTTAATATAATATGTTTAAAACTGCTTCACTGACTTCCTATGTTAGAATTGCAGGTTTAAACTCAGTTAAAGGTGCACTATCACTCTTAAATAAGATTCATCACAATTAATATAATTGTTTAAATATACAAGAAAGGATAAATAAATGTCGAAAACAATGGTTCTTATGAAGGATCCCGAGTTTTATTTGAAAGAAAAGTGCACAATCCACGGCATTTTTACCTAATGAGACGACAGTAGATCCTTGTATATCTTTAAGCATTCACTTATCATTTAATGTCTTTGGGTTTTCTGCTTTTAAATTCACGGTTAAAATCTTGTTAGCAGTAATTAATATTTTCCATAAATGCACTATTTAGTTTTATCACTCGAAATTAATGTTTGTTATAAATGTGTATGTATTAGTTTTGAATATATTGAAAAAATGTGTAATCCATCATGAAATTAAAGCCATAGTGAACGAATCCCTTAATGTGTTAGCAAAAATATATTGCAATTTGTAACCCAAAATTTAATTAAAACCATGATGGATGAATCCGTAAATTCGCAGTGAAACTTGGTTTCCGTTTAACTGCCGACGTATATCTGTGTGATGATCGCCTTTATTCCAAAAGTACGAACTACTTTAGTTAATAATTTATTGCTATAATAGGAAAGATCATTGTAAACACGATTTAAAGTTATTGAGAACCCCATTAACATGTATATTTGCTTGCCTACAAAACATGAGAAAAAAACATGAACATTTGCATTGGCTGACCCTACAAAACATCAGAAAAACCCATTCACATGTACAATGGCTGACCGTACAAAACATGAGAGAAACCCATTAACATGTTAAATGACCGACCCTAAAAACATGAGAGAAACCCATTAACATGTTAAATGACCGACCCCATAAAACATGAGAGAAACCCATTAACATGGTAAATGACCGACTCTACAAAACATGAGAGAAGCCCATTAACATGTTTAATGACCGACCCTACAAAACATGAGAGAAACCCATTAACAAGTTAAATGACCGACGCTACAAAACTTGAGAGAAACCCATTAACATGTTAAATGACCGACCCTACAAAACATGAGAGAAACCCATTCAAACTTCCAATAGCTGGCCCTTCGAAACATGAGAGGAAACCATTAACATGTCCAATAGCTGACTCTACAAAACATGAGAGTGACTCATTCGCATGTACAATGGCTGACTCTACACATCGTGAGAGAGAAATATTAACATGTCCAATGGCTGAACCTTCAAAACATGAGAGGTGGCTGACCCAACAGTACATTATTTATTTACATGATTTCAATTAAGTTTTAACAATAAATGGATTGTCCCGAATGTGTGGTGTTTCCCCCAAGAAATCAGTTTCCTCAAGAGAAGATGAACCTAAGGGGATAAAAAAGTTTCAGTGCCCATATTTACACCTATGTACCAAAACAAATGTGATACGTTTTTTTCCCAAAAAATAAATGTTTTATTGCTGTTTTAACTAAAGTTTTATTCAAATTAAAACTGCTACGCTAAACAATAACTCAATAAAGATTTCACATTGAGCTGACATATTAAGTTATTATACTTAACGTCGTGTATTTAATCTAGAGAACACTTATTACAATATTCCCTATCCGAGCTATTAAAGAAAGTGTTCACGGCGCGAGTGTTTTGGCTGGGGTAACTGTTTCAAGGACACAAAAAACTTATAACAAAAACGTGTGTAAAAATGAATAGCGTTTAAAGTTCATCCACATGTTACTTTCTGCACGGATATTCTCCGCATACGTGGGTAGTACATTTATCTGTATCTTTCGGTTAATATGCAAAGATTTAATACAAACATAATATCAAGAAAAACACGAGGCACATAAAATGACACACTCTAAATACATTTAATTATGGCGTAGGTGCATGATTTGACGTGTATGAGTACTTGTACGTGAACTTTTAACTTTAACATTTTACTTTTTAGACACACCGACACTCGCATCAGTATTTTTCTCGCCGTATCATACATGTCGTTCTGCAATTTAATTAACCTTGGCGACGTATTCCACAAACAAGGCCACACTTACAGGTATCCGTATAAATGTGCTTTCAAAACCTCGCTAATGTTATGAATGCAATGGACCCTAAGCTTGCAGCGCTTACTAAAAAAACAACAACATATTTTTCTGACAAGATAAGATACAAAATATAAAGTATGTTCTAGAAAATATGTGTGTTTTTATCATCTGTCTTCAGGTCAATTGATCCCAATGTAATATAACTACATCGTAGTACTTTATTTGTTACATACCTTGTCCCCATATTTTTACGTTTGCAATATATATGCATCATCTAACGTTATAGTATAATTAAATAATTTCAAATGACCTAATAAATGTTAAGCTATACAAACTTATATCGTCTGACAGAAAGACTAACGACAACAGTGGACCGATGAATGTCACGGACCATCGACAGTGAAGGTCTCTTCCAGCTCCTCCGTTAGATCTATGTTCGCCTCAGTGATGCCCTTGGCTGCAAGCTCCTCTTTCACCCTCTGTATGTAACCATCATAGCGAAGAAAATGACGTATCAACCTAAAACAATGGTATAACTTCAGTAAGAATGCGATCAACATGTTATGGTATGGAACTTTATTGTCAAATTAACATTTTAACAAAATAATTATAACAATTTGTCTTTAAAAATGGATTTTCTTTAGTTCATTGTACTCCTATTTTGAAAACGTGTATATTTTAAATATTATATATAGTTCCCATAAAGTATGGAGTGATTTACAATGAACATGAATGAGTGTATCTTCTATTCATTTAATTTCATTTTATCTGAAACATTTTATATATAAAAAATGAAATAGTAGTATGTTAGCGTAAAGATAATACGGTATTAAAACTGGAAATGTCAGAGTAACATCACATTATGACTTCAAAACGTTAAGTTTTACTAAGGATTGTAGTTAAGAGAGGGTATTGTACGTTATGCCATATCTGTCATACCCCGACTGATCACAGTTAAACAGAACGTACTGTCATCCAATAGGGAGACACCAACCAGAACGACTCTCCCGTCTCCCAAACAGTAATAATACGTCCATTATAACAGCTGGTACAAACTACACTATAATCATACATTCCTTGCTTTAAATATTAATACATGTTGTAAATAACCTTATTAATGGTGAACACGAAAATGCCGCTACCCTTAATGGCTCTTTTTTATTTCTAGCACCTTTATCAGGCAACATATTCTTAAGAGACACCAACCAGAACAACATTCCCATCTCCCAAACAGTACACATGCTCCAATTATAACAGTTGGTCCTTACAATACCATAAACATAAGTTCTTTACTGAGTGTACACCCGATTGGCCCCAAAAACGGTTTCCTGTATCGAATGACAATTATTTAATTAATGTGTTACTCTATGATTTCAGAATTGTAAAAAATTAGAAACCAAAATGTAAACAAATCGAGTCGGAGACCGGGTTCGAACCAATTTTGCCAAAATTGCTTTTCAGTGTTGTATCCAGCCTGCTACGAAGGCTTAGGTGTATGAATGTAAGCTTATGTATACTCGCACTCGGGCCCTGCCCATTCGACGAGTTCTCCGTTAAGATTTATTCTGATTTTAGGTTATTTTGGAGCATAGTGCACAGACATAATATAACCCTGGTTAGAGGTACTCTGGTTCTTTCATCCGCACCAGTGTATATCAAGGCTTACAATAAACAGATGGAATATTAATTGTATATACCTTACTTGGTAAAATCATGTGGTAACATCGACTTGCCAATCACGCATAAGAAATGAATTATACTAGGTAGACATAACTAGTATTTTTTTTAATGGCAAAATACGAAAAAACTGCGAAAAATAAATTAATTGTAAACTATGTGTTACTGTGTTTAGTAAGTTTCAATGCATTGTATACATCGATACCATGCTTATGTCAGTTTTCGACAATTTATATTTGTTTTTGCTATTTCATCATACGGATTACAGCCCCTTTAATAACTGTATACATGTCAACACCACCAATGACTGTACGAACAAATGTGACGCTACCCATAATGGCTTTATCTGACTAGCACCTTTAACAGTCTACATCTTGTGGCGACCCCTATAAATGTTTACTCTTTTGCACTTTAAACCCACGTAACTCCACGTTTAGAACCTAGACTATCATATACTGAGACGTTATCTTGGATCAGCCTCTCGTCAAACAGTAAAATAAACACCGGTCTTTTTCTGAAAATCGCCTTTAACATTTTACACACCTTAAATACAGAGTTTCTCCCCTACCAGGACGCAGTGATACTCCATCCAGTCTAACGCAATCGTCGACTTCATTAACAGTAAACATCAGTCCTCTCCTAAACGCGGCCTTCAACATCCTACATACCAGCTGACCCTCATTGTCGTCATGCAAATATCCATTAAACATCCTGCCTTTAAACGGTTTCCCCGGAGTCGGATTGTATTTCTACAAATAGGTTTAAGGAATATACACGTTGTATAATAAGTGAAGTTATGAATATAACAACTGAGAATATACTAGTATATATATGTAGAATTTTCAGCTTACACGTCTACTATATTTTCTGATGTTTTGCTTATTGCTAAAGTTAACGAATGTAGATTACAGACGGAAGATATGAGTCAAAGTGATAAGACGTGCAAGCGGGAACAGGCTTGTGATGACCTGTATAACCAGTAGGTTTTTCGATTTTCGACTGTTTGTGGTACTAAATCGCAAAGATGTTCTGTATTTTTATTATTATATTACAATTGAATAAATCTATATTAATAACGACGTTTTTTTCAGTGTGTCTCATCCGACTCTTTTCTTGAGTTTAGTAATTGATACAAGTTTAGTGGCGCCTGTCATGATTCTTAAAGTTTTTGTTGGATCACCTCAAGCACTTGTTTTTCTTGCATTTGCCAGTTATCGAAAGGTATGTTCCCGTATTCCAGAATTGGCCGCATGAACGAAATAAAAAGGTGTCTCAAGTGACTTTCAATCCGAAACGAATTTTTATTAAAGCATAATATTATTTTCTTCCAAGCAAATTGGATGCCTAAACTCCGCATTCGTCTTTGTATCGTCTTTGGCATATGTTCCAGATCGAAACGGGTGTATCGCCTGAACAAAAGTAGACTTGATAATGCTCTTAAGACAGGACCACCCGCTTTTAGAAGAACTATTTTGAGTTTTGTGGTTATCTTTTAGGGATAGATGTTATATGTGTTTTGCAAATTTTATTAGATTAGTTGTTTCATTCCGAGCTTTCTGAACTTGTTCAATCGTTGTTCTGAGTTGAATCCTCGTGCTTTGCGGTAAGCCCGTCGGCTAATGTTGATGTCTAGCCAGGGAGGTTCGTGATCCAGAACTTGTCAGTTCGGTATTCAGCTTTTCGAGATATCTGATACAGCTGATACGATATAAGTTGATAATGTCAAAATCATTATCGCAAAAGGAGTTTCGTTTTTCGAAACTGAAGGCTCTATTGATGGAACATTGATATCTTACATTTTAGTAAAGAAATGGATCTGCACTCCAGTAAAATGAATAAGTGTTTCCTATGATGTAAATATAAGATTTATAATGGCCTCAGATGATTTGGTGAAGTAAGTTGGATTATCAATTATCAGTGACACGGAAAACTTCGAACAAAGTAAATGAGCGCTTGGTTGCTGCATCCTCGGCACACCAGCGTATCATAACATGTATGATACCCTGGGCAAATCAGCTGTAAAAACCTCGTACTCGTGAAGAATTAATAAGGTGAAAATAGGGTGCCGAGAATGGGTTTCTGTTGTATTTGGTGGTCAACACAATAAACTAGATAGTATATGTATGTTGGATATAACTAGTGGGACCCTTATACTCTCGAAATAAATCATTTCCTGGTCGAGCCGTTTTTGTTGAAAAATCTTGTTCTTAACACATAAAAGTGCTCCGCCGTGATTATCGTATTTTTGAAAGAATCAAGGATTATCTCAGAAATATCAAGCATATCGAAATCTTTTATATTCTCTGAATAGAGTTTTGGAAATACGATCAGAACATTGTTGTGACAAATTAGATTTTACTAGGTACATGAGGCATTGTACAATTTGAGGAAATGGATGATATTGACGTGGTTCTTGATTTTGAGGCAGGATTTGGATGCATGTCACCTGCTATTAAATTCAATATATACATAACATATGACATAATTATACATATACATTATTTACACAAGTAACATGTGAATCTATAATTTTTAAGATGGCCAATGCTCGATTGATAGTTGCGAGGATTTCAGCTTTAACTCAATGTTTGAATCCTTTAGTGCGGAAAGTAAAGGTACAAAACATAAAATGTAGGGCAATATAAAACAAACAACGTCAGTAAGAACCTTAATGTAATTTAATAAATTTCTTCCATGTTGAATAGAGAAGAAATATCATCAGCAGGATTGTCAGCATGATAAGGTTACGCATGGATACAAATATGAAAGCGTTTATAACGTTGAAGGGCTGTAGTCTCGCCAAGCATGATTTCACTTTCTTTTACAATTCTGTTCACAAGCAATAACAATTTAATCCAATTTTTTTTCAGTGTCCTCAAACTGTAACCGATAAGTTCAATAAGATGACATCAGATGTCCTATAATGCATTTGTAATTCAATAAGCTAGTTTCATATCAAAAACTGAAATATCTAAATATACTAGGATGAATGAACATTGCTTTCATCTCGCGTTTTAATTGCTAGTGTATAGTTGATTAAATTGAACCTGATGGACGTTTTGACTATTTGTAGTAGGTAATGTAAGGCAGTGTCAACATGTGTCCACTGTCTGCGGAATTATCTATAATAAGATTTTCCTCTAGGTTCCTAAAAAGATTAATTCAAGATTCGTTGGCTTTTTTTTCAAATTTATATCAACGTTGCAATTTATGAAAGCATTAAAATAAATTGTTCTTCAATCCGCACTATTTTTAACTGCAAAACACATTTCATTTCATTTTTTTTTTCATTTATGATTTTAAATGTCATGTCAAAAAATAGATTTCACGTTACTTGATTTCGATTTGCGGTACTAAAGCATAAAAACAACTAAAAAACGTCTAACTTTAAAGGGTAGGTCGATGGTTAAATATTTTGCAGGAGTCGACCCACATGTGCAATACAGTTATAACATACATCGAATAAAGAAGCCCCAAAACGATTAACCTCAGAGACCCTCCTTTTAAATAGCAAATCAAATTTAGCTTGACCGTAAACAACCTTTCTATCGTATTAATAACTTAATTTATCAGTGACGTGATATAATCATTCAAATGTTTTGTATTTAAACCATTCAAATTTCCTGCGAAGTAAAGGTAACAGTCTTGGAATACATATTTCAATATAGTGATAGCGATACTATCAGACTTTCTCGTTTAAAAAAGCACACACAGTTTAAATACTACGAATTTGGTTATAATGTTTTGTTCTAACATTATAAAATGATCTTAGGATAAAAGAAACAAATCGTTTTCAGATTTAAAATTATTCCATGTTTCTAATAAACTGATTATATCAAATGTCTTTAAATAATTATTGATATGCATGTCATCTTTATGTTAAGGTAATCCGTTGAAATTCCAGTACAAGATATAAGAGTGAATATCAACATTAGCACGTGGTTGAAGTAAACTTACTGAGTCTTGACCACGTCCATTGTCAATATTCACATCGGTTGTCACTTATCTAACTGTGCTCCACTCGTCATCGTATCGTATGAAAGTCGGACAAAGTTAATATCTACATTGTTCCCATCATTCGCTGATGTTCATTAACCGCTCAGTGAACTGAGCTCATGTACTGAATATTGAGTGTTTTAAAGTTGTCGCTTGGTAGACGTTATAAAAGCCTCTATGTTCTTATGTAGTAAAATGTAAAATAATGGCACATCTTTGGTGATTTCTTATTTTAAGCAGATGTTCGCGTTCACCATCAACCTTTTCTAGATCCAGAACATTTAATTCCTCTCGCAGCACCTTCAACATCATTCATTTCCAGCTTTATTTTTAAGAATGCGATTCACATCTATCTACTATGGATTGAATGTACTTGTCAAAATGTACGCACTTTCAGCTCAATAATACTCTAATTTTCGTAATGAACAACTTCGACCTCATTGATGTTCAAATATATCGACTTTTAGAACAATATCGGCTTGATATGCTTTGTTTTCAAGTTTTACTTCATTTAAAGAGTAATCTACATAGTTCAATGTTCCATTTGTACCTGAGATATTATTCCTGACCTAATTCCCGTGAATAGTCAAGCGTGGTAACTGTGCAATATACACATTTGCACTTCCTGTATTGTTTGTTATATTTTCAGCCCCAGCTTTCGGTGAAGGGTCTTACGGAGATAAACCTGTAACCTTAACGAACTAAAAATTGTCTTTGTCGTGCAGACTGAAGTCTATGCTGCGATGCCGCCAAACTCTGCCAATGTCCCGGGTGGATCCCACTGAACACCACGATGGAACGCAACGCAATGAAGTGCCTCAATGTCAGGCTAACAGTTCCGAACTAAATTGTCTTCAATGGCATTAAGAGAAAAAACTTCACTTCTATTTTCAATTTTGCCGAGAATTTCGTGTACACTGTAAACAATGTGTCGCCAAGGGGGACCAACCATGATTAGCATACTTATGCTGAATCCATAGTTGGATAAGTTGAGTTGCGTATATACTATGAGTTGCGTATATACTATGTTATATATTATATTTTTTTTTAAAGTTCATGTATTTTTCGTTATATTGTTAACGGTACTAATACCCGATCAAATCAAAATAACTTTTAAAAATGCCATACTTTATTGGCATAAATGTAGTATCACGTTTTAGGACAGTATGTCTGTATTAGTTTGATAATTAAATCACAAATATTTCAACAAGTGAATGTGGTTTTGTAAAACGATTACGTGGTGCAGTATGTCAGTGCATTTTTATTGTTTCAATCAACAGTATGGTATTAGGAATATCAAAATGTGACTTGCGAAAATTCGTCAGCTAGAAACGCGTCATTGACAAAGAACAAATGTTTACACAAAATGATTACCGTCTGAATGCCATCCAGGAATATAAATACAAGCTCAATAGGATATTGTGATTCCCGGCTAAGCCTGACCTTAACTCTTCCAGTGGGCTGCGTCCCTTTAACAAATTTGTAATATCAATTATTAATCATGCATTTACACACATTTTGGTTGTTTCGTTTTCCTACCTTTTGTTAAAGAAGCTACACAAACAATTCAAAACAGCCGAACGATCAATACAATATATAACTTCTCCTTTTTAAACATTGGTATTGTTACTCAAGTAAACTTATATTAACTTAAAAAACAGTATTTTACTACCAACTGAAGCATAAATATATATTATAATTTACATAATATAATTCGTCGCCAAAGTTATGCTCTGTTTAAGTGTATACTATGCAATTGTGTAAAGGCAACATACATTTAATGCATTCCTTGAAGTATGTATTCTTTGCCTGGAGTGCTGTGCATTCCTTTAAAAAAATAATCATAACATATTAATGAGAAAGAGGGTATGGTTGGTAAACCGAACTTATGTCGAAAAACAGAACATACATTTTTTATATATTTTATCGAAACTCACCGTTTTGTCTTTGTTAAGGCATTAGTCAATCTTTAACTAACACTTATATTTTTCACACAATTGGTTTCAATAAAAGACAGCCAACTCCTCCTACCATTTTTATCTGACGCAAGTCGATTTACGTTCTTCTTAACTCCTTCTCGACGTTGTCTCGTGCCAACAAAAGTACTGGGAAGTTTCGATATACTGTTCATTTACGGAACTTATCAGGACATATACCATTTGTGTTGGAAAAACTATATGTACGTTTATAAAATGAACGGTGCCTTGCCTTGGAACTAAGGAATGATTTTTTGGCATGGTCACAATATGCTTGCCTTCAAACCATTCAGTAACAAGTAAATATAATAATAATTCTAGACATGCCGTAAAGCGACGAAAACAGGTATCAAATATGCGTTATCTGAAGATTGGGGCAAACTGAACTAGTGATTGGTAATCAAACATATGGTCGAGAGACGTGCCTGTTCCTGAATATGAAACAGTTCAGTGTAAAGTTGTTAAACATGTTCTATGAGTATGCTTTGAAACCTCGTTTTTTAAATGTTGACCCAAATAACTGTGTGACCGTGGCCTACTGACATGAGTCTTGCATGCAAAACGCCAGATTACAATGGTAATATTGTGCCAAGTAATTTTAAAATAGCCTTTCTGGGACAAGTAAAAGCCCGGACAAGCCGAACTACAAGTAATTGTTACGAATTATTATGTATTATGACTTTAACATTTGACCTATTAGCATGGATACTGAATGCTACTCGCCAGTTTCTATTAAAGCCACCAGAACATGGACCAGTTAAAGCCTTAACAAGCCAAACTACAATGAAATTTTACCAATGACAATAACGTGTTACCTTGAATGTTATTAACAATGTATTGCTAAACAACCAGGACAAACTAAAATGCGATGACTTTTGTTAAATGACCTTTAAATGTAATATTGACCTTTTACAAGCAATACGCTAGTTTAAACAAAACCATTCTGCCAAATGATTAAAAAACAAACAATAAAGCTAGAGACTCATCATGAATTTTAGACTCTTTCCCGTCCAAAACCCCGATTGCTCTTTGATGTTCCTACATTCAATAATCATAGTTAACAATACATATCTGTAAACTTAAATCTTGATAATATAGCTATAGTATTGTAATAAATTAACGACTAGTTCTATAAAAAAATCTTATGATACTATTAATTAAATGCATGACAATAAATAAATAAAAACAAAATAATTAATATCTGCCATTAGCGTTTCACCACGCTCAGTTATTAAGACTAAGACTTGTTCGGATCTTTTAAACACATGTGATAGGTAAAACGCTACTATTATATACTATGCAATTAAAACTAGGATTACAGAATGGCGTTGATTGAGTTTATTCTACCCTTTAAAAGTATCTTAAGCATCATAAACGACGGAAAATAACGAAACTATTCTGAAACGAAATTCACAATTATGTGCATTCTGGATGCATCGACACACTCTAATATTTACTTATAGTGTGCAACAGAGTAGAGAAATTATAAGTAAATTTTGTACCGGAATAATTATTTAAAGTAAGTAATGTTTAACCGTAAAAGTAAGACGTGATGTATGCATCCAAATGTTGGGTACCTGAACTTATTTATACGTATATCTGTTCTTTTTACTTAATTCTTTATTGTTTTTAGGTCGAAACTGGCTAAGACGAGGCTTGAAATTGTTGAGGTTTTTCCTTGTGCACTAGTTTCAACCCCCAGTACAATCGTGTTTTGGTGAACCCATGTTTCACTAACCGTTCCTAGGTAGTCAACACATCATTCATTGACAAAACTATGTTGATAGATGTATGGTCTGTTTGTGATGTTTATAAATCTAATTTGGACACTTACATTGTTCCTCTAAAAAGGTCTTATATTTGACCTTTTTAATAATGGGTCTGTCTCTTAAGTCCATTTGTTCTAATGTTTTTTTGATTATTTTGTATGTAATCAGCAAGCAACACCCTGTCAAACTATACAAAAATTGTATAAGATCAGAAGGCATACACATATAAAATTATCGCCAATATATGAAAAGAATGACAAATGTATTTCTACATCCGATACATAAATGTAGTATGTAATCCATGTTAACATTTATAGAACTTAAATTATTATAAATCAGTTCAAATGGTTGACTTTTTTTTTCCTTTATTTAAGTTACACTTTAAAATAACAAAATGTATACAGGTATTGTACATGGTATACCTTACCTTTTCAAATTTATCTATGTCCTGTTTTGCTTTCTGTAAATCTTGTTCGCATCCTTTCCTTGTCTGAAAGCAAAGAAGCAAAAGAACAAGCCAGAACTTGAAATTATATTACAATTCCAAACGACCAAAGGGCAATACGTATTTTGAAAAGCCAGATTAATTGACTCAATATTATGTTGCCCTATACATTTGTTGTCATAGAAATGACTACTGTTAGTGTTTTACCAAAAGTGTAACCCATGTTTATCTTAACTATAAACTTTAGAAACATGTTTGTTAAAGATGTCAACTTTTCTGAATTATCACAGTCTTGTTTAACTTTTTTCAACTCATTACACAGTTTCAGCCTGGTCTGAAAACGTAAAATGATTGGTTATCGTGTTACATTTGTTATCAGTATAAATCGAGTTAACTGTAATATTCTATCCAATAAAAACTATGCACCAGAATAGCGTAGATAATGTTTTATTAGATATAACTACATGAGTTATAAAAAAAATTGTTTCTGCTTGGACACGGAATAACTTTTATAAATTAAAACTCGCATTATTGGCCTGTGTATACATTGAAATTTGAATTTTCTAGAAATTCCAACAAATTTATTTTTAGACTTCATATAACCAGAACAATATTTCTGACGCGGTACCCTATCAAATTTCTCAATCCCCGTATATACAATGTATTTTGTTTGGTTTTTAATTATATAAATTGTGTTTGGTAAAAGACACTTCACAAGTTTTAGGTATTTTCGCAAAACATATAGCCATCGAAGGTTATCGCTACTTTTACGATCATCTAAAAGTTTCACTTAATCTCTAGCTCTATTTAGAGAACTACTGGAACATAAATCGATAAAGAAATCGATATATCTGAAGTTTTTTAACGAAAACAATATAAAGCGATCATTTGTTACACCTTTATGCCAAGTCATGAATTTATAGACTGATTTCGCAAACGAGTTAGACCGATAATTTCATCAAATGGCTTAACCTAGCTGAGCGGGATCAGACAAAAACTGCATACAAGAATCTAGCTAGTTTACCCTGTGCTATTGCACGCGTTAATGGTACTCATGTGTGTGTCATCAAATCGGTTTCAGACCAGAAGAGGGGATTTATCAACCGAAGAGATCCCTTAATGTGATGGAAGATACCGATAAAAAAGGTACTGCCACTATGTGGAAATGGATCACAATTGTTTTAACTTTTGAACCACTTTTGCCTCTAGGTCAACAGGTCATATCAAACCTGATTATTTTGATGATCAGATAATTATTCGCGAATTGTTTATACAAAAACAGGAGTTTTGCAGCCAGTTCTCCAACAAATGAGCTATATGTTTCCCGATCACAATCAATTTATTCCTGTCTAATTCCACTGAATCGTCCGAGTAAATTATCTTATCTTTATTTCTAAGGAATCATCGATTCATTATAAGTAATTAAGTTGCATATCCAGTTCGTGACTAACAAAAATATGTCATTGTCCCGTCTATGGAGCTATCAGTTTCCAAAAACAAAAACATTCCTCATTTTATCGTCATATCTGACTTTTCGACAAGTGTCACCTCAAACAACATCGCAATAAGGCTGCACAATATAATTTGGAATCTTACTGCGAAAATGATGTTGACATTACTCTTTTTGGTAATAACAGAAATCTCGAAAAATGGAATACCGAACAGACTAGATTTCAGTTTATGCCATATTTTGCCATAGTCCGTGGTAATGCTGACTAATGATGTTACCTTTTCAGAATTGTCCAATCCATGTTTCACTTGCAGTAGCTCTTGTTCGACCCCCTTCCTAATCTGAAGGCGTATAGAATAAAATCCAAAATAAGATTTACCACAATAAACAATATTGTTTTAATATTCCAAAACAGATGAATACATGTCGAAAACAACGGTTCTTATGAAGGAGACCGGGTTTAATTTAAAAGAAATATCATAAAACACGACGATATTTCAACATTATAAGAATATAGTAGACCACAGTAAATCTGTAAGCATTCACCAAGCATTTAATATTTTTGCGCTTTCCGCTATTAAATACAAGGTTACAATCATTTTATCAGTTATTAATATTTTCCATGAATGCATTATTTAGAAAGTAATTAAAGGTTTATCACTGAAAATTGATATTTGTTGTACACAAGTATGTACAGTATAGATTTTGGATAAGAGTGTCATTTTAAAGTTGTTGTTTTAATGTACTTATTGATACATTTTGGAGTATATACAAGGTTATTCGATTATAGACTAGTTTAACCCCCCAGTAAAATCGTGTTTCAGTGAACCCGTGTAACACGGACCGTTCCAAGGCAGTCGACACATCATTCATTGACACAACTATGTTGATGCGTGTGTGGTCTCTTTGTGATGTTTATGTATCTCATTCAGTTTTGTTTGGACCCTTACATTGTTCCTCTAACTATGTCATATATATTTGAGTCTTTTCATAATGGGTCTGTCTCCATTCATTGTGTAAATGTATTTTATGTAATTTTCTTTGTAATCAGCAAACACACTTTCAAACTATACCAAAAATCCAAGTTCTAAAACCATAGGTAACCAGTTGTGTGTTATTAACTTATGTCATAATGGATGATATGTTTTATGTATTGTGTAGATTAATAACGATGCTAATTAAGAGAATGGACCTTGGGGAAAGATGTTGAAAAGAAAAATACGGAAGTTGACTTTATTTGCTTGCTTAAATTCCTTTTAAATATCAGTAAACTGTTTATTACCAGACCTCACAGGGGAATGGGTCATGTGCGAAATGATTAAAATATTGCAATATTAAGATTTGTATTGGAAAATACTACTGTTTGGAAGCGAACATACTTGCTATGATAGGATGTGCCCGTATAAATAAGGACATTTGTTTAATGAAATGTAAAACTAGGAATCGTTTTTTGAAAACAAAAAAGCTCTTGTCTCCCCAAATGTGAGATTTTAGTTGACAAATAATCAATAATGCACATGGCATTTGTATATTATGACTAGAGATGAGCAATCAGTGACCAAATGCATTATTTGAATATCTGGATTAAATAAATACTTCTCTTTCTACATTCTAGTTAGGAATTTAGTGTCGCTTTTACAAGCGTCTAGGAATGTTAAGGTATTTTATGTACAATTTGGGATGGATGAAATCATTTCATGTTTTCAAATATAAACAAAAACTATATAATAACTATTTCTCAAATAATATTTAGTTCCGAATGAAATACTATCGACAATGGCTTTATGAAATATCATTATATCAATGTATTGAAGACCTTGATGGGACAGTGCATCTTGTCAACACAAGGGAACACTTGCTTTACTCGATATCATGAATTTAAAACATTTATACAACATCATTAAGAACAGGTTTTTCATTATTACTTTTTTTAATCTTATTTTCTTTTGCTAACTTAAATTTTCAATTCAAAATATACACCATCTGAATACGATTATCATTACTTACATTTCTTTTTGAACTCATCACACGCAATGAAACCGCTGCCATTTGTTAAGCAAATAATAAACAAGCGTCTCGGCGATACGGATTAACTCAAGCAATCCGTAAAACCCTTCTTAGCATGGTACTACCATACTCATACCATACTTATATATACAAATGAATTTAACAAGATTTCTAAAATAAAATAAAAATAGTATTTTTTAACAATTTTAGAATGAAATGCTGAACTATTGGTGTAAATATAAGTAATGAAATGCATAAGTGATGCTATTACCGGGGATAAGAACGCACATACCTTATCCAGCCTAACTGTGTCCATACCCCGATAATGACATCAATCTCTTAATTCATTCCTTAATTGAAATGCATTTCATCTCTTACCTTTTCAGATTTCTCCATGGTCTGTTTAGTATTCTGTAACTCTTGTTTAAACCCCCTCAGTGTCTGAAAGCACACATGCGAAACATAAAGCTTGCAGGTGCTATACATTTCATCATAATACACATGTTACTATATATTGTATCGTTTTACTATAGAAATTCGTCCCCGCAATAAAAAGGATAATCGTTTCCACCCGTGAGATTATCACGGAACGTCAGGGCGATTATAGCATATTACCCGTTGAAGACGAACACTTGCACGGGACATAGAAAAAAATAGAAAGTTGTCACAATCAATTACTTTCTGCGTAATTCCACTAATTCATCACAGCTCTTATCTTTACTTCTAAGGAAACATTGATTCATTCTAGTGGAGTTGCAGATCCATTTCGTGATAAAAATGTACGATATCATTGCCCCGTATATGGAGCTGTCAGTGACCCAAAACCAAAACATTCCTCATTTTATCGTCAGATCTGGCTTTTCGACAAGTGTGACATCAAACAACATCGCCGTATGGCTGCCAACTATAATTGGGAATCTTACTGCGATAATAAGTTGGATTAATCTTCTTGTAATAACAGATTCCTCGACAAATTATATACTATATGGATTGAGTTTATTCGCCCCGTTCAAATGAAGTATCTTAAGCGTCATAATCAACGCAAATAACGAAACTATTGAGGAATGTAAATCACAATTATGTTAATTCTGGATGCGTCGATACATAATATATAAATATGATTCAAACAGAGAAATAATATGTAAATATTGTTCCGGAATAATTATTTACAGTAAGAGTGTTGTACTGTGAAAGATTGCACATGATGGCTGTATACAGTCGTTGAGTAATTGAACTCACTTAATCAGTATATAACTTTTTATTATGTTAGTTTTACTTTATTTTTATTTGTTTGCAGGTTGATACTCCATGCGTGAGGCTTATAAAGTTGTTGATTTTATTGTACTTATTGATACATGTTGGAATATGTGTGAAGTTATTCGCATATAGATTAGGTTCAACCACTAGTACATTCGTGTTTAAGTGAACTTGTGTTTCTTATATCTGTTATTTCTTGAGCTTTGATATTTTTTAAATATTGTCTTGTCCTTGAAGTTTTCATTTTGGAAATGTATTTTAGGTCATGTTATTAGTAATTAGCCCTTATAAACTACACCAAAATTGTATCGGATTAAAAGGCAGCAAAATGTTACATTATCGCCAATATATGAAAAGTATGACAAATATATTTGTACGCCCAATAAAATGTAGTATGCACTCCCTTTTCATATATTATGTAAAAATCTTATTTAACTATAAATGATGCGTTTAAATGGTTGAGAACTGTTTTCTTTATTTAGGTTTTTCTTTTTCAAAGTATAATTATTCAGGTGTTATACCTTACCATTTCAGATTTCTCTATGTCCTGTTTCGCTTTCTGTAGATCTTGTTGGAATCCTTTTCTTGTCTGAAAGCACACAGGCGAATAATATTATAATTTCAAATTACCAAATGGCAATGTGTATAATGAAAAGCCCTATTAATTGACTCACAACTATGTTGCCCTTTACATTTGTTGTACAATAATGACAACTGTTAGAGTTTTACCAAAAGTGTTATGCATGTTTATCTGTACATTTAGTTACATAAACATGTTTTGAAAGGTGTCACATTTTCTGAATTGTCACGGTTTTGTTTAACTTCTTTTAACTCATCACACAGTTCCTGCCTTGTCTGCAAATGCAAGATTATTGATAATTGTGCATCATATGTTAACAGTAGTATTGTATAAACTTAAGACTATACACCAACCGGCTTAACCAAGCTGAGCGAAATCAGACAAAGTCTGCATAACATGATTCTGCAAGTTTGCCCTGTGTTACTGAATGCGATAATGGTACTCTTAGAGTGGTGGAATTTACCGATGAAACAGGTACTGAAACTATGTGAAAATGGATCACAATTGTTCTTACTTTTGAACCACTTTTGCCTCTTAGTGATCAGGTCAAATCAATTATTATCTTTTTGATGGTCTGATCATGATTCACGTATTGTAAGTACAATTGCAGGTTTTTTGAGCAAGTTCTCCAAACAAATGAGCTTAAGGTGAGTTTTTTTTTCTGTCACAATCAATTCATTTCTTCCTAATTCCACTAATGCATCCGAGTACATTATTGCTCTTATCTTCATTTCTAAAGAAACATTGACTCATTCTAGTGGAGTTGCAGATCCATTTCGTGACCAAAATGTAAGATATCATTGTCCCGTCTATGGAGCTATCAATTTCCAAAAAAACAATACATTCCTCATTTTATCGTCATATCTGGCTTTTCGACAAGGGTTACCTCAAACAACATCGCCGTATGTGTTTATAATTGTAATTGGGAATCTATCTGCGAAAATGATGATGATACTAATCTTCTTGTAATTACAGTTTCCTCGAAAAGTGTTATACCGAACAGACAAGTTTTCAGTTTAGATAAGGAGATCCCTGGATTGAAAACATAATGAAACGAAATTCACAATTATGTGCATTCTGGATGCATCGACACACACACTAATATTTACGTATAGTGTCTCACAGACTAGAAGAAGAGTACGAACATATTATACCGGAATACTCATTAAATGCAAGTAATTTGTTTACCGTGAAAGTTAGAACGTGATGTATGTATCCAGTCGTAAGGTACTTGAAATTATTTATCAGTTTATGTGTTCGATTTACTTTATTTGTTTATTGTTTTAAGTCGACAGTGGCTACGCGAGGTTTAAAGGAGTTGTACTATTGTACTAATTGATACATGTTTGAATATGTGTGAGGTTATTTGCATATAGACTAGTTTCAACTCACAGTACATACGTGTTGCAGTGAACCCGTGTTTCACGGACAGGTCCAAAGCAGTCAATAAATCATTCATTAAAAAAAAACGTTGATGCTTGTTTGGTCATTTGTGTGTAATCAGCACGCAACAACCTTTCAAACTATTCCAAAATTGTATGGGATCAGTAGGCATCAAAATGTAACATTATCGCCAATTTATGAAAGGAATGACACTTGTTTTTCTACACCCGGTACATAAAATGAAGTATGTTCATGTTTATAGAACTTAATTACTAAAGTGATCAGTTAAAATGCTCGTCAACTTTTTCTTTAATGAAATTATTATTTTTAAAGAGCATAAATACAGGTATTGTACAACATCGTTAACCTTTTTAGATTTCGCTATGTCCTGTTTCGCTAGTCAGAACTTATATTACAATTTCAAATGAACAAATGACAATGCGTATATTGAAAAGCCATATTAATTGACTCAGTGCCATGTTGCCCTATACATGTGTTGTATAGTTATAACTTATGTTTGGCTTAAAGTGTTATACATGTATATTTGTATTATAAATTTCAGAACATGTTTTTGAAAGGTGTCACCTTTTCTGAATTATCACGATCTTATTTAACTTCTTTCAACTCATCACACAGTACCTGCCTGGTCTGAAAACGTAAAATGATTGGTTATTGTGGTTTATATGTTAAATGTTCTATTGTATAAAATAAAAACTATAAAACAAATGGACTAACCAAGCTGAGTGAGATCAGACAAAATCTGAATACAATAATGATGATAGTTTTCCCTGTGAAATTACACACGTAAATGGTACCCCTTAATTAATGGAAGTTATCGATAAAAAAGGTACTGTATCTATGTGAAAATAGGTCACAATCGTTCTTACTTTTGTACTACTTTTGCCTCTTGATCAACAGCTCAAGACAATCATGATTTATTTTATGATCAGATAAGTATTCGCTTATTGTAAATACAAATGTAGGAATTTTGCAGCCGTTCCGCAAAAATATGAACTATATGTGAACAATTTTCCATGTCATTAATAAATGATTTTCCTACATATTCCTCTGACAAATCCGAGTCCATTAGTGCTCTTATCTTTACATTTAAGGAACAATTAATTCATTTGTCTAAAGTTGCAGGTCCTGTTTGTGACCAAAATGTAAAATATCATAGTCCCGTCTATGGATCTATAAGTTTCCTAAAACCGAAACATTCCACATTTTAGAGTCACGCGGCATATAATAGCATTTAGTTTAGTTATTCATTTTGGATAACAGCTCATTGAGCAAATCATTTTTGTTATCATTTACCCGACTTTAAATCAAGAATATTCTTTATCATAAATATATCTTAACAAATACGTATTGACTTAACATTATTCAAAGGATAATTGTAAGCGATTCACTGCATGTGCCATCCCTGTAAATATGTTAAATAAGATGCATTACCATATTGTTTTAAATGTCTCACCTTTTCTGAATGATCAAGTTTCTGTTTTACTTGTTGCAGCTCATCACAAAGTTTCTCCCTTTTCTGAAAACATAGAACATTATTACGAAGAATTATCTGTATAAATGACGATGACGGTAGCAATTAAAACTAGACAACTGAATATTTGCTCTCACTTATATAAAGAAAGCCAGAAGTGTTTGACAAAGGTAGTACACATAATTTTTATTTCGATAAGTGCATCCACAGCCTTTCGTTATTGACCTTAACCTAACCTTCACATAATAAAAATGAGAAAATGAGTTTTTTTTTATATTCTTGTAAAGACTATACTTGAAGGCAACGATGGAAAACAAACTGTTCCATGAGCATAATTAACATGAACGAATTAGGTTTGACATGCAATATTTTGTTCTATGTTTCTTGTTTGTTTGTTTTTGTTTTTGTGTTCTATGTCATCGGCGTCTACCCTGTGCAATTAAGCGGGGTTAATGTTTAAACATTTGGCTACTGAGCTTGTTTCTGTAGTTTTTTACATAAATATTACTTTGTTCTTGCCACTTAGTTTGTTCCAATCTTTAGAGTTAATCCTGTAACATACGAACACGCACATGCGCGCGCTCACGCAGACACACAAACATACACACACGCACGCACGCACGCATGCATGCACACACACATGCGCGCGCTCGCGCACATGAACGAATAAATACTATATGAACAGAGTCAAGCGGCATGATTTAGCATTTTATTTAGTTATCCATTTCGGCAAATAGATCATTGAGCAAATCTTTTCTCGTTATCATATACCCAACTTTAAATTAAGATTATTCTTTATCATGAGAATATAATATAAATATATATACAATTACGTATTGATTAAACAGTATGCACCCCAATATTGTATAATCGTGCACTTGCTTAACAAGGATTAATGTAAGCTTTTACGACACGTGCCATCCCTGAACAGATGTATAACAAGATTCATTTACACAACTTTTAAATATCTCACCTTTTCTGAATGATCAAGTTTCATTTTCACTTGTTGCAGCTCATCACAAAGTGTTTCCCTTGTCTGAAAACGTAGAACATTTTGATGCATAAATATATGCATGAATAACGATGACTGTAACATTTTACACAATTAAAACTAAGCAACAGAATGTCAGGAGCGGTAAAATCAGGTATGCTCTCATTTATATAAAGAAGTCCAGAAGTGTTATGTTTGACAAAGGTAGTGTTCAACAATGTTAACAAGATTACGTGTACCACAGCCTCTCATTATTATTATCTGAAGATTGGGGCAAACTGAACTAGGCACTAGGTGATAGGTACATATCAAACAGAACATACATTTTTCATATCTTTTATCGAAATTCATTGTTTTGTCTTTGTTAAGGCATTAGTCAATCTTTAACTAACGTTGATATTTTTCACACAATAGGTTTAAACAAAAGAATGCCTCCTACCAGGAGTAAGAAGGCATTAATGTTCCATTGCATAGGAAATATGATAAGAACAATGCTAATAACTGTGTTACAATCTCTCGGATTCCATTATGCTTGGTTGAATCAGTATTGTGATGAAAATATATGTAGGTCTGTGTTGACGTCTAGACTAAATGATCTTGTATCCAAAACTGGAGGTCAGAACTTAAAAACGTGCAAGAACTTATATAATGTATTGGAAAATGAATTTCATTTTATTCTTGAATGTCCTCAGTATAAGGAATTAAGAAAGTCATATATTACTAATTATTATCGAAATAGACCAACCTACCAAAATTTGTTGAATCAATGCAATCCGAAAAGGTTAAAGTTAAAGTAATTTAGCCCTGTATGTTAATTGTTCATTAAGTTTAAGAAACAAGTATCATTATTATTATGTCTAGTGATAGCTTTTATAAACGTTGTTTCATACATATCTCTTGCTTTCATATACTTTCATGTATTGATTGTATTCTAACACTAACGAAACACTATAAAAACAGATCGTTTCTTGTCTAAGACTCACTGAGGAAAATGGTTGAATATACGGGAAAGAACGGTCCCGTACATCTTGAATATACGGGCGTGTTCGGACCCGTATATTCACATGTACGGACCCCGTATCTTTGGATATATGGAGATATTTTAATTTCGAGAAAAAAAAATGTGCACTATTTTTATGTTATTTAGCGTGTTTTTGAAGAAATACACATTTTATCCATATAATTTTTTGACAAAATATATATGGATATACGGACTCCGTACATGCAACGTATACGGGATGGACATCCGGACCCCGTACATGCAACGTATACGGGATGGATATACGGACCCCGTACATGCAACGTATACGGGATGGATATACGGACCCCGTACATGCAACGTGTACGGGATGGATATACGGACCCCGTACATCCAACGTGTACGGGATGAATATACGGACCCCGTACATACAACGTATACGGGATGAATATACGGACCCCATACAAGCAACGTGTACGGGATGGATATAGGACTCCGTACACGCAACGTGTACGGGATGAATATACGGACCCCGTACACGCAACGTGTACGGAATGGATATAGGTCTCCGTACACGCAACGTGTACGGGATGGATATACGGACCCGTACACGCAATATGTACGGGATTGGAATAAGGACCCCGTACACGGATGAATGTACGGATCTTATACGGGATGGACAAAGAAAGGGTTTGACCGTGTTAGACACGAATGATAAGAAATAACAAATACATGCTGTTTTTTATAAAACATTATTTATATACATAGGAAAAACTACCATTTATATCAATTCATAAGATTTAAAAATATCATGTTTGAGTAATCAATGTTCAATGTCATTCTAGATCTGCCTTAACATAATCATTTCATTGTGGCATTTGCTCAAACAAAATGTTGTATGATTAAAATTCCACTGCCTTGTCAAACAACAATTTATACAGTCTGTTAAAACAAACGTCCAGAAAAAATAACACAACTAATATGAGTTCCATTCCGCGATTTCTTGGCTTCAGGCATTAGGTCAAATTGCGCACGGACATCAGGTCACTGAAAAATGAAATTATACAGACACAACAAGCTTGTGGCGTACAGACATTTGAAATGCAGATTTGATATAATACAGCAATATGGCAAATTCATCACCATGAAGTTCGAAAACCCCGTGATAGAAAAACCATTAGAAAATGTGACACAACCTATATATGTCTAAGTCTAGACTTGTTAAAAATGCACTCTCAAAACATTAAAAACTGTAATCTTTGGCAGTTTTTTAGCAATTGACTGTGATCTTTGTGCTTGAATTGAAGGAATTTATACAAAAGCTAAATCTGAGACAAAATATTTTATGTCAAACGGTCAATCTGAGAGAGTGAAGCTCTAAAAAATTCAACCAGTCCATTCCCTGATGTGATGATAATACATAAACATGAATCTGTGTTGTACATGACATTTCTTTGAAAAATTGTCAATGCATGCCAACTAATATTTAATCAAAGTAAATTCAACACATAGCTTGTATTAATTTATAAATGCATACATATTTATTATTTTGTTTCCCCTCAAAATTGAACCAGCAAGCCAAAAATTGTCTAATGTCAAAATGTCAAACCTTTTAGATTGCCATCTTTATTCTGATGTGCATTTATTCTAATTAAAATATATTTTAAGCTCACAATGCTGTTCCTTAATTAAAATACCAAACCCACATTTCATCAGAATTAAAGTATATCCGGTTGTTCAATGGTTCGCGTTCGAATTATAAATACCTATGCACGGTTCACAGACATAATAACTAACTAATAATCGGTGTCACATCAAAAAATAAATAAAAATTATATCTTATAATATGCTAGCTCGTAGTCTTACCTCATTATTGTTGGGTATTCTTCCTTGTTGCTATTTGGCACATGTAATGACACAGATGATATCGATTCTCGCGCTTTCTGCATCTCGCTGTTACGATTGGCTATTGATTATACGCTCTTTATTGGTTTAATAACCAGCAGCTAAATATTGGCTGATACTTACGCATTTCTTGAAAATTTAAACTAAATATTAAAATTAAGATTATTATAGTCGCATAAATATGCATAGCAAAAAAGAAAAATTGATGTTGTATGGCTAAGAGCCAAATTAAGCTGATTCTGAGACAAAACGTAAATAAGTAAAAATTGTCAAACTTAAGAGAGTGCAAGATAGG
The DNA here is from genome assembly GCF_026914265.1 of Mya arenaria. NCBI lineage: Eukaryota > Metazoa > Mollusca > Bivalvia > Myida > Myidae > Mya > Mya arenaria. The sequence continues at coordinate 61,277,667 of NC_069128.1, forward strand.
GCATCTTTATTGCAACTCCCTCATACCAATGGATGGGTCAGAGTCAACCGCTATCAACGAAAACCATGCAAACTTGAAATTTATAATTATTGTTCTTGATCTATTCAGTCTAATTTCTTCAAAAACAGATGCCTCTTATTTTATATATGACATCAGAGCGGATTTTATCAGCATTCTTCAAGTCAGTTGTCACAATTGTTTAAATACAATAATTAGTAATATAAGGATGCTGGCTATTTATATATGTATTTATTTTTCATATGTATTTATTTTTCATTATTTATATTTATATTTTATTCGGTTATTAAATTTCCCGCAGTCTGTCGAATTAATTAATAAGATTTAGAATTTGTGTGTTTTAGTTGTATTTCGTATAGTTTTATGACCCACTGGCCATGTGGTTTTTCAAAGCAAATGATCATGTCACTAATTGACATAACGCGCGCTGTCAGTCAAACTAGCCGGCCAATACCCGACCGACCAATCAGCGTCCAAATAAGGCGTGGCTTATCAGTCGCCCTTTGTTATCCGCCATGACCTCCGACAATCTGCACTTCAGTAGTACAATACTTTTTTTCCACAATTGTTCATATTTAAGTTTGAAAATTGATGTTTTATGGCTAAAAGCGTTACAATAATACTAACGTTTCAAAAAAAAAACTAAATATTTCGGCAGTTTTCAAAACAGTTGAGATCTGTTATACTGTGAGGTGTCTTATATGACTGAAATGAAGGCATTGATGCCAAATTCATCAGATGAGACCAAAAAAATGTTAAAATTGTCAATCTTTAAAGAGCATCTTTATTTCAACTCCATCATACTCCCTCATACCAATGAGAGGATTAGGGTAAACTGCTTTTAATGAAAAGGAAGTTCATAATAGGAATCAAACTATGAAGAAATTAAGCTAACAATTAGAGCCATTTTCAATAAAATTAAGATCAAAACAAATCTGGTTTCTTCAAAATTATAACTTAATGCAATTTTAAGAAAATGCAATTAGAAAACTTGAAATTGATGAATATTTTTGTTGATTTTAATAAGTAATCGGTCTCTTTTGACGCCTTATCTTAGATATGATCTTCCTTTATCAGCATTCATCAAAGCAGATGTCACAGATAATATAAAATCGTTTGAATACAATTTTAAGTGAAATAAACCTGCTGGATATTTATTTACTTATTTTATTCATTTATTTATTTACCATTATTCAATTCATGCATAATATGATAATAATATTTTCCGCAACTTGTCGATAAAATTAATTAATAATTTTAATAATTCGTGTTTCGTAGATTTATGACCCACTGGCCATGTGGTTATGAAAACAAATGATCTCCGCGCGACATGCACTAATTGAAAAGGCCATAAAAGTACCTTAGAAAAAGACAGTGTTGACACTTCTTAATTATATTAGGTGCCACCTTTCAATATAAAAACAACATATATTAGTTATGCACCCAATTTCTTCGGTCACCCATAAATTGAAATAGTCGTCTGTGGACTTTTCTGAAAAATGTATTAGTTAATTCCTACGATTTACCAGAAGTGATATAGCCTTATGTGTTTATATATACGAGGGAACCGATGTTTCGAACGACCCGGTTTTCAATTCTTCAGTCTGTTATGAAATATATTTCAGTGTATTTTAAGTTTGAAGTCGTCTGTTTACTAAGACACCGATTATGTGTTGCGTTGTAGAAATCCCTTATATGTTCAAAGCCTGTCGTATACTATATGTATACTAAATATAAATTTTAAAAGAAATATCAATAAATTATTAAATATAAATTTTATTTTTACAAATTTGCCATATTGCAAAGCAAAGTGACGGTTAGGAATTATTTTCATAGATTCCGATGTTGGATCGACATGGTAGTGTTTATTCATAATCTTATTACTCATTTACATTTCTCACAATTAACTTCTCGTCATTAACTTCTCATAATTATCATCTCAAATGCCCATATCAACTAATATCGGTCATGCGTTAACAGTAATAAACGGTTATTAACACCTTATCAAATTGAGTTTCAACTGTCATTGCAATTTTTACAACTTGCGAAAATGTTAACACCTAGCAAATGTGTGTTTATTTTGGAACACGCGTTCGGGAAAAAGTGTGAAATTAAGACCTCGAGGGAGCCATATGGTTATGTGCACGATTTGTATACTTGGGACCGAGGATATTGCTCGACTGCTCGACATAATTAGGTTTCGATTACCTAACAAATCTTGATAAACATACAAATTATTTTATATATATATAGTATTTATGCACTGTGCTGTTTGTAGAGTTTTGTGCTGTTCTATGTTTCTTGTTTGTAATTTTGTGTTCTATGTCTTTGGCGTTTGCCCATTGCCACTAAACCGGGTTTATGTTTAAACTTTTTGCTACTGAGCATGTTTCTGTAGCTTTTTGCATAAATTTCGATGCAGCGTCGGTGTATTCTATATGAAAATAGAAGGAAAAAGTTCGGGACTAGGCTCCGACCTCGAGGGAACGCCGGTTCTCGAACGACCAGTTGTTCGAGGGAATGCAGTTTCACTGTCAGTCCTAACATTTAGGAGTGAACCCCTCCACTCATAACCTATATGCCCCATTGGTATATTCAGCATATACGGGGAAACTAAACACTAAGCATGTACGGGAAACACAACATGTCCGTGTATCCGTTTTGTACGGGTAATGTTACTTGTATATTTTCGAACATCCATAATATACGGGATTTGTACACGCCAGTATATTCATCATGTACGGGGAACTAAACATTTCCGGGCCCTAGCCGTGAATTTATCCACCCAGCATTTTCGAATTCAATTATTTTGCATTATATAGATGTCATTGTAATTTCTTCAACGGCTGTTAAAACACACAAACAACGTTAATATTTCTACAAAACGCGACTCCTGTTACTCTCAAACACGTCAAAACGAATAAGTCAATGGTATATGTAATACATGTTGATCGTATCATATAGCTGTCAAATGTAACACCACTCAGCATTGTCAAATCTTGTTCTTCTGTATCATAAAGATATTCTTGTTTCTCAAAGTAACACGGAAAAATGTATACACGTCAATGGTATAAATGTTGTTCGTAAATATATAATATATGCTGTCAAATAATAACAAATTTCCAAACTTTTTTGCAGCATGGGTGTACGGAAAAAAGTACATTTCCGTATATCAATAGTGTACGGGAATTGTTACTTTTCCGTACACTCACCGTGTACGGGAACTTGTATATTTCCGTACATCCATAATATACGGGAATTGTACACGCCCGTATATTCATCGTGTACGGGAATTGTTACTATTCCGTACACTCACCGTGTACGGGAACTTGTATATTTCCGTACATCCATAATATACGGAAGTTGTACACGCCCGTATATTCATCGTGTACGGGAATGGTATAATCCCGTATTTTCAAAGTGTACGAATACCGTACATGCCCGTACACTCAAGGTATACGGAGATGTACGGTACCGTACATCCATCAAAATAGTAAAAGTACCAGTCGTTAGTCAAATCACTCAGCATTGTCGTATTTAATTATTTTTTAGTATTCAGACCTCTTTCTCATTCCACAAAAAGCAGTCAACACCGATTAAAGCATTAAATTTTCTACAACTGTGATTTTTACTAACACCTTCCAATTTTCCTAAATACAGTGATTTTTTTAAGTCAATGGTATAAATGTTGTGTATATAATACATGTTGTCAAAGTAAACACGAAGAGACCTAATTTTATTACAGAATTCATGTTTTTATTATAACATTGATGTACGGGTTAGTACACGCCCGTACATCAAATCCCGTATACTCAAGATGTAGGAGTTTTGTGAATATACGGGTCCGAACACTCCCGTATATTCAACATCCCGTACACTTACCGTACACGATGGATATACGGGTTTCAGTATATTCCCGTATATTTACCCATTTTCCACAGTGACTTGTTCTTCTTAAGATATGTGATTTATAAAAGATTATATAATAGTCTATACAATTAACACTAGACTTTCAGAATGGCTTGGATGGGGATAATGCTAACCGTTCTACTAAAGTATCTTAAGAGTCATAAACGGCGGAAAATAACGAAACTATTAAACAATACATTTCACAATTATGTGCATTCTGGATGCATCGAGACACAATAATTTATAAGTATAATGTTATTAGGGAAATAATATATATCTTTTTACCGCACTATTCATTTACAGTTAAAATGTTGTAGCGTGAAAAATTGCACGTGTTGTCTGTATCCAGTCGTTAAGCGCTTGAAATTAGTTTATCAGTATATATGTTAGTTTTACTTTATTCTTCATTGTTTTCTGATTGATACTGGCTACGGCGAGGCTTAAAGTTGAGTTTTATTGCACATATTGATACATGCTGGAATTTATATGAGATTATTCGTATATAGACTAGTTTCAACCCCAGTGCATTCGTGTTTTAATGAACCCGTGTTTCACTGACTGTTCAAAGGCAGTCAACATAACATTAAATCTATAGGGGTCATCTATTGGCCAGGCTCAGCCTGCATGTCAAGTTTGATGACCATTGGTTTACGCAGTGTTGAGTTATCACTCGGAAAAGCTTTAAAATCCTTTTAACATTAAAGGTCACTGTGACCTTGACCCTTGACCCGATGACCCCTATAATAAATAGGGATCATCTACTCCAAGCTTCATGTCAAGTTTGGTGACCATACATCCAGGGATTTTTAAGTTATTTCCCGTACACGCTTTGATCTACCGACGGGCCGACCGACCGACCGACCGACATGTGCAAAGCAATATACGCCCATTCTTCCAAGGGGGTCATAATAAATTATGTTGATGCGTGTGTGATCTGTTGTGATGTTATTGTATCTCATTCAGATTCGTTTTGACTATTAATATGTGCCTCTAACTAGGTCTTATATTCGATTTTGTTTAATAATGGGTGTCTTTAAATAGATTGTGTAAATGTATTTTAGGTCATTTTGTTTGTAATCAGCACGCAACACCCTTTCAAACTATACCAAAATAGAATGGCATCAGACGGCATCAAAATATAACATTATCGCCAATATATAAAAGGAATGACAGATGTATTACTACACCTGATACATCAAATGAAGTGTCTATTACATGTTCATTTTTCTAGAACTTAAATTACTATAATGATCAGTTCAAATATTTGGCTACTTTTTTCTTTATTGAAGTTATTTTTTTTTCATTTAGCATGTATACAGGTATTGTACAACATTGTATACCTTACCTTTTCAGATTTATCTATGTCCTGTTTCGCTTTCCGTAAATCGTGTTCGAATCCTTTCCTAGTCTGAAAGAAAACAGGCGAAAGATCAAGTCACAACTTGAAATTATATTATTTTTTATAATAACTTGAAATAAACAAATGGCAATGCATACATTGAAAAACTCATATTTAATGACTCCATACGATGTTGCCCTTTTACATTTGTCTAGTTATGACTACTACAATTGTTCTCCTCTGTTTAACCGTACTAAAAAAATCAGATGCAGGTTTGTGAAAGATGTCACCTTTTCAGAATTATCACGGTCTTTTTTAACCTCTTTCAGCTCATCAAACAGTTCCTGCCTGGTCTAAAAACGTAAAAAGATTTGTTATTGTATGTCATATGTTAACTGTAATATTCTATAAAATTCAAACTGTACACCAAATGGCCAAGCTGAGCGAGATTAAAAAAAATCATCAGGTCAAATCAATCATGATCTTTTTATTGATCAGATCATAATTCGCGTATTTTAAGTACATATACAGGATTTTTGCAGCTATTTCACCAAACAAATGAATTATATGTGAGCTGTTTTTCCCGTCATAGACAATTGATTTTCCGACTTATTCTACTTCAAAGGAAAGAATGATTCATTCTGGTTGAGCTGCAGATCCATTGTGTGACCAAAATGTGAGATATCATTTTCTCCTACTTCAGATAAGTAGATACAAATATTTGACCATGCTAGAAATTCTTATCTTGCTCACGGGCAAAGATAAAACAAGTACCAGTATGGGACTCTTTTTTTATTGTCATCACACAGTTACCTCCCTTGTTGAAAACTGTCTGTAGCATCATGGAAACGTTGTATTGTGGCAATATTTGAATCCTAATTAATTATTTATCGCTTTAAATGGCACCATAAAAAGGTTTTCACGCACCATTCAAGAAATATTGCTGCACTCTCCTCAGAAATATTTAAAGACCGATTTAACTATGAACATAATCTGAATCACTGCGCGGATCACGATTTATCACATATCCATACGCATTTATTTTCACCACGCACAAAAGAGTTCCGGCAAAAAAAAAATGTTTACTTTATTTTGTTTAACTGAGGTGGGAGAAGTAGCATCCACAATAGCCGCTCGTGTAAGATAGGTTCATCCCAACCCTTGCGTAGGGTGTTTAGCGGAAACACTCTACGCTCGGGTCAGAAAGAACCTATCTTACACTCTCGGCCATGCAAGATACTTATAATCCAGTCTATGGGGCTATCAGTTTTCAAAAAAAAATAAAAAAAACATTTCTGATTGTATCATCATATCTTGCTTTTTGACAAGTATCACCTCAAACAACATCGCCATATGGCTGCCAATTATCATTGGGAACCTTACTGCAATAATGATGTTGCCATTTATTTTTTGGTAATAACAGATACCTCAAAATGTTGCATACCGAAGAGACTAGTTTTTATTTCAGATCATATTTTGCCATAGTCCGTGCTAATGTTTACTTTTGCTTTTACCTTTTCAGAATAATCTTATCCCTATTGCACTTGCAGTAGCCTGTGCTCCAACCCCTTCTTAATCTGACGGCGTATAGAAAAAACATGAAGCTTGAAGACGTCCCAAAGGCAATGACAATATAATTTTAATTTATTTAGTTATGCAGTAAATAAATACAAACAAAATAACTATTCCATTGGTGTTTAACCAAGCTCAGTTTATAACACGGTTGTGTGGTGAAGAGATGAAGAAATGAGACAAAATTGAGGCTAAAGTATTTAAAAAAAATATACTAATAAAGGTGATTTCTAGGACTTTTTTCCAAAACATGGCTAGTGGTGGTGATGATTGTTATTGTGCGAGTAGTGATGATGATGAAGAATCAGAATAAAGTGAGAAAATACCAGTGAGAAAACACTTCACGCTTTTGGGAATTGCAGGAAATTCATCCAGGTGAAAAGATAAGAAAAACGCAATTAAAACAGCAGCATTGTTAGGTTACACATTTGTCTACTGATGAGAAATTAAATAGCATAGTTGGACAATTGAACTGGAACTTTGCAGTGAGCTCGAATCGCGTGTTGAATACCTAGCAGATGTGCGATAAGCAAATGCTATTAAGAAAACCCCTCAGTATTTTTTTTTATTTACAGTGAAGCCAGAAACATAAGAAAAAGGGTGATTTTCTACGGCATTACAGGAAAAACTATTTTATCAGTATGACGATAAAAGCCTTTTACTCGGTTTCTTGGAGAAAGAATTGGACTTAGATTGTGAAAATGTAAATATAGATAGAGCATACAGACTGGGCAGGACGTCAGCGAACAGAAATCGGGAAGGTTGTGATATGAAAATACCCCTGATAGCACGGTTTAGAGACTATTAGTACACCGAAATCATTATCAGAAGAACAGTAGTTTTGGTTTAAATAGACAATATCCGAAGGAGATAGCAAACGCACGATCGGCATTGTATAAGTCAGCAGAAGCAGTAGAAGCAAGATATAACCGGAGAAAAGATCACTATCAAGCAAGACTATAGACGGTTCGAAGTATTGGGCACACATAGCATGGAAGAGTTTAACAGGAAAGTATCAAGTTTAGAGCGAAGATCAAGGATTTATTCCAATGAAACAGTTGTGGACGGTGAAGAAACTGTCGTCAAAACAGACACGCCAGATCAGATGTCAACAACGGAAGTGCGTTAAGTAATGTACATGTAAAAAAACGTAGCGAACGATGGACAAAATATAAACATGGATTTATCTTACAGTAATCTATTTAAATTTATCACGAAAAATCCATTCAATAGCCTCCAAAATCATCAGTTGCCGATAAAAAGAACAGCACAACACATATACCCCGAACGCCATCAACTAGAACGACGAAACCCCAAACGAGTGGGAAACCAATTGTAGCCAGCGATTGAAAAAAAAAGAAGTGTAAGCGGTGACAAATATATTGTGGGAATCGATAAAATGTCCAGGGGATCCCAAAATAAGACTGCGCTTAACACAGCGAGGAACGAGAAACAGTGCAAGAGTACAGATTAGAAGCCAGCGAGTGAGAAGTTGGATAGCGGGATTTCAATGACAGAGTAGGCGAAAGGCCTGATTTTGTCGTATGTGGCAATGCTCACTTTTGTTTAGAAGATAATTACTAGATGATTATGTCCACGATGATTTTTTACCAAGAAGCAATTTAGATAAGACTGTAAATGGAAATATGTTATAAGATTTTCGTACGATGTCTGGATTTATAATTTTGAACGGCAGGGTAGATTAGATGCGGGTATAGGCAAATATACATTTGTTTATTATCTTGGATATAGCACCATTGATTAAATTTTATGTCAAAATAATATGTTTTCATATGTGAATAACTTCAAGGTTTAAGGTCCCAATATACTATCTGATCATTGCATTATGAGTTTTACATTTAGTTGTACAACAATGTTTTATACGAGTGAATACGATGTACTTTGTAATGAGGCAGTGATATTTAGCATAATATTTTTAGCTTACATTTAGATACAAATGGAGTGATGAGAGAAAAAAAAACAGATTATGTTAATGCATTACATAATGAATATGTTTCAAATAATAGTAGTTCCCGGAATATTAATGATATTGATAAAGCATTAAATAATTTTGCAATATTATATAAGATGTTTGTTCACCATTGTTTAAAAAAGTTTTTCTACAAATTATATCTCCAGTTATTATAAAACTGATGATCCTATATATTTTGATAATAAGTGAATGTACTAAAAACATTGTTATTACAAAAAAATGAATGTATTCACAAATTAATGTGATAAAAATAGAAAACCTATGGTAGAAGCTAGAAATATCTATAAAAGTACTGTTAGAAAAATAAATAAATGCATGATAGACAACACACATATAACCTAGAGAATGCTTGATTATCAAATGGTAAACTTAATTGGAAATTGTTAAAAGTGTCAAATTGAATGTGTCAAATTAAGATTTCCTGGAGAATTTGAAAGCTTTCAATAACCCAGACTCAACTTCTTATCGACCTGGTGAAGATATTATACATTTTCATGAAGGATATGTACTTGGAGATTTGAATACTATGTTTGAGGAACTGAATGAATCGTTCAATAATGCTGAAATTGTTTAGGCATGCAGGCATGAATTTTCGTTAAATGAGTTTTTATAAAATATGTTTTTGTAGTGATTGTTTTGATGCTGTTTGAACTTTGTTTAATGAGTTGTTGTAGAGGGGATATTTTTCAGAGGCATGGTCAAAAATAATTTTCATTTCATTACATAAGAAAGGTGATAAGAATAATGCTAATAACTTAAGGGGAATTACATTATTAAGCACTTTTGTTGAATTATTTACTAAAGTGATAAATTATGGGTTGAATTTTTGGGCTGAAAAGTATCATGTGTAAATTGAGGCTCTGCATATATGTAAGTTATACTTTATATAAAAAAATCTGGTTGATACTGGCTATGACAAGGCTTAAAGTTGTTGTTAAATAGTACTTATTAATAAGTGTCGGGATATGTTTGAGGTTTATCGCTTATGGACTAGTTTCAACCCCAAGTACATTCGTGTCTCGGTGAACCCGAGTTTCACGGACCGTTCCATGGCAGTTAACACATCACTCATTAACAAAACTATGTCGATGCGTGTGTGGACTGTTTGTGATGTGTGTGTATCTCATTCAGTTTCGTTTGGACACTTACATTGTTCCGCTAACTGGGTCTTATAATTGAATTTGGCCAGTTGGGCCTGTCTCTTAAGTGACATTGTGTCAATGTTATTTAGGTCATTTTGATTGTAATTAGTAGGCAACACTCTTTTAAACTATACCAAAATGTATGAAATCAGAAGGCATCAAAATTTAACATTATCGCCATTATATTAAAGGAATGACAAATGGATTTTAACATCCGGTACATAAAAAATCAATCCATGGATCTCCTTATCTTAAATGAAAACTTGTCTGTTCGGTGTAACACTTTTCGAGGAAAGTGTTATAACAAGAAGATTAATATCATCATCATTTTTCCAATAGATTCCCAATTACAATTATAAACCCATACGGCGATGTTGTTTGAGGTAACCCTTGTCGAAAAGCCAGATATGACGATAAAATGAGTAATATTTTGGTTTTTTTGAAATTGATAGCTCCATAGACGGGACAATGATTTCTTACATTTTGGTCACGAAATGAATCTGCAACTCAACTAGAATGAATCAATGTTTCCATAGAAATAAAGATAAGAGCAATAATGTACTCGGATGCATTAGTGGAATTAGGCAGAAATGAATGAAATGAAAAAAACAACTACTTACCTAAAGCTCATTTGTTTGGATAACTGGCTTCAAAAATCGTGCATTTGTACTTACAATACGCGAATCATGATCGGATCATCAAAAAATAATGATTGATTTGACCTGTTTACTAAGAGGCAAAAGTGGTTCAAAAGTAAGAACAATTGTGACCCATTTTCACATAGTTATAGTACCTTTGTCATTGGTAAGTTCCATCACTCTAAGAGTACCATTAACGTGTTCAATAACACAGGGTAAACTAGCAAAATCATTGTATGCAGACTTTGTCTGATTTCACTCAGCTTGGTTAAGCCATTTGGTGTATAGTCTTAAGTTTATACAATATTACAGTTAGCATATGATGCACAATCATCAATCATTTTACGTTTTCAGACCAGGCAGGAATTGTGTGATGAGTTAAAAGAAATTAAACAAGACCGTGACAATTCAGAAAAGGTGACACCTTTTAAAAACATGTTTCTGAAACTAAATGTACAGATAAACATGCATAACACTTTTGGTAAAACTCTAACAGTTGTCATTATTATACAACAAATGTAAAAGGCAACATAGTTTTGAGTCACTTAATAGGGCTTTTCAATATACACATTGCCATTTGTTAATTTGAAATTACCATATAATTTCAAGTTCTGACTTGATATTTCGCCTGTTTGCTTTCAGACCAGAAAAGGATTTCAACATGATCTACAGAAAGCGAAACAGGACATAGAGAATTCTGAAATGGTATGGTATAAAATGATGTAGAACACCTGTATAATTATACTTTTGAAAAGAATAACCTAAAAAAGAATACAGTTCTCAACCATTTAAACGCATCATTTATAGTTATATAAGATTTTACTAGTGAAAAGGGAGTGCATACTACATTCTATTGGGTGTAAAAAATTCATTTTTTAACAATTCTTGAATGCAATACTGACTTGTTGGTGTTAATATAAATAATGAATTGCGTAATTGATGTCATTATCGGGAATATGAACACATATACTTTAACCAGCCAAACTGCGTCCACACCCTGATACTGACACCAATCCCTTAATTCATTTCTTCATTAGAAAGCATTTCTGCTCTTACTTTTTAGATTTCTCCATGTTCTGTTTCGTATTATGTAACTCTTGTTTAAGCCCTTTCAGTGTATAAAAACACACATGCAAAACATAAAGCACACAGTTGCCATACTATCATCATAACACATAACGTAAAATGCCTTACGCAAATGCAATTGTTTATATTTCAAAGGCATGTTAATTTATATTGTTCCCTTGCGCGTTTAATTTTATAAAAAGAACTACTGTAAGTGGTGTTTTCCTTACTTTTTCATAAAATCCGAAATCCCGTTTGCTTGCAACAATTGTTCTTTGAACTCATTTCTTGCCTGAAAAAGAGGATGACAGTTTTGCATAAATTTTGAAGTTTGAAAACAGAGTTCAATGGCAACGACGCTTTAATAGCATTATTGCAAATGGAAATATTGAAACCAATGTCTGCAAACCCACATACGTGTGGGCTATACCAGGAATTTATCATAGATATGCAGGATAAACAATTAAACAAATATGTAAAGAGTCTCACCTCATCTAGGTCTCGTTTAACTTGATTTATCTCGTCATATAACTCCTGATTCGTCTAAAAACGTGAAAAATATATTTAACAGAAGTTATCTGCACGGAAGAAAACTAATATTAATCAGTTACTGCATGATTATTTGGGTACCAATCAACTATCGACCTCGGGCAACAGCTCAAAATGTCATTCCCGACAAGGGACAACAGTTTTAATTTCTACCAAACTTGATATGATAAAACTGTTCCATAACTTGATAAAAAATTCATCTAATCGAAAAACCTATCGGCTTAATTACCCCACCAATAGTTTATTTCAACATTTTTTAAACCATAAAAAACTTTAAAGATATGTCGTTCAATAGTAAAACTTGGAAATTCCGATGACGGCATTTACCGAGGAATGGTTCAATTAAAGTATGAATATGTTAATCAACAATGCGGCCTGAAACGGCACAATAACGGCTTCCTTTAAACACATATTCCTGTCTTTCAGGTCTGTTCTTGCAATGTTGATGAACCCTTTTAAGCGGCTTAAAGAAATATTTTGTTTACAATATTTAGTATTCGATTTTGCGATTTTTTCCTTATCGCTTAGTATAAATATAAAGGAAGTGTCTACATTGTGGTATGTGCAAGATGGTAAATGTCCTTTTTATATTAATGATCGAACAAGATTTTACCGCTTAGCAATAACACGCGTGCAATTAAAATAACGCCTAAGTATACTATTATTTACAAACTAAAATGATTACCGTTTCTGCTTTATCTTTGTCCAGTCTTGCTTGAATCAATTCTTCAATAAGCTCCTTACGCGTCTGGAAATAATTCATTTTGTGATAACCAATGCAAAAGTTCAAATATAAGAAAAATGTATATGATATATGTACTAAATAGCATTAAAATGCAATCTGATCCTTATTTATGGCCAGTAGTTTGTCCTCTTTTTGGATAACCTTTTTGATTTGGTAGACGCCTAAATGTATTAATTCATAGAAGGAACTGCTTGGGTTAATCAAGACTAAATGACGTTGTTTTGTGGTGTGACAATGATATTTCGCCACAAAGTTACCTGATGAAACACAACTCATATTTGTTCAAATATGTGATTTCGTTATGCCTCCTACCCCGATAGCATTTGGGTATCCTTTGAAAATGTCAGAACAATAAGACTAATTCCGAAGCAAAATATTAGAAACATACTCCTTTGGGCTTGACAGATTGCAAATTAAGCCAGCTAACGACCAGTTTGTATTGGAATAGATAGCAAACATACTATATTAAATAACTGCAGCTATAATGTTTTCCTTTTTTGCACTCTTTTAACCTTTAATCATTACAGAAATTGTATTGGCTAAAGCACACACATAAACAAAATAGCAAATGGCCATATGAAATGACAAGCTTAATTGTTCATAGGAAACCTGAGTTTGATTCTTACAAATAAAAGTGCAGTTTTCAAATAAATCTGTATACGGGTACAATTAATCGAGTTAATGGTACATGTATTTTTGTTAGCCTTTTTGTTGTATAGAGTTGTATATACAGTTATAGCTTTTATTCGCTTATTAATACACTACTGAAGTAATTCATCTTAATAGATATTCCTACATGCTTTATTATTGAGAACCGACCAGTAAAAGGATGCATTTGTTTGCTAGCATTGAATATTATACCTTATACATGTCGTCATTGTCGGACGCATTGGGATTACATAAAACAAATAAATCTCATAAAACATACTTTTCGATTTTCGACAGTTGCATATACGATTGAGAACGTGGTTCCTTCGTCGCTTCCATCAACTTCCTCCTGAAGTTCGCAAACATCAGTCAAGTCTTCAATCAAACACTTTAAGGCAGCCCTATTTTCCTTTAAACAAACATTTTTAAAGGTATTCTTATATTCAGCTTCTTTCATCTGCTTTTTGGCTTTCGAAATTCCCTTGTCAAAATTCCGACTCATTAGGTAAAGGCGACCCGTTAACGAGTTGTTCACAAACTCATTGAGTTGACTTTCCTCTTGAATAGCCCAAGACACGTTCTCTTCACAAATGGAAGAAATGCATGAAAAGGTGGCTATGTTTTCCTCGTGAAATTTGTGCACGTCTTCTTTGAAACTACTGATCGAATCTTCCACTTTCCGTTTTAGTTTATTTTCCAAATCATCCAATTCTTTATTGCATTTAACCGCATGGGTATCAACTTTTTCTTTTTTTATATCAACTTTTTCCTTCAGGCGCTTACTTTCATCTTTAATATCAACTAAAACTGCAGACATAGCATTAAACTGGTCGTAATCAATATGGTTTGCCTCAAGACACAGATCAACAACCTCATGACCACATGATATATGATCCGAACGAAAGCATCGACCACAGATCATTAATTCATGAATTTTACAAAATAATAACGCTCTTTCAGTCGGATGATTTTTACATATCTCCTCTGTGATATCGTACAAAATGTGTCTTGGATTGTATCCATCCTTTCCGTACATCTTTAGAATGTGGGTTTTAAATGCCCTTCCTGTCTTGTGAATTCCGACACACGTTTCACCAATCTTTCCACATGTATTGCAGTATCCAACTGCCTTTTCCTTACAACACATTTCACACGGAACTTGGTTGTCTGCCATTTTAATTGTTGATTTTAAAGATCTCTTTATAATCCGAATTCAAAATGTATATTTAAATTCACTATCATAAAATAAATAGTGTGAATTCAAAGAAATCTGTAGTAAAATGTTATCATTAAACACCGGGGACAATCGACCTAAATTGTTTTGAGAAGCAATTAACTTTCTTGTTTAAATAAGATCTTTTTATAGGTAAAATCATACATAACCATAGTCTTTACCCAAACACTTTATTTATCATCGTTCAAAAACACATTAATCCATATAAAAAGCACATAAAGAAATAATCTTTATTTAACTTCTTAAATTCAAAACTCGACAGTAAAAACTATTGGAAAGCACACGCAATGTTTTCAATGTAAACAATCTATGTACATTTAGTTTTGATAAGAGAAGATATAAAGTGTCAACTTCGCATGTGAAGCGGTTCTTATCAGTCATTTATCGTATGTTTACGTGCAGTTGACACTGGTTTCAGTTTGTCAACATAATAAGCTTAAAAACGTCTGGCAACCTTTTTTACCCATGTTTAAGAAACTTACTATTCTTTTCTTCTTTAATACTTCTTAAAAACAGCGTTATTGTAATGAAGAACAACCAACTGTATGTATAGCCCCCTTTCTCTATTTATTAGTAAACATACTGTATATGCATAAATATTGATACATTATAATGTATCTCCAAAGTATTTCTAACCAAGACATCGACGTATTACCATATGCTGTATTTTACCTGTTTTGTACACCACTTTGTACATTAGCCATTCATAAATACGTAGACTTTCTTAAAAAGTCAAAACGTTTTATAGGTCGTCTTACAATTTTAGTGAAAATTTTTACTAATGTATTATTGTCAGTATACTGGAGTAAATCAGTGGGTTTCATTTTGTATTTTGATCATTGTTTCAACACTTAAGACGGAACACAAGTTTACCTTTTTCTCATTACGCAAAAAGTCTCTTAAGATGATCTCTTTAATTATCTCTACTGGTGCAGTCATAACTCTTTTGAGTTCGCTTATTTTTAAGGGTTGATGAAATAAAAAACTGCTTTTTAAGGCATTAACAAAATGACCATCCCAAACTGTAAATCGAAAAACAACAACAACACAATTAATAACGACGTTATTTCAGAGTACCTAATATGCACACTTAGTACATTTTCAATAAAAGTGTTATATAATGGACGTTATTTTGCAATGTTATATTGTTTAGGCATATGTCAATGGCACAAACCTTTCATATAACTATGTAATTACCATATTAATTTCGAGGCTAAAAAGTGGGCTTTTTGGACAACTGAAATCTTCGTCACTCGGATTGAATTGCAACGTCGTGCTCTGTCTCACCTACTTTAAAATAAAACTTCTTTACGCATATTCAATATACCTAAATCACATTTGGATCATTCAGATATCAGATTTTGTTGAGTTTTTTTACAATGATTCCCAAGTGCATAATCGCAGTGTTAGCAAAGACAAATCTGCATTATACAGCACGGTAATCAATGCTCGTATGAACTATGCAGAAATGCCACAACCGCTGTGTTGTGTGCAAAGGGAAAGGCAAGAAATGGTTGGTGTGTCTGAAATGGGCATACATGTTTCTAAAAATATATGTGCTCTTAGATCGCCCATGCGCCGATGACATTGAGTTTTCCCCGTTTTCTTTAGTTTGTAATTAACACCATTTACTGTCAAATGCTTGTAAATTCGCGGAATCGAGTAGGACAGAAGAAACGTTTCTGTTTTGAGGATCCACCAAACAATCAAAGCTACAGTTTGACCCCTTTCCAGATTATGATTACTTTAGGTACGGTCACTTCGAATTTGTCTTATAGCTTAACTTGTGAAAAATTCGAATAGGACTTATGAGAATCGGTATTTCTTCAAACGTTTTCTTTATTAATATAGCGTTGATAGATTCAGACGATTTCAACAAAATAGATCAATAAAGATTATATCTCCACCAAGGCTTATCTGTTAAACTAATGTCAGTTAAAAGGTAGCATGTACTTAGGTATTTGCATTTCTGTGAGGGCAAAATTTTAACCAAGGATTGTTCACACTTTTTGCTCATCTTTTTTAAGTTCATTGATTCTGGTAAATACACCGACAAACGTCAAGTATGTAATATCGACGATCTACAGAAAAAAGAGCGGGCTTCCTCGGCCTAAGTGCCTCTGCTCTTCTTTCTGCAGATCGGAAAACGTGAACTCTAACATATACCTAACAACGCCACCATAAGAACGTTTTTCTGTATGAACTATTTTCAGGTAAACTTTAAAATTTGGTGTACAAAAAATAATGGCCACCTTTACATGTTTTATTTCTTTTAAAATCACATGTCAAACGACCGTATCAAATAAACATCTTTTCTTTTTGCTCACAGTTTATCAATGTTTTGTTTTTGCTTATGCACATATGATAAGAAATACAACATTTATCTGTTAATCCTTTTATAAAAATGCATTTAATAAAAAAATCTCATAAACATTGCAACCATACTCTTTCATATCTGCAGTTCTGGCATTAAAATATCCAAAGATACAAATTTTATCACATTAACTGTAAACTGTTCAATATCCTTTGGTAATATCTTAAAATGGTCAGCGTTTGCATAATCCGAAAGTGGCAAGTATACGACACCATACACAATATTATCGCTATATTACAAAATGACATTTAACAGGTTACAGTTAAGTCTGATAAAATTATGTCAGCGTTTTCATAATCCGAAATTTAAGTGGTTAGTATACGACACCATACAAAATATAATCGCTATATTACAAAAGGACATTTAACAGTTTACAGTTAAGTCTGGTAAAATCATGTCAGCGTTTTCATAATCCGAATTTTAAGTGGTAAGTATACGCCACCATACAAAATATTATCGCTTCCAGTTTTTGTGAGATAAAAAAATCACTCCCTGAATCAATTACTTTAATCAACTACGGTTGGAGAGAAGTTTTTATTTCGACACATAGTCGACCTGTTGTTTTTTTAACAACATTTTGCCTATTGTTATAACAAAAAGTATCATTCGGGATTCCTACGGTATCTAAAGAGTCGGTCTTTGTTTACTTTATACCTATTATGTCAAAATCATTAATATATAGAATTTCGTATGTATGCTCATGTGTTGTCTGTCGTGTTCGTTCTGTGCGTTATTTGTATCAGTGTTACAGTGCTCAAGGATGCCAACATTTTCGAGGCTTTTCATTATAGATCCATCGTCATTTGAAATCAATGAGCAGCGTCAACTTGTAGGCCTCATTTTCGGTTTGGATTTCTGTTCGGACATACCTGTACATTGAATGTGAAGATCGTTAACTGAGTTTGAACACATATGTGTGGATGATTTCAATCGTCTATAAAGTCACATATCAACTGTCGAAACGACCCCATCTCAGTCTCTTTGGATGTTGTGTTGGATAGTTTTTCACAAACCTTAGTAAATTCGACTTTTGGGGCAATATGTCATTTTGAATACGATATATGTTTGATACATGCAATATCGGCTGTTCTACTTTACAACCAATCTAATCAAAGCTGAATATTTTAAATCGGTATGAGATCGTTGTTCAGGTGTTGGTGGTAGCTCGGGCGATTGAACCCTGGAGTTGGAGTGTTGTACGCCTAGGTTTGGGTTCCTTTGTAAAACGACGATCCTAAACTAGTTCCTGATAGATAAATTATTTAATGCCCATTTATATTACTGGCGTTGGGCAGGTATTCGGAGGGGCTATGGTATTGAATACCTGTGATGCCTTTGTCGATAAAAACACACCCGGTGGGTAAATATATTGTAGTCCGTTCCAGCTAATTGCTTCATCATATGTTCGTAGGGTTTTTCAACATTTAGTGAGGTTTTGTGTACCTGTTCGCTTACCCTTTCCAACTCATGCTTATCTTGTTATTTGTCCCTTTCTTCGAGCCAGATATAACTTTACTCTCCTCCACCATTGTTTTGTTTTCCCTGCTTAGTGTTGCCGACAAATTACATGATTTATATGTTATTTACAAACACATTTTGCACTAATTATAAAAAAGCCGATTTGAAAAAGAGTTTAAATCGTTTATCTGACCAAAATATTCTCTGCCGACAATTAGGTGCTTTAAAATGTTCCGAGCAAGAGTAAGATGTAACATGATATAATTACTGTCAAGTGTTGTTATTATCAAATCTTTAGCCGGGAAGCCTGTAGCCTGTGTTCAGCTACAACACAGCTACATAGACTTTTAGTCAGAATAAAACATCCAAATAATTACATAATTAGTTTATTTATTATACATCTGATTACAATGCACATGTCAATGTATTTGTATAACTGTACACTTTTCTGTACTGAAATAGTGTATTTGCTACAGTAGTTTATACCAGCCTCATTTGATATGGGAACAAGCAGAAGTTTTTTGTTAGAATAGAGTTGTATTAGTACTCGTGCAATGTAAAATATCATCAATACATTCAGATTATGTACCATTTCCAAAAATTAAATAACACCTTTACCATCTTCATACTATATATTCGTGCAATGTAATATAATAAATTACCTTCAATATATTCAGATTATGTTCCATATTCAATGATAAAATATCACAATTACCATTTTCATGCTACAAATAATCAATGATTTATCACGTGCAGCTTGCCAAATTAAAGTTAAAAAATACTGTTTGAAAATAGATTACATCTGATATTTATGATAATTATTAAACCATAAAAGGTCTTCACAACATTGTCACTGATTAACCCATTTAGCTTTTACAAAATGCTTATGCGTATTTCCACAATATATAATATCAACATCAGGTGATTAATTAATGATACAGTGATAATACAAGTTTTTAAGTATGATGAACTTCTTAAAAATATACTTGTTACTTTTATGTTATAACCGAACATTTTCTCTAAAAACACACTTATATTGATGATTTTTCTGTAACAATTATAAATAAGAATATACAAACACAGATTTTTCAGACTAGTTAACCTATGTTGATTTAGCTTTTTTATACATTTTGAAAACATATAAAATTGCAATTAAAGGAAGACGTAAGAAAGTCATACATATGTTGAACATAAACATTAAAAATATATATTGCAATTTGACTGAATTTCACTACATTTTGTTGATTGTTTCTTGAATGTATTAAACTTGGAATTTCTCATAAAAATGACATGGACATGATCAAGTCTATATCTCTGATAGATATTTACAAAAACCAAAATTAGTAAATCATGTCACTGAGAGCGGGGTTCTACAGTGGACATTGTTAATAAGTCGAATTTTATATGTGCCATTTTTGAGATTGTCTTTACCTAATTGTGATGACAAAGTACCAAAACGAGGAAGCGAATTTAAGAGAGATTGTATTTATGCGTAACTTACACTATTATTGATTTATTCCGGAAATGGACTCCGTTAGTTACAACAAAAAGCAACCGTTCCATAGCCGGTTACACTCGACCATTTAAAACGATACTGATCGTCTGTCGAAACTAGTATTCCTAACAATGTGATAAAATCATAAAAATATAACCCAAATTGATTTATTGATTTTAAAAAGTTATTAATAACAGTAGAAAATAAGACATATAAAAAACCTCCTTGTTAAAATAATTAATACTTAATATCTCATAAAGCCGCACCCATTGTACATTTTATATTATGTATGTTAATGCTGTCCATATGTGGGGACCTTATGCTTTTGTGAAATAAAGGTTGAAAAGTTGAAATTTGTTTAAAAGTTACTTTGTCTACATACAAAATTAAAAAGCGCAACTATTATTATATTAATTAAAATTAAAGAATCTTATCATATGCTGGTTGATAACATGTTCTGTAAATAGAATAATATAATCTTACATAATGCATTGTCATAATAAACAACACATTATGTGACCCAATACTGATAAGTGATACAGGTTAAGAATCTAAATAACCGGGAAACATACAATTTCACGACAAAATTCACAGATCAACACACGTATGGACAAACTCAATTGTATCTACGGTATTGTGTATTACACTAAGTGCTTTACTTATGCTTAAAATATTTATAAACATATACATTAAATTTCATTTTAATACAAAAAGGGATTTTCCCAATCTTTTATTACACTACCTTAAGAGTCACTTAAGCCAAACTATATCTATCCCGACGATCCCTATAATCCAACGAAATACAATTAAAATCGGATGAACATTTAAACTTATGTGTAGCCAGGTACAGTTTAAGTAAGAAAGACAACTTCGATTGGAAGAATCATTTGGATGATCACTCTTAAATTTTCTTTGATTATGACTGTTATTCAGCAATAATATTGTGGGAAATAATTATTTGATTATCGGTTTCGTTGAGTTCAATTAGTCTGTCATGATTTACCTTTTATAATTCATTCGCATGGTCAGTCAATGTTTGGATATGTTGTCTGTTTTATTTGCAACGTGTCGAAATGATCTTTAGAATAATCAGCTATATTAAATTTAGTTTGTTGTTATGCATTACCGTGACAAGTGCACACTTTGTATTTGAATTGAAATGGCAGTTTTGTGGTGGTCCTACGAAATGTTAAAAATAGCTGAGCCCTACTTCATGATATTTCCATTATTGAATACACGGTTAAAATATTTGTCATGATGGTTGACTATATCTTTTGCATCTTTTAGGCGAACAAAGCTAACGTAAGATGACATCATTAATATGAAAACTCTTTTTGGTAATGTCATGGCGGAGGTAGCGTTCACGCTGACCGCGCGATAAACAAATTGCGTACATAAAGGTTGAAACTAACTTTACCAGGAAAAAGCGCTTCTGAAATTTTAAAAGCACTTGAGGAAGTCAGAGTCTACTCGAATATTTTATTATCGTGCGATGGGAGCGAGAATCGTATCTTGGCCCCTACTTCATAATTGTCTTTCAACCCAGTATTGCTCACGAAATTCATAGTTTCTAAACTACTATCAATCATTGTTACTCAATGAGTTTGTATTTTCCTTAAAAATAAAGGAATTTTGTCTGTGTCCCTGCGCCGAGGGTAAAACAACAGCCGGTTTCAAAAGCCCGTCTACGGCTGATAATATTTGGTTACGATACGGAAGACTCACTTATCTGCAATAAGAAACTCTCCATCAATGCAGTTAACAGAACATATTACCCACTGTGAAGGAGCAAGAAATGTGACTTCACCACAAATGTGTACGACAAAAGCGACCTTGACACAACCAAAAGGTATGTTTTTTTTAATTTTCTTTAGTATATTGAATCAAATTAAAACAAGACCCAATCCATGGTACGCCACATGATTTCAGCTTTCACGTGGTATACTGTATGTCATTCTTGATGTTGTAGTTTTTGAGAACATTAAAAAACAAAGTTGGAATCGGCGATGGGAGTGCGAATAAAGCTTTAAATACTTTATTTGTTAAAATGTATGGTATATCTTTTAGATGGAGAGTCGACAATCTCAGGTCTGCACATATTGTGACAAGTTCCTTGCGAACATTTCCAACCTGCGGCAGCACGAAACAACACATATCGGAACGGGCAAGGGTTATATATGTGCTGTGAAAAGATCAGGGCAAACTTGAATAGACACAGGTTAGTTTATTCAGAAAAGTTTATATTAGAAACCTTAAAGAAGTATCGCGTTATATAACTCAAATCTGCAAAACCTTTATTTTGTTTATTAGTATGACAAAACTGTTATTATTTATCGAATAGGTAAGGCCGTAATATTTTCAAAATCAAGTTTTCGTCGTCGGCTTCTGTTGTCGTAACGTCATAACCGTGTCTTTAACTTGATTATATTTTACAAAAAGCGTTGTAAATGTGTAACACGTGTAAATGAACCATTGTAAAGCGCGGCATCGGAGCACCCTTTCCAGGCAAAAGAAAATGCACAAAAGCAACATGGATTAATTATAATATTGCTTTATTTTACGTTTGATTTTTTACTGTTGTTCCATGGATATTAGAATAACATATTGTATTTTCTCACAATATTTTTTTAAAGTAATCGCCGTAAGTACATAACCAGGAAAGTATTTTTAGAACTGTTTTAATAAATTCTTGCTTTTGTTTGAGGCGATGAGTTTTTAGCTCGTCTATTCGAAGACTAAGGAGAGCTATACTACTTAGCCTAGCGTCGGCGTCAAACCATGTTTAAAGTTTTGCATGAAAGCACCTTTAAGTCATTATCACAGCAACTACTTAATGTAATGCATTGAAACTTGCATATAATGCAAATTATTGCCTTTTATTATTCGATTCGAATTTTAGAGAGGTGATTCCAACTATCCAACCGACTAAATAAATCAAGTAAGATAAGTCTATTTTGCACATAATGTAAATAATGATCCTTTGTTATTCGACTAAAAGATTCTGGTTAAGGTTTTGCATGTATTACCAAAACTTTGCAATCTAAACTTAAAAGCGACGGAATAGTTGAGCGCGCTGTCTCTGTGACACCTCTTGATATAAACGATCATTGTACTGTGATTAATTTCATTTGTTTTTAAACTTTATTAGTTAATTCTTGTTTTAGTTTGAGTCGATGTGTTTGAATACATGATAATTGTAATGTGATTCATTTCACTCTTTTTCTGATTTGTTATTACATTTTTATGTTTAAGTTTTGCATGTAAACAGCCTTATCAGTATTACATGCTATATCAATCCAATCGTTATTCATAACTGTGATTCGTTTGTATTTTTGAAATAAACACTATACACGTTTTTAAATATCAGTTTTATTTGATTTATCTTAACAATTATTCCCATACAATAACAATTATTGCCATATAAGTGACATATCAATAAAGAATAATGGCAAATCATATCGATCAGTCAACATTGAATGTCCCTGAAATTGTGTGGATGAAGTAAATGAAATGTATGTTTTTTCATCTTATGATACACAAAGCGGTGTTTAAACAAAATGAACGATTGTTACAGACTAAGAGATATATGTGTCATGGGATTTGGTTGGGTTTTAGCTTTAGTTGTACGTTTAATCTTGGCATCTGAAAACTGCCTTAGTTCTTCTTTTCATTCTACACACACCCTGAAGTGACTTCTACCAGTATCTTACTTGACAATAATATCCTTTACAATGGTCGAATGCCTCGAAACGCATGCCGCACAATCTCGGTCACATTCTGGTGTTGACATATCGGATTTGTCGAGAAGATTATACACGTGTGTGCGTCCTGTGCGGTATACAAATGTCCTGCCAATAAAGTAAAAAATGAAGTATTGTTAATAAAAGTAAAAGAGTAATTAACTTAATCCGTCTAATTAGTCTTCAACATATTGATATTATTAAGATTTCAAGATGATAATCTTAGTATTCAAATCTATGAGGTTATCAAACAAATGTATAACTATATTGATAAATATAGAAAGTAATAACTAGTCTTGTAATTATAATCAGGGAATACAAAACAAGGAAACTATTTATTTATACCGTTTTCTGTTTTTTTCGTATTACAAAGTGTAAACTGAAAAACAAAAAAACAAGCTATCCTGTATATACCGTTTTTCATTTTTAATGATTAAATGTAAAAATCGAAAAAGGAACATTCATATCAATTTTCGTTCTTCTTATGACTGAATAGAAAATCAAAATCGATAGGCCTTTTCTTAAAATGAATTCAATTTTACTAACGGAAATCAAGACAAGAAATTGATTCATTAATACCGTTTTAAGATTTTTGTTTGAAAAAGCGCAAAACGAAAAATGAAAAACGAGTAGCGCTTCGATTTCCTGTTTTCACATGTACTTGATGACGTCACCATATATGGTTACGTCTACTAAACGACATAAACGCCGAGATTTCTAGATGCCTATCAAGAATCCAACGTAAAGTTAACAAAGATTTATTTCTGAGGTGAGAATTTTTTATCAAATGTATTGGTATATTTTGTACCTGCAGCATGATTTTATAATTTACCGAGCTGAGGCGGATGTCAATACCATTGGCGAATCAAGGTTTTCATACCTGAGGCCGGGAGAAGGGGGGCACTTTACTTGACTTGGCGGCCAACTGGAGAGGCGGGGCGGCAAGTCAAGTAACGTTGTGTACGTTTTTTTTCAAACTATTGTGAAATAAATGGTACTAAATACTCAACAATGCACCGTTTTTGACTGAAAATAGATATCTCTCACCTCGCTCCCCACCCTCACTGCTTACATTTTATGCCATATAAATATTGATACATTTGGAGGAACGCGAGTTTATAAAATATATAATTTAATGAAAGTTTGTAAAGTACATGCTGTTAAGAATGTGTCATTGCAATAAATCAGCGAAACAAAATTCCCAAGTTGGTGGGATGACAACCTTCAAACCCAATCGTGCCCCCCCCCCCAACCCCGCCTTATTTATTAATTCCTGGTCCGCCACTGATATTGACATCAATATGTTATGCTACACATAATATTATGCAGTAAACTAAAACAACACTCTGAAGTGTAGTCTCAAAGAAACATTATTGAAAGATGCATCCTACTTAACATGTCAGCAACTACATAAGGTCGCTGTCTAACCTATTAAACTCCAGAACTACTTTCACTTTTATTTAGGCATTCTGACAGGATTACATTTAAGCCGAATTGTAACAATGCATGTACTCCAATGCTCGGTAAATTATTAAATCATGCTGCGGGTACAAAATATTACAATACATTTGATAAAAATAGAAATAAATCTGTGTTAACATCACGTTGAATTCTTGAAGGGCATCTGTAAATATACCCCTTATGTCTTTTAGTTGGCGTTAACATATATGGTGACGTCATCAAGTTCGTGTAAAACAGGACATTGCAGCGCCACTCGTTTTTCGTTTTGGTTTTGTGCGCTGTAAAACAAAGCAAAGGTATTAATGAATCAATTACTTGTCTTGATGTTCGTGAGTAAAAACGAAATCATAGAAAAGTAAAAGCGTATCAATTTTGATTTTCTATTAAGTCATTAGGAAAACGAAAAATGATTTGAATGTTCCTTTTTCGTTTTTACTTTCAATCATAAAAAAACGAAAAACGAAAAAAACGGTATATACAGGATAGCTTGTTTTTCGTGTTTCGTTTTACACTTTGTTAAACGAAAAAAACAAAAATAAACGGTATAAATAGTTTCCTTGTTTTGTATTCCGTGGTAATAATTAAAAAAAGGAAAAGGAAAAATACTATCAATTTTGGTTTTCTCTTCGATCTTTAGAAAAACGAAAAAAGGATTTAAATACTCCTTTTTCGTTTTTTACTTTCAATTGTATAAAACGAAAAACGAACAGACGGTATATACACGGACCTAACTAGTAGAAGTTCTTGCCGCCGTATTACTAGAAAGTATTACATATCAGGATCAAGCTGCGCCTGCATTTGTTCGATGGAATTGCCAACAAACTGTCCAAATTCCTCTGTGGTCAATGTTCCCTGCCCTCGTTTATCGTTTAAAGTCAACTCGGAGAAAGATGTTTCACCGGCTAAGCTACTGAATGCTCTCACATCATACGTGCTTC
Organism: Mya arenaria; assembly: GCF_026914265.1. Lineage (NCBI taxonomy): Eukaryota > Metazoa > Mollusca > Bivalvia > Myida > Myidae > Mya > Mya arenaria. The sequence continues at coordinate 61,303,985 of NC_069128.1, forward strand.
CATGACAAAGCTAATACAGAAGCGCATTGGCGTCTTTATGAGCTATTAGAGCCTCCCAAAGCTGAAGTGGCCAGCCATTCACATGCATTTTTACTGGTGGAAATTTGCCAAAATGGAATTCTTTGAAAAGACGATTTCTGAGCAAGCACCTGTTGCGGACTCGTTCCATGGCGGGAATTGGCCTTGTCCTCAGACTCCCACCATAGTCGGATGTCATGGCAAAGATCAGCAGTCTTTTCGTACTCCAACAGTCCCAATTCACGTCCAACTTCTTCTGAAAAATGTGTCGCAGCCATTGAGGAAGACATCGAATCAGTTATTTCCTCGACCATTAGAGTTGTCAGGGTGATCATTTTACCTGTCTTAGCAACATTTAACCAACTTATCATGCTTTAATTGTCAAGCTCTCATCGGCAGCTCTTTCTTCGAGTTCTCGTCAGTAAATGGGTTGCGTCAATACAGCGTACTTCAAACCGTTCGCTTCTATCGCTGTATTCAGGCTGACAAAACCAATTTTGAATAAGACATTCTGCATTTGAAGTAAGATGTGTTTGTGATGGTCCATGTTTTTTCCATTGCTTGTATATCTCTGGCCATGTTAACTTCGCATAAATTATGTTCAATGCATGTTTTGTTGCGTTAGATGTAACCACTGCTTATTCATAAAATGGTTTCATAACATGGTACGTGAATGTTTGCCTCGTGACACATGTTATGCATCTGCTCTGTTAGTTTTCGCATAGTTGGTGTTCTCAGGCTGTAGCCTTTTGGAAACCAGTCTACCGGTGCACATTTCAACTGTTCTTTCTTCCAACTCCTGTTTAATTCTGTGCATAAGAAAACAACAGCCTTGGGTGCTTTTTCCCGGGAAAGCTCATAAAAAATCACTTTTTGTAGATTTTACATGATCAATTGTCGCTCTTAATTGATCAATGGATACAAATGTTTTTTTGCTCATTATGTCCGCATTTCCCGACTGTGCTGATGGAAAAAAAGACCTAACAATTCAACCAATTTACATTGTTGTGCAATGTCATCCTTAAGCGCATTCACTTCTGGTACAAGTTTTGTGGGCTTCTTTGCGTCATTACTTTGGTACAGAACCATAGCCATTTTCATAGCCCTTTAAAAGATATTGAAGTCATGTTTCACTTTAAATACTGAAGTGAATTTGTCCGTCCAACATAAAGCTAATCAACCTGACATTGCAGATAATATCTCGGAGGAAATTCGGTGTGTACGCGTACAACGGACATTTAATTTCAACAGCTACTTTTGTCGATTCAAAGGATTCACTTTACTGAAGGCTTCCATCAGGGGAAACAACTAAAAAGGGTAGAGTGTCTTCGTCGAACACTTGAACACAACCTTCCACGATGAATACTACTTCAAGGGTGAATATGGGCATAATTTTGGAAACTATTGTTGCAACTGCATTTTCTTCATTGAAAGTTCCATCTTTACACTTATAGCATACGCAAATTTGCTTTTCTTCCAGGTAAGTTTTTCCTTTGTATGGTCCTTCTTCTTTATCAGCGCATTGGCTTGCAAAATACCGGCCGGGTTATCGCGCAGTGATTTCAGAAGTATTTCCTGCAACTTTTGACGAAATTCTTGCGACAAACTTTCAAGTTTTTCCCTTTCCTTGCAGTTATCAATATAACAAAGGAATATTTCGTATTCAGTTATAGCCAACTGTAAGGCAAAAAGACGTTCTTGCAAAGAAGGTCAATTCTAATATCCCAGTAGGTCCACATCTCCCGATGATCGAGTTAGGACTTGTTGAATTTTCTTGCCGTCAAATGTCAGACAAGCAGATTATTGCTGCATATATGAACCATAATGTCACCATAAAATCCTGGTTTTCTAGCAATGACTTCAGTGTAAGGCATACATTGTCGCAATACCTTAACATCAGGTATAACAATTTTTTTTACGCGGAACGGGATCATAACGTTTGCCCAATGTCTCAGAATGGACATCTTTTTCCTCTTGTTGAATTTTATAACCACACATAAAGTTTATGAACCGTCCACCAAACATCCTCAATCCTAGTTTCAAGAAAAGTTTCTGAATACCGCATCCGTGTTGTATTTTTGCATGTATACCATTTGACGACTTCCAGCCAGAGCATAAGTGCAATATTGTCGAGTACAAAGCATCAGCAGCTGGAATCAAATACAACATTTCTTGAATTACTTTATCCATTTGTTAATTTTGGTCACTTGACATTTCTGCGTCTGTTTTAATCGTATTCACAAGCAAAGCAATGTTCAGTGAACGTTCACAATTTTCCGTTGCCGGTATTGTACGATTACAATTGTCAATAAATTCCTGTTCATCGTAGTTTTCGATTGTGAGTGTAGATTGTTCATATGGAATATCATCGAAAATAGTGCCAATGACGTCCTTATTTTCAACCGAGGGTCCAAACAGAGACCGAGACGACGACTGTTTATTCCTTATTTTATAGGCTTTGTAAAGCGTTAAATTGCGTTTTCAATGGTGATTTCTATGGCGACAGTTCCGTTTGTTGCTTTTCGATGGCGTCCATTTCGGTGCATTATGTGCATTAATGACCACGTTTAGAGCTACATCAACATGGACAGGATCAGACCGTCTGTTCTTTCTCCGGTGAATGGTCGGCCCAGATTTCTTCCGCATCTTACTTTATAACTGTAAAAACGGTATGAATTTGTTTACGGTAAATCACAATATTTTATTTAAACATGCTGCAATATCCATTGACAACATTTTGTCTTATTCTCAGTTATCAATATATCTAATTAAACAATTTGAACCACAAGTAAACACGAGGTCTGAACACATTTGATTAAATTGCATTCTGGATGGCATTGCAAGCTTGCGGGTCTAAAATTTGCAACGCCAATTTATTTCGTTAATCAGTGAAAAATTATAATTTGGGATTTCTTTTCGCATGTAAGGTTATATAACAAATACTATTTTTTCACGGAATGCCGTTAGGGCCATCGCCTGTGAATTTGTAAATCTGAAACGCGATACTCGATATTACGTGTGAAAAGGGTAATCAAGAAACTACGATGGTGAAAACGCAACAGTACGATGGCGAAAACGCGAAAATACAACATTACGATGATGATAATGCGATAAACTTTCGCGTTTTCACCAACGTACTATCGCGTTTTCACCATCGTACTGTCGTGTTATCATCATCGTACTATCGCCTTCCGGTGCACATGCACATAGAATAATTGACCCTCCATGTGACAAAAGTCGGATTCAGTGGTGCTTGTAAACAGTTATTGAATCATGTCTTCCATTGAAGCTTTTCTAACGCATTTTGAATTGAACTGAAATACTGTTCATTAAAAGTTTAAACAACGATTGACACAATAAAGGTTAAATTATGAATTGTCTTTATCCAATAAAACAGACCAGTGAAAACAGTTAACAGAACAGTTTTCCAAATGCAATACCTCTGAGGTCAAATCATCATCATCATCATCATCATCATCATCATCATCATCATCATCATCATCATCATCATCATCATCACCACCACCATCATCATCTTCATCATCATCATTATCATAATCACATCATCATTATCATTTCCAGCAGCAGCACCACCACCACCACCACAGAAACTTCTAATTCATCATTCAATTTGTGTCAAGTGCCTGTGGATTTTAGACGCTTTTTTAAGAATACAACGTATAAGACTGATATATAACAGATACAATAGCAGCATAAGCAACATATAGACAATCAGAAATGAGACCGCGAGTAATAGTTATGAAAGAAGTAATAGTAGTAGTGGTGGTTTTAGTAGAAGTAGTAGTAATAGCAACAGCAGCAAAAGCAGCAGGAGGAGAAGGAGGTTGAGGTGGTTGAGGCGGTAGTAGTAGTAGTAGTAGTAGTAGTAGTAGTAGTAGTAGTAGTAGTAGTAGTAGTAGTAGTAGTGGTAGTGGTAGTGGTAGTGGTAGTAGTAATAGTAGTAGTAGTAGTAGTAGTAGTAGTAGTAGTAGTAGTAGTAGTAGTAGTGGTAGTGGTAGTGGTAGTGGTAGTGGTAGTGGTAGTGGTAGTGGTAGTAGTAATAGTAGTAGTAGAAGTTGTGGTGGTGTAAGATAGTAGTAGTAGAATTAGTAGTAGTGGTGAATGGTAGTAGTGGTAGTGGTATTCATAGTAGTAGAAGTAGTAGTAGTAGTAGTAGTAGTAGTAGTAGTAGTAGTAGTAGTAGTAGTAGTAGTAGTAATAGTAGTAGTAGTAGTAGTAGTAGTAGTACTTCTAATAGTAGTAGTAGTCGTGAATGGTAGTAGGGGTAGTTGTGATACTGGTAGTGGTAGTGGCAGTGGCAGTAGCAGAATCAGTAGTAGTCGTAGTAGAAATATCATTCATAAAAAACAGGTGATGTTACTAGGTGTATATGACGTGGTGTCATCTTATCTCAAGATGTGTCATTCGCTGGAACGCTTCTCTATTGTCAGTGTTATCGTTCTATACGACTGGAGAGTTTACGAGACGTTTCATAAACGCCTTTGTCATTAAGTTGGTCGTTATTATGATCGTACATTTACGATACTAGCAAATCGTAAAAATGCTATGATGAAACCGCGACAGTACGATGATGAAAGCGTGACAGTACGATACTTCGATGTTGAAAACGTGAACTCATGAAACTACGATGGTGAAAATGCGACAGTACGATGGTGAAAACATGATAGTTTATCGCGTTACCTTCATCGTCCTGTCGTATTATCGCGTTTTCGTTATCGTACTGTCGCGTTTTCATCATCGTACTGTCGCGTTTTCACTATCGTAGTTTCGTGATTTCGCGTTTTCATCATCGCACTTTTGAGTATCGCGTTTCAGATCAACATATTCACAGGCGACGGCCCTAACGGCATTCCGTATATGTTTGCCCAGTTGTGCTTAGAGCACATACTCAGTGTTATTTGAAACAATCCTTAGTGTATTCAATCGTGACTGGCCTTTCTCAGCATTTAGCTAATATACAACGGCATATGATGCTCCATGTTGTTGTGGCCACAGTACTCAAACAGAACTAGCCTGGGGTTGTGAATGTTCCACCTAAAAAGTATTACTCAAAAGTAAAATGTTAATTGATGGTATCTGTCTAGACTTAAACAAGGTAAGTAGGTTATTAAGTTTAGATGCAATCGTTCAAACGGTTCCATTTGATATTATTATCAATAGAAACAAAAACAAACATTGACCTCACGGAGGCTTCATCGCACCCCCTACAAATTTATTTTAAAAAGTGTAGTCGTTCGCCTAAAATTATCGAGTGTGGTCGTTCGCATAATTTGATATTTTATTATTGGCTTCAAAAACATCAAAACGCCTGGCAACGGTAAACTGTATGGTATATATTTGCTGTAATATGTGTTTCATTTTAAAGAACCAGATGAAACTAGCCATCTTATCATTGTTTATGCAAGATATACAGAATGTGTGGTCGTCTGCATCGCCAATTCCAAATTTATTATAGAATGTTCTCAAAAACTACGACACCAAAAATATCAGACATTATACAACATGCAATCGGACATTAAGTGGCATACCGTGGGCTAGGTTTTGTTTTAATTCGATTCAAGATAATAAAGGAAACATAAAATTCATACGTTTCGTTGTCTGAATTTCTCCGTGGTCGTTCGCATTTGTGGTCACGTGATATTTTTGCTCCCTCACTGTGGTACCTTTTGCTTGGCAACATTAGCTTCACAAAAAACCTTTTTAGCGGTTATTCTCCTTTAAGGTGCTTCTATCAGCATTATGCATGTGAACGATTTTCTCCTTACATGCACCGGTAAAAATTATCAAATTTGTATTCTCTATCACTGTCAAATGCGCCAAATAAAAAAAAGTTTTAAACGATTTGCTGTAGTCTTAATGACGTCACTTCGATATCATTGCATTATGATGGGCATCTGAACATTTTACTTCCATATGCATTTCACTTCCATATGCTATCAATGTTCTTTTCCTGCATAAATCATCTTTCCAAATGTGAACATAAACTCCATCTGAATACATTGTATTGACTAATCTACTGCAGTATGATAAACAAGTAACTGAAATAATTTTACCCAAAATGATTAATGTGCCCCACTGGAGCATTATACAGGGAGTATTCATCCATGATGACCATCCCGTCAATCCCAATAATGAACATCTTTCCTTTTCTAAACGCCGCCTTTAACATCCTACACGCCAGCCTACCCTCACTGTCGTCTCCCAAACGGACAGTGAACGTGTCGCCTTTATACGGTTTTCCAGGGCACGGATGGGTTGTCTGTGAGTAAGTTAAGAGAAAATACACTCTGTATCACATGTAAATATATATTAAAAGTTTAAAGCTGCACTCTCACAGATTTACCATTTTCACAACTTTTTTTTTATTTTTTTGTCATGGAAAGAGCAAATGTTTGCGTAAATATCTGCAAACCAATGATATAAGATTGCTAATAAAAAATCATAAAATAGATAATCTTATTTCCGTTCGAAAATTAATGTTTTATGACCTTTTAAAAAAAATGCATAAAACATAAATTTTTGAACTTTAATATATAAATCTGCGATCTAATTTTTGTCAGCTGTCTTATTTAACTGTGTTCATCACGCAAAAATTGGCTCGTTCCAAGACAAAGAATTAAAAAAAGTTGTCAAAACGTTCAATTTTCGAGAGTGCAGCTTTAACGGTTGTATGCTTAAAATCGTAAATTTAAACTTAAATAAGCGCAAACAACTCTACCGGAAAGAAATTACGCGAGACATGCAAAAACAGGGCAAACTTTGGGTTAGGTCTTGACCCTAAACACACATAATCTGTACGCCTATGGAATATTCAAATTAATTTACAATGCGTGTTAGCTTAGAATCCGTCATATAAAAATATACATTAACACAAACCCCATTACCGTCTGAACGCCACTCTGGAATCTATAATCCAAATTGATGATAGGAACGGAGGTATCATAGCTGATCTTTACCTCTAATCCTCCAGTTGGTTGTGTCCCTTAAAACAAACTAACTGGTATATTGATTACAACATGCACACGCAAGTACGCACGCACACATTCCATAAACGCACATGCGTACGCATGCATAGACCCACACATGTACACTGACGTAAACGTACACACACGTACACACTAACAAACACACGTATACGTATACAGGCATACATGTGCACACGCACACACACGCACACACACACACACACACACACACACACACAAACACACACGCACACACACAAACACACAAACACACACACACACACCTTATGTAATGCGAACAGATTAATTACAAGTATCATAATCAAATCAAAGCAGCCGACTCGATAAACTTGACGCTTTGTCTTATATTTTAAATATTGATATCATTATTCAATAAAAAGCAAGAATATAATATTATTTCGTGACATTCTGTTTCGAGGCTTGACAATATCAATGTCACAAATGCTGCCATATAATAATTATTTTCTTATACCGCATTAATTTAATTAAATAAAAAGTTTTAAAATGTTTTCAACTCATTTAAAAAAAGAAGTTTAACAAGGAAAAAAATATAACATAATAAAACAATTTTATCTAGAAAAATTCAACCGTAAATTTCCTGTCTTGTGATGTTTTTGTGTACACTTTTAATAGTGACGTCACTACTGTATGTGTTTAAGGGAGGCAATCACGTCATAATTTAGCTAAAATATTGAAGGAGTTATTTGCCCTTATATGACATTCAAAATGTCACTGCGGTCACATGACCTGACAGTGAATTTTCGCTTGGTCAAGTGTCAAAAAAGTTGCAAATTTTTCCTACAGTCAAAATATCTCTTTTTCGGGTAATGGGATTTTACCATTGTAGACTAAAGTGAGGTATAATTAAAGTTAATATTACATTTTGAAAGAATCAACGGAAACACCATAATGCGTTCCCAATACACTGTTGTATTGGTACATGTTTTAAATAACTTAAAGATGAACTTACAGTTCAAGTGATCTTTGAGGTGTGCTTGGAGCATCGCCATTTCCTTTAAACATGCAATGAATCAATAGCGATAAATATTCATGATTGGTATATGAAATGCATTTAATGAATAAACACACAATATAGTATACAGACTATAAACATAGTTTTTAGATGTTGCACCTACCGCTGTTTCGTTTATATGTATATATACTTTAGCCAATTAGTCAAATATCGTTATTTTTAGCTCGTGCAATGGCTTTAGTATTGAACACAGCTAATTAAGCCTACCTTTTGATACAGATCAAGTTCTTTTTTCGTTCGTTCTAGTTCGTCCTTGACATTTTGTCGTGCCTAAAAACAGAACAACAGTTTTTAATAAACTATATATTTACCAAACTGTTATGATCGTACGCCTCTCTTGTATAGTATAAGTATTGAGTCGGTCTAAAACATTTCTTTTAAAAACAAACCCGTGCCTGAATGTTTGTAATTAATTGTCTTGTAGCAAACGAGTGTAATTATACTCCAAGGATCGCAGTATGGGTGTTTTCGACAAGTTATGCTTAGTGTTCCGCAAAATGAATGGTGGCTTTCTGATTTTCTATGATTTTTTATCTACTTATATGGACACTTTTAATAAAAAAAGAATCTACAGTTGTGTTTTTAAATCCAGTTTGCTGAACACTTTCAGAATTATACACCATGACCAGGAGACATCCACACACTTCACTGATATATTATCCTGGTAAGAGGGGTGGGTGGGATAAACCAATGATTGCTTACCCAAGGAAAGGCTTTTAAACATTTTGGTGACATTGCAGTGTTTGTTATAACGTGTTAGCAAACGCCACAGGCTACTCAAATGTCAAATGTGTCAAATATGGACCTATTAAAAGTGTTCGTACACTTCACTGAAAGAAAACATAAAATTTAAAGACTGTCAATCTAATACTTTACCTATTTTCAAATGTTAAACCTGTATTCTAGAAAAAAATAGAACAATCTCGAACACACAAAATAATCAGAATATATACCAACTTTTCCCATAAGCAGACTCATTGTTTGATGTAAAACAACTAAACAAAGAGGCGTAAAATTGAATTTCTGACTACAGAAATTTGAATGATTGCTTCACAACTCAACCCAAACCTAGAGGAAGATTGTCTCAAGAAAGCAATAGCATTTTCTCAGAAAAGACAATGATAAACTAAACACTTTTAAACACACCCACTTCAAACAACAAAAAGTATCATGTTTAAACTTAAACACGATGCGCTAATGATCTGAAAGAAATCCTTTTTTATTAAATGAAAGACAAGTTTTTTTATGTAGAAACTTAGCTAGACAAATATGTTAATAGCAGCATTTTCCACTAAGATGGATAACTTTTAAAACGAAGACAGAAACGATAAGGGAAATGTTTTATGGTTTCTTCCACGATGATCTCCCTTTCAATGGTCATGCAAACCCTAAAAATAAGGAACAAAATGTGAATCGCACTTGACATGTACGAACTTAAAGAAAGTGGGTTATTTCATGTGGTTGTTAAAGAACACTTTCATTTCACATAATCCATCATAACCATGATTACACGAAACCACATACCAAACACAAGTGGCCAACAATCTAAACTCATTTTACATAAACGTTGCTTAAAATTTGTTAAACCAGTAATGCTTAGATTACCGATAAGCAATCAAGTTTTTTACCATTATTTATATATAAAACAATAACCAAAACTGAGTTCAACCCGTCAATAAAACAATCACCGTCAAAAAGATAATCCAAAATTATTCTTAAACGTTGAAAACATTTTTTTCATTAAAAAACAAAATATAACAAAATGTTAAATACAATATCTATATGGACGGTAAAAAATGCCAGTTAATGTTGTCTTCACCTTTTCAGCAAGTTCACATCCCTGTTTCCATTGCAGAATGTCTATTGCGATCACATTCTTTACCTGAGAGAGCAGATTTAACATAATAAAATTTGTAGTTTTAAACCAAACGCAAATGTCCTCATATGAAAAATTAAAGCTAAAAATTCATTGATCACACTCATACAATTGCTTTTATTTTTACGATGTTTTTGTCCGTGTAGTTGATTTACAAGCCATTTTAAACAAAAATTGGGGCAGAACATCCGTTTGCATGATCTTAATTCCTCTGAATTATTTTCGTTGACAATTTGTAAGCTCAATAAAACAACCAGTTTGATTGGTTTTTGTTTAAAAATTAAATTAGATGACTATGACACAATCTATTTCTAGACTAGCAATGATTAGTAGTGAACAAAAATAAATCAAGACTTTACTACCAAAGTTATATTAAGTATTGCATTGAATCATATTCATAATCTGTGAGACATTCATTTCTATTCAACGGGAACTAACTACCAATAACTTTAAATGTGGTTCGTTAATGTTATTGTGTTCACTCCTTACTTTTATAATATTTTTGCACTCTTGTTAAATGATGAAACTAAATAGTTCACGGAAAAGCATAACAGAAGCCATTGCATCGATCACAAAAAGAAGTTAGTGTGGACGGAGCTGGAACACAAAATAAGTTGACGTCGTTGACTGCTTATGAGAAGGACATTATCCAGGAAATAAAGCAATTTAAATGACTATTTTTGACGCGGATTTAAGCTTCGTCATCAGTAAGTATGGCTTAAGGTTTATGTACTACCCTTCTCATATATTAAATCTGCTGTTCAGTAGGATGGGCCTTGGTCGATAGGACTCTGTTTCAGTGAATATTGATAAACTTATCTACTTATTAGCTGAAAAACATGCTGCCATACGGACCAAAATATCAGTATTGACCGAAAAATTAGCTTAGTCAACAACTTATGTTTTATATGAGAAGAGAAGTTCTACGAGTATACCAAAGTCCATCGTAACAATTAAAAATAAAAATGTTTTTGCTGTCTATTTAAAACAATATATGCTACTGCCTTTAAGTAAAATGCTTGTTCTTCACATGATAGTTATTATTTTCATTTCGGTATTTGTTTCCGAGTGAAAATCTGACAAGTCCAGTCAAACGAAAGTTGTTTTTATAGCGATATGCAACCTTATATCAAACACTTTGTTTGGGTTCAAAGCGTGTTCTTGAATGTAAGTTGAAGCTGTCAACTTAACTTAAACCGATTTTCAATACTGTTTAGAGATAATACTGTAGGAAGACAGTGGTATTTTATTGATATTTCGATAATTTAAACTCAAGTAAAAAATCTGATTTTGCATGCATCACAGAAACATTACATTACGAAAGTATTAAATGAGATATACAGTTACACTCATGCAACTTCCTTAAGGCATGAAACATCATCGTTGAATTTACAGAATACGTTATGAATAAAGATCATGCTTGAGTTATCCTATCATTTATCATGCCTTTTACAAAGAACAATATTAATAATGAAAAACAAAACCTACTGCGTTAAATAAACATGTGGATTATAAACGTCGATGGGGTGAGTACCATTTTTTTTTAGATGAATAGGATGCAATGATATATGTCCTAAAATACATTTTAATTAAAGGATATATGTTTAGAATCAACAATTGTAACAATTGTAATGCTATTTATTTCAATAGATACAAACATGAAGTTTTTAAATCTTTAAAGTGCTTTTCGATTAAATTGTCGACTCTATTCACTCTGACCATCACTTTGTAAATAAATCACAATGGGAACGGTTTTTGAAAAAAAAACAGATTGCTCTCGCTTGGAAAAAGTATAAATTTTTTAAATCGAAAACAAATTGCATTGTCCTTTTTCCTTGTAATATAATAAGGCTTCCCAGTTCAGGCAAATTAATAAATATGTGATATGTAAGTGTTAAACAATGAAATATTGGAACGTTGATATTTACTACTCTGTCAAATGTATAAGTCCCACAATTAACACGTACATAAATGCAATATCTTTGTACATTGTATTTAAACATTCGATATGGAAAAATCTACAGTTTTAAGATGAAGCGAAGCATTTCCTATTTTCTTATTGATTTTTATTATTTTTATTATTGGATGTGTCATTTGAGATAAAGTAAACCCAGCATGTTGATAATTATTGATAACTTTATGAAAAGCATACATCAGAATATAAAAAGTATGCCTTAGGTTTACTTTGGTTGTGCCAATTTTCATCATAAGACATAAAGAGATAAACTTACCTGTTCAGATTTGTCTAGGTCAATTTTGGCATTCAGTAACTCATGCTGCAACCCATCTTTCGTCTAAAAGCATAGAGAGAAGCATAAAAATAGCAGTATTAGTAAACATGTACCAATTATGTATGGAGTTAACATAAACAAATAGCAAAGAGTTGACTAGGTTACCAATGGCAAAGATGTGATAAGTAAACATATGATGACGTTAAATGAACATAAATCAATGACAATGCTAAGTTTAGTTAGCATTGACCACTGGCAATGGTAAATGAGAAAACAGATCAATGGCATGGTGAGTGTCGTACAATGACGATAATGAGTTAAGTAAACATAGACTTATGGCAATGATGCATTTGTTAAGCATAGGCCAATGGTGATGATAAGTTTAACAAACAATGGAAATACTGAGTTTAGTAAACATATATATCAATGGCAATGATGAATTTAGTATTAATAGGCCAATAACAATGATGAATAAATCAAACGTAGCCAAATTTGCAATGCTAGAAAGTTAACGCACAAATGACAATGCATGGGTTTGTAAACAGGTCAATTGCAAAGATAAATTGAGTGAACATAAACCGGTGGCAATTATAATGACTTTAGTAAACATATACCATTGACAATGAGGAGTTTATAAAATAATGGTCATTGGCAATGAGGAGTTTCTTGTTCATAGACAAATTTCAACAATAAGAAAAAATGATTAATCAAACGCGATGATGCGTAAAACAAATCGACTACTACCAATGATTACAAATATATTTAACGTTGTGATACAGCATAAACTTAAGAATGTTTTTATCAAGTTCTATCCCTGTATATATGCACGATAAGACTTATAATCATAGTGCTCATTGATATGCTCTTCATATTGCTACTTCCTTGTATAATAACAAATACAGATTGTGCAACACATACATAACTTTACATCATAATAAGTTTGACTTAGTATCAGTATACAAAGTTTTTGTTAAACACGAAGTATAACCAAATGCTAGTAAAATCTGTATAACGACAATGAAAATTGTATAAATCAAATGTCACATTATCATCTCTCAAGCAATATTATTATTTCGACACATTTGTGTGTACATTTAATTGTTGATTCTTTCCGTTTTTTTAAAGTACAGCCCAATGAATAAAAATCAGAATTATCTATTATAGTGCATAAGCTTTTCTTTCAAAAATATATTCCATTATAACCATTTCGTAACGACGATATATGCTCCAACATTATATTTAAATATACACGTATCAGATATTTTGAAAATATTTGGTTTTGAAATTAATGTATTTCACATTTTCACCTTACTGTTTTGTTGCGTTCTATACATTTCCGGTGTTATTTGGAATTGTAAATAATTTTCCCTTACCTTTTCAGAATTTTCCCATCTCTGTTTGCTTGCAGTAACTCTTTTTCGATCTCATTCCTTACCTGGAAGAGCAGATGAAAAGTCATCTTGTTTGAATATATATGCAAAAAGCTAAAGAAACATGCTCAGTAGCAAAAAGTTTAAACATAAACCCGGTTTAGTGGCAATGGGTAAACGCCAAAGACATAGAACACAAAATCACAAACAAGAAACATAGAACAGCACAAAACTCTACAAACAGCACAGTGCATAAATACTATATATATATATATATATATAAATAATTGGTATGTTTATATATATATATATATATATATATATATATATATATATATATATATATATATATATAAATAATTGGTATGTTTATATATATATATATATATATATATATATATATATATATATATATATATATATATATATATAAATAATTGGTATGTTTATCAAGAATTGTTAGGTACCGCCTTGGAACGGTCAGTAAAATGTAAATTTACTGGGGGTTTAAACCAGTTTATGTGCACAAACCTCACTCTTATCCCAACAATTCTTTATAAAGATAAAACGCAAAATCTTATCAAAGTATGCATTAACTTGAGGAAACTTTACAATAAAACAAATAATAATACAAAACGAAAAGGTAAACCCCAAGTACTTCAATGATTAGAGATCCCAACTCTGCACACGGAGGGAAACAATTCAGAGCAACTAATGCAAATACTTTTCAAAGATACGATACAGTCATCGTTTGAAACCAAAAACATCTCACACAGTCTGCCTTATAAAATAAAAGGTTTAAAACTGTGTGATCATAGAGTTTCATAATAAAAAGCATCAATGTACTAAAACTGGGAACAAATAAAGAAAAAAACATTATTAAAAATAAAAGCGACTAGTATATGCTATTCTCTCCTTCCAAATGATTTGAAAACGATAAGTAATTTCAAGAAAATTAAGTCACAGCCAAAACACTCGGAGTCAGTCAACACGTGCCTGCCAAAAAAGGTTTTAAAGATAACATGAATTAGCAAATTCTTCAAAGCACTGAAAGTTTAGTTATGAAAGGATGCTATATTCGACCCAACATTTAGTTTCAGGTATTCATCTTCAAAAACCAGAAGGCAAGTGCTCTTCAAAATATTGCCTTTATATCCACGGTTTAAATAAAATCCAAATAATTCATTAAGTCTATCTGCCCAACCACCTGCTGGACACATTCTAATTTTACGAATTTTCTTTAAAACATCACCATAAAAATCGGGATGAGCAATTCTATCAGCAATGAGCGATTTAAGACTACTATTGTACTTTGATATGAGATTATAATGACCATTAACAAATTTTGAGAAAGTTTTCCTTAATTTAAAATATCGGAAACCCTGTTTTAGAAGTTTTTGCGTCATAAGTTTACTGCGAGAGCTGAATTTTATTAGATCTGTACATATTCTAGCAAATCGTATCAACTGTGCAATAAAAACACCATATGATGGTGAAATAGGAACATCACCATCTAAAGAAGGGTAATTAATTATTTTAAAATTAAAATCATCTCGTTTATCATAAAGATTGATGCTCAATATATCTTCCTTTACTTCTAGTTGCAAATCTAAATAGGATGCTTTTAAAACGGATGTATTAGATTTATTAAGTTGCAATTGTGAAGGGTATATCGAATTAATGTTATCTGTAAACACAAGATTATCTAAACTTAGAATATCATCAATATATCTAAACGTGCTATTGAATTTTTCAACAAGAGCTAGATCTCCAGACTTAAATAATTTTAACATATATTCACTTTCATAGCAGTATAAAAAGAGGTCTGCAAGTAAAGGTGCATAATTGGCACCCATTGGAATTCCAATAGTTTGCTTATATAAACATTTACCAAATTTAAGAAAATAATGATTGAGTACAAAATTTAAAACTTCAATGACATCTGTGCATGTCCAATAGATATATTTATCTGAGCGATCATTAGTAAAAAAAGCCTTTTTAACAGTAACTGCCATGTAAGTAGTTTTCTCCCTCGCAAAAGTTTTTTCGATAAGAGGAGTCAATTTGTTCGTAACTAAAGATTGTGGAATAGATGTATAGAGCGTTGAAAAGTCATAAGTATTAAGTACTGAGACTTTAAACCGTCTATTTTCAAAATCATAAACTAAATCTAAGGAATTATTGATAGACCCAAAGAGATTAACTCCAGAATTCTCATAAACTATACTACAGTATTTTTTCACATGAAACTTTATAGCAGTTAAGCAGGATGTAAGTAAAATTGAAACTTGTTTAGTAGAGCAAGAAATAGAATTAACAATAAATCGTGAGTTTTACGGATTTTTATGCATCTTAGGCAACCAGTGTATTGTAGGAATGTTTTTATGATCATCATTCAAAAGAACTTGAAATTTAGCATTATAATCAATATGATTTTTAATAACACTTTCTTCATCGAGTTGGCTAGAATTGTAAGTTCTGGAAGATTGTAACTCTTTAATAACAGTTTTTATTTAATATAAACGTCAAACTATGATTACATTATTTGCTGCTCTATCAGCTGGTACAAATACAAGTTTTTTATGTAGGGATTTGATATACATTATCAACTTTGGAGTTATCGAAATAGACTTTGGGGGAAGTGCCAACGGATTATTGTTGAAAAACTCTATTTTCTTATCTATTATGTACAATATTTTATTCATCCACGCTAATAAGGCATTTGGTTCAACCCCTTCTCTTTTGCACCAGCTTTTACTATATTTGGATAAAGTGTCTGTCAATTCTAATTTACATGTATGGAAATTAAATTCAGATGCAATCCGGTATTTAGGACCTTTATTAAGCAGTTTTCTAAGAAGATTAATTTTAATAAAAGAAATATCTCCTGTAACAATATGCCCAACAGGGTCGTAGCGGTACATGGAGTCAATACAATCGCATGAAGAAGGTGTATTTGCGGAAATATTATCTTCTGATACTACTTTATTATAATTAAATATGAAATTTCTAATAGGCTTTTTATATTTGTAACATATCATTGGCATTTCTTTATTCTTAAAGTATTGTGGAATACATTTTTCTACTTTTTTATTCTTAAATAAATTATTCAGATTAAGAACATCTATACCCTTGTTGCTAAAAGAAAGTTTAATGCGATATCTTTTGCTAGTATCAACATTTTCAATAGTGGGATGAAGGTAATGTTTAGTATATCAATTAACGATGCAAGCGCATTCATACTTTGGATCAGTTCTTAAAATAATATTATCAGCTTCCATATCAAGTGACCGTAAAGAAGTTAATGAAAGGGAACATAAAGTAGAAAGAAGCCGATGTTTGCCATTTTGCAACAAGATACTATTACATTGCTCCATATCAATTGTTCTACGTTGTTTTCTTTTAATGTTTCCATTAATTCGCTGCAACTGGTTGAATAGTTAATTTATCTAAGCTATGTCCCGTCTTGTAAAAATGTTGATATAAAAAAATTAAGGAGTTATTATTCTTTTTGATTTTATAAACATGTTCACGTAATCGGGCTTTCAATGGCCTCCCTGTCTGTCCTACGTACTTGTATTCCACAAGTATCTACATTTCAAGTTAGAACATAAATAATATTAGATGATTTTCAAGAGACATTCTCCTTAAGTAAACAATTAAACGTCCTTTTATTTATGGACGAGGTAATATTAGAGCTATTTCGAAGAAAAGAACAACAGATACATTTCCCAGAATTGCACGAAGAAATTTTAGGAAACAAGCCCCATCGTAACTTTCGAACTATTGGAAGTTTTAATGGGGAGACTACCACTCTTAAATTATTTGCGAAAAATTTATTATTTGAATCTGTGTTATAACTTACTTGACAAGTATTAGCTAGATGTAAATTCAATCTACGAATATTTGCTATAGGTGTCTTCTTAAACAGTTCAGGGAAATGAAGTAATACACCAATCTCAATTGTGGATAAAAACAACAAATATGAACACATGTAATTGCTTTTACTTTTTGCAATGTCTTTTATCTCTGTTTTTTTTCAATTATATCACTTATGTATATGTGACCAAGTCTGCGAAAATGGGTCCTAATGAGGAAAAATGACATTTTCAGGTTTTTACATTTTCTGAATGTGCTATGTTTCAGAAATAAAGTCCTGAAGTTTAAAGCTGATATCTTTAAAATTGACGGATTGAGGACAAATTTCGCAATACCACTATTTGTTATAAAATGGCGAAAAAAAATGAAGGAAATGGAAACATAAGTAAATACAACGTCCTTGATTTTAAGAGTCTGTATTCCATTAAAATTGAATACAGCATTTTTTATTTCTGTGGAAACATTATCATGACATCAATAACATCA
Source organism: Mya arenaria (assembly GCF_026914265.1). Classification (NCBI taxonomy): domain Eukaryota; kingdom Metazoa; phylum Mollusca; class Bivalvia; order Myida; family Myidae; genus Mya; species Mya arenaria. The sequence goes on from NC_069128.1 coordinate 61,321,885, forward strand.
TTTATGGAAAATATAACACTACATGTACATTTCATAGAAACGGTTGCCATGACTACAATTTTTTCACGAGAAATTTATCCAAATAAACGCAAAAGCAGCTCAAATAGATAAAATCACATTTGAATTTGATAGATTATGTTTGCAGGAAATATTTAAGTACAGCATTAAAATTTCAGCCAGCTATGTAGTAAAATAGAATGTTAACAGCAATTTTCCATAGACCCTGTAAAGAAAATCTGCCACTTTTCTAAAACAAGGTTAATTGTTCAAAAGTAGTGCAGCTTATCCTTGTATTAATCAAAACAAAAAACATATTATTTTAAAACAAGCAATTATTTAAAAGATGTAACTTGTCTGGTGAAATCAATTATTTTAAAAATCAATAAGAATGTTAAACTTGGTTGCCATAGCAACTGACTTATACCTAGAATAATTCTTTTTTTGCTCATTTCATTCTTTTTGAGTTGTAAGATGACACAGAATGAAATGTATTTACAAGGAAAGCATTGACACATGCCTTATTTGACAAAATTGACAACAAACATATGCATGCAAGGATTATTGAAACTATATTAATGTATAACTATTAACATATAGACTTATAAATGTACACTTTCACATTATACTGCAGTCGTGTATGGAAAATATAAATGCCATCATACTTTACTTATAGATGGCCGACTGTTCAATGATATTCCCATAATTGAAATACATGTTTATACATAAGTATTTAATGATCAATCAAGTGTGTTACTTTTGGTTGCCAAGGAAACCATACATTCCTAAGATCATGAATATTTTATCAATGTAACACAAAGAAATATATTCTTTGAATGTAAATGAAAACATAAAACTTCCACTTACACATGCCAATATATTTATAGCAAGAAACAAACTATATCTTTTGCTGAAACACACACAGAAAGTGTTCTCAATAAAGTTGCCTATTTCAACTTTTGTTTTTTGGCCTTTGAATAGCCTTCTTTTGCAACTAATGGCAATGGGCATGTTGTGTTTTTAGCATTATCTGATCTGCAAAAGTCTCTTTTTACATCATGCAAGTACCATTGCCTTTCTGCACTTATTCCCTCACCAAAGATCTGCTCTGGCAGAACACCAATATCCACTTGGCAGTTTTTCAGTATGTTAATTTTCTCCCCAGGGGCATCAACAAACTTCCTTACTCTTAAAACCCCAGGCTCGTTAGAAGACACCTCAAATGAATGGTATTTCGAAATGTTCTTCAATGGTTTGAAAACGCCTTTGAAGAAGGTGCTCCAGTCATAGAACGACACTTGTTTGCTGTTGCCATCAACAATATGTGGAATGTTGTGGCCATTACGGGATGACATGGCTTCTGTGGAAGCCACCTCCTGTATTGAAGAAAAGCATTACATGATGAATGAATTTCAGACAGAAACGATCCAATATGACATATTATATTGTCACCTTAGTGCAAGAACTCAATATCTGCTTCAATTTCTATATGCAGTTATCGTCTTATTTCACTATTGTGATTATACTGAGCAGTACCCTTGCACTATGTAATGCCTACATGAAGTATATAACATCAGTGAATTTATTAATTACCTATTATATCTAAACATACATGATAATAAATGAACTTATTTTATATAATAATCAATTTAATATAACATATATGATTATTTTCAATCTTAACTATAAAAAATCCCATTTTCTTCATGCCACTTCTTATTAGTTTATAACTGTATTAAAAAGAAGGAAATTAATCAATCTTGAAACATGTGTAAGTAATTTATGTCTATAATTGTTTTAAAATATTTGTGTGGTAAAAATCTAACTCCCTGAATACCTCAACTGTCTCTGCATCCATGTGTCTCATTCTGTTTTTCCAAACTCCAAAATGCCAGTCGCATGAAAATTTGGTGTGGCCGGCTAGCATCAGTGAGTATTGGATTGTCTTATGCCCTCCTGGAATAGAATAGTTAATTGTTAATAAGATCTCTTTATTTCAAATTAAACTCTGAAATATATATGTTGTTTATTTTTTAAGTACAACAAATCAAAAGCTTTTAAAGCTACACATCTGTTTCACTCATCTAAAGAGTTACTGAAAACCTTGTGAGATATCTAAAAAGCAATAACATAATTTAGTTTACATCATGAAACATATTTTTTTTTTCCACTAAAACACAACAACTCTCACCTGTCAATGTTCTCCACACAGCATAACCAAGAACGGCATTATTTTTGTTGTCCTTGGCAATTGTCAAAGTGGAACTGAGCATGTGCCTCACCCAGGCAAAACACCTGTTTCTCTGAAAAATATTTATCCTTCTTATCACTATTCTTAGTCATCACCATCATCAGCAACAGAAGCAAAAATTTAACAGCACCAGTATTTAACATTAATACAACAAAACATTTAAAACATTTCTCATAACTAACATATACCAAATAAATGTTCAGATACACATCCAATTCCAGATTGTGAGATGTGCATGATGGCTATTGACCAATGGAAATGTTACATTCTTAATCAGTTTGTTTTAATGAAGTAAAACATTTATTGCTAAGAAGTGCCCCTTCAATTCTCAATTATTAACATTTGACATCAGGACATCTTATAATGACACAGAACAGATTGCAATTTAAAACTGTAAAAAAGTGAATTCAGATTTATATATGAGTAGTGAGTCTCAGTCAAAATGAATAAGCTTACCAGATCCTTCACAGCAAACTCCAAATACCTCACATCTCCTCCGGCAGTTTTGAAATACAGGGGTCCAACCTGTAGTAGATAAAAGCTTGCATTAAATTTGACAACAGTATCTGGTAATTAAAACCAGCATTTTATTCTAAATATTGAAAGATTCAATTTCTAAATCATGTAAAAAGAATTCTAACATAAACACTTTACATTCAATGAATACACTACCAGGTATGTAACCATTTAAGTAGAAGCATACATTTACTGCAGTAAACCTTAGGCACTCACAAGTATGATACACATGCAAATTACTGCACAATAAATCCTTTAAAAAAATAATCTCTTGCAATAAGTTGATAAATTCAGTAAAAAAAAACCCATTTGATTATTTGCTTGTACTTGATAGAAAAAAATCAACTAACCTGTTGGCTATGGTGTGGAATATGAACCTGCTGTGCAAAGTCCCAGCTGTAGTGGACGGTTGCATCTAAGGAACATGACTCTGAACCTAAAATATCAATAGAATTTAACATATATTTTAATTTTTAGACTAGAAAATATTGAAGCATGACATAAGACAGCTAAAACTATAGCGCATAGAAATTTATTAACCAAAGCACACCTTCAACTGTAATGTTTTCACTACATGTAACTTTAGAGTAATCACACTGCATTCTATATTGCTCCCTCTGATGTCTAGCACTTTCAACATGACTTTCATATTCATCAAGAAGTGTCATTTTATCATCTTCAGAAAGGGCACCACTTTGTGAAATATTAAAAGAAAAGGTTTGGCATCTAAAACACAAGTCTGTTTTTGGTTTAGCTAAGACTATATGTGGGCACAACTCACGCCATAGCTTCTAGCACCCTCTATTTTTTCATATTCAACATGAATGTCTGCTTGTGATTTATCAGATGGCAACAACAACACTTTACTATTGCGGTGGTTTGGAAGTCTTCCGGGAACGGGCATTGCATTGTCAGATGCATAGCAGATGAGGAATTTTCTTATGTGTTCTCTTTCCTCAAATGTGATTGCATTATGAGGTAGTCTTTTGGTATTACCATGAGTCCTAGCAATCAATCCATCATTGTCAAGAGAGCGACCAATTCTTTTTAGTTTCTCCTTTCCGATGTTGTATGCGAAACAGAATACCTCACGCCAAACTTCAACTCCCTTAAACTAAAAACTACTGACTGGGCCTAACCATCTCCTGTCGTTTATGTTTACAACTGTCAGTTTGTTGGCCTTTTTTTCTGTGGCACAACATGGCTGATTTAATAACAAGATCAAGTTCATCTATCTGCATACCGGCTGAATACATACGTAAGTCAGTAATATCATTACCATCGACAACTTGACTGCATGGTTTGCCTAAAGTTTTTCACACTTGCAGGTCTGAGCAAAGAAATCATCAGTTTTCTTTCTCTGTCTTAAATCCTCTGCAGAAGGTTCTAAATCATGGTCAAAACTTTCACACTGAACAGTCTCTGCATTACATATATCATCATCTGATTCATCATTGACAGCATTAATTTCATGGCTAGAATCATTTTCTGAATCAGACTGACTAAATTCTATCTCACTTGCACCAGAACTCTCTGGACACAAAACATGAAAATAAAGTCTATCAACTTCTAATAACTCTTCACGAAATAAATGGTCTTGGCTTAATTCGTAGGGGGTGGTGCTTGCTTGACTCAACTGGGACATTTTCATAAAATGTTCAAGTGTTTTTCAAATTTTCCGCCATAATATCTGTTGCTATTAGTAAACCGTATTTTGTTACGGAAAAATACTTCCGGGTCAAACTGTCAAAAGGTTATTTAAAATAAACATCAAATGACAATTTAAATAAAGGATGACAACATAGATAACTGCATACATTACCTTCCAAATAATTGTTTCCGTGTAATTAATCCGAAAAGCATTCTAATGCCGTGTGGATAAACCGGCAAAACCGTCACATCTTCAGTACGGATTTCGACATGTTTCCATCAAAATGGCGGAGAGCGACACCTTCAGATCAAGGGCGATTAATCATGATTTAAGGTCAGGCAGCATGAATATTATCGACAATAATCAACTGATAGCAGAGTGATGTGCCTTTATATTGTTTATACACTTCGATTATGTAAATACTTTGCAAAATAATGCCAAATTAGTTAATTGACAAAAAGATAATTGCTCAGAAAACGTGTTGTGTTTTTTAATCTCGCTTTATCTCGGTAACGTGATTACCTCAACAGGACTCATTTTCGCTGACGACGTCACATATCTTAAGTATTACTATTAGTGTAAGCCTGTAAATATAAAATATATCATCATGTTTGTTTCACTCTTTCTGAATAATAAGATTTTGTTTATCACAAATTTCAGTTCCGTTATCGTTTGACAACGTGTTAGTATGTTTTATGTGATCTGTATGGTAAACTGAAACTTGACACCTCAAAAGTTTGAATTGACTATATTTTAGCCATTAAATAGAAATATGAAATTTACCCAATTTTATAAAATAATATTTTATCAGAGTTTGGTTTAAAAAACATTTGCACTTTCAGCGTAATCGCCAGTCGATAATTTAAGTATGTTTTTGTGTCTTCTGGTTATATATTTTTAAATTAATAGGTGGATTTTATTCATTTCAATCTTAAAAATAAAGACATCTTCCTCTTTCTTGAAATTGCTGCAATTACCACAAGCCTACACTATATAGCTGATAGGGTAGTGGTGACAATTTTGACACAAAAACCTATTTATTTGGTATAAAGACATTTCAGAAAAAAATACCAATGCTTTTAATTGAAAATAGGCGTCACAAAATCATATTGAATTGATCATTCTCTATAAAGATCAATACTTTATTTAGACTTGCTGTTGAATAACATATTTATAAAAATGCAGTTGACTTCCGGTAATGGCGTCTCAAAATCGTGATGTGTTGCTTAAATATTCATAAAATGTTTCTTTATTAAGAAAAACTCTGACTTACTATTTAAAAGTACATTGATATAAAATTAACTGTATTTATGATATTGCCTGCCTGTTATACACTATGTTTAACTGTAAGTGTATCTGCTGCTTAAGGCAGTATTTTATGGTGTTGTTCACTACAATGTGAAGAGCTTACTTCTAAAACTTGACAAAAAGAATAAAAACTGTTGATAATTTTGCATTTTCACAGACATGACTTAACAAAGATCTAACATTATCAGAGATTCTTCTTCATACAAGAACCAGGAAGGAATGACAGATACGGTACTCGTGGCAATGTCTCTTTATATGGTAAGTCCCATTTTTTACGCTCTCAGTATAAAAAAAACACTCCTTATTTCATCGTCGTATTGGCATTTACTCTTTTAAGACCAATTCAACTGTAACATATCTCTAAAAAGGCTAAATAACAAACAAACAAACAAGTCATTCGAAATCACGAACCTCACTCATTTGATAACAACATTCGACTTAATATTTGCTGACGAAAGAAGCTTCCCGCAAAGCGCGAGGTTCCAACAACTCTGGGACCTGTTCAAAACCCTCCGGAATAAGACAACTAATCTAATTAAATCAGCAAAGTAGAAATGCAATATATTCCAAGCCGATAGAATAAAACCTAAATTAATTACTCCAAAAGCTGATTGTCCGGACCTAAGAGCTTTATCAAGTTTATTTCTGATCAGGCGATATCCAATTAAGATCCGGCACATAATACCATTGACGATTCCCAATGGGACGCGGATCTCTTTAACAACCTTTTTCGAGACACAACATAAAATGCACGAATTGTTCCTACCCGTTTTAACTGACCCGCAGTCCTCAGATGTCCGAGTTATCAGCTCCTTTATATGTTCACCTTTATGTTCTAACGGGTTTACCAATAGGCGACGCATATGGTTCGGACTTCATACATAGTAGGGTTTTTTGTGAACACTCACATGCAATTTCTATCCAATGTCTTCATTATTACCCTTTCGTTAGCAAAATATGTCTTCCCGGCGTCTTGGAAAGAAACTCTTATTTTACCTATATTCAAATCCGGCGACCTACCCCTAGTTCGTCAAAATATTCCAATAATTTCTGTAAGTAGTCTAATTGAAGGAGTAATCATACACACAACTATATTCATCACAATCTTCTTTCTACTTGAGTCAGGAATTACTCGTGGATACTCGACCATTAATGAACTTAAATATCTTCTCACGATGTTCAGTGAAGCGATTGATCGTGGCAAGGATATAAGGGATGTTTTCTGGTACATAAGCAAGGCCTTCGATAGTGTGTGGTAAACACGATTCATATCTATCGTGTCGTAGGAAAGAGTTTACGGACAGGTTCGCAATGATAGTTGAACAATATAAGGTGTACCTCAAGATTCAATTCCATGTCCCTTGTTCTTTCTTATTTATATGAATTCGGCTCTTCGCCGACGATACCAGTCTGATGATTATTGTTGATGATACATGTGAGGTGGTAACTATCATCATAGTTGATATAAATAAGACACTTTCTTCGGCATCGAATTCTCTTTTAAAATTTATTCCTGAGAAAACAAAGACATTAACAAAGAGAAAGAAACAGCAAGTACACCATCCACCTATACATATATTTTCAGAATGTTTCTTCGAGTTGACATATAATTTTGTGTTTTTATCTTTTAAAGAATCTATATGGTGTATTTATGTTAAGAATTTAGTTCCAGTAGTCATTTTTTTTAAAAGCATGTAATGATATTCGTTTCAATGCGTACGAAAATTGACGTATTAAAAACTTGAGTACATCTCGATGAAAGTGATGACATTTTAAAATATCGACTCCACTCTGACCTTCACTTTGTAATAATACTAAATGGGAATAACTTATGAAAAAAAACACATTGCTCTCGTTTGGTCTAAATCATTATGAAATATTGAAACGTCGATATTTTTTAATGTTTGTAAAATGTTACGGTCAAACATTTACGATATTTAATTTGCAGTATCTTTTAAACATTGTAAAAACAGATATGCTATAGAACATTCAACAGTTTGGAAAAAATGAGAAGCATAGCCAATTATACTATTGATATATTTGTCTAAAATTGGTTGTGTCATTTCAAATAAAACACCTGTTTATAACATTTAAAGCTGCATTCTCACAGATTGAACGTTTTGACAACTTTTTTTATTTTCTGTCTTGGAACGAGCCAATTCTTGCGAAAATCCCTGGAAACCAGTTATTTGAGACTGCTGCCAGAAACTCAGATCTCAGATTTTTATATTTATGTTCAAAAATTGATGTTTTATGCGTTTTTTCTTAAACCGTTAGTAACAGTTTAAGCCATAGAACATTAATTTTCGAACAGAAATATGATAATCTACGATCTGATTTTTGTCAGCAATCTTATATTATTGGTTTGCAGATATTTCACAAAATTTTGCTCTTTCCAAGACAAAAAATAAAAAAGTTGTAAAAATGGTATATCTGTGAGAGTGCAGCTTTAAAATCATTTTATGATAAACATAAAGCAGACAGTAAAAGGAAACAATATGTCTTAGGTTTAAGAACTATCGTTTTAACATTTGTTGTGCCAATGTACATCATAGGACATATATATTATCTTACCTTTTCAGATTTGTCTAGGCCCGTTTTGGCATGCAGTAACTCTTGCTGCAACCCATCTTTAATCTTACAACAAAGAGATGAAGTATAATAATAGCAGAATAAGTACTCATATAACAATGATGTGAAGATTTCACATAAATTGATTTCAATGAGATGTTTAATGTACAAAGACCAACGACATTGGTGAGTAAATCTCGACAAATGGCAAAGATAGCTAGGTAAACACAAACAAATGGCAAAGATGAGTTTAGTAAATAATGGAAATTATGCGCTTAGGGAAATCAATGGCAATAATAGGTTTAGTAAACATATACTAATGGAAATAATGACTTTAGTAAATATAGACCAATGTTAATGAAAATTGTACAACACAATGCCAATGATGAGTTTAGTTAACAAAGACCAATGGCAATGGTGAGTTATGCAAACATAGATCAATGGCAAAGCCGAGTTTAGTAATGGATTAATTCTTATTTTTTGTGCGTACATGCAGTATGAACGCTCGGCCGCGATTTTGCATATCCATAAACCGCGCTTCCTTACTGGAAGTTTCAGTAAAATATGTGGAGGTTATAATGATTTCGTTGTAATATGTTGATTTTAATCAAGAGATAAATTTAAACTCCTGTTTTACATATGCATGACCCATGTGAGTGGCCATAAACATGTGGTCACGGTATTTTAACGGATAATTTCCAGTTCAAGGTAACTATAACGTCAAAATTTAAGTCTGTGTTGTCTTTTAACTTTTGAAAAAATATTTAAGTGTTGTGATGTGCTAGTCGTCTTGAATTGTCTATCTTAAGGCGTTTATTCGGACTCGCGAAAACACATGACACTATGACAGTCTCCAATCATTGCATGTAATTAAATGTAGATGCATATATTGCCTTACTCTATCATAGATAGATACTTATTGCCTGAATCCGATAATGGATCATATATTTGTTCTAGAAAGAAATCGCCGAACTCAGAATCATCAGCCATGTTTTGACAGTTGTTGCAGACGAACCGTAGTAAATCCGCATCAATTTTAATTTGTTTTTATTCACCAGTGCCCAATTAGAGCGTTGCATTCTTGCCAAACTCCGCCTACAAAGGTCACGAAAGGTCGACCGGTTCATGCAAAATGAACTCAATTTGTACAAGAATATCTTAATTTCATAAAACGTTCACCAAAAAAGTAAATTATTTAATTACAAACGATACTAAAAAAGGTTTCTAAAACAGAATTTATCGAGCCGGGATCCCCGGTTATTAAAGGTAAGACCGGACCAACTAAACCATAGAGACAGGTTATTGAAGGTTTTATGAAATATATATACAATTAAAAACAATTTGTAATTTTGGGAGAGTTCGTAAGCTTTTAAGCAAAATTGTTTACATTCACCGAAATTGTGTAAGAGAGTGACCTCCCTTGATAAAAAGGAGTTCAAAGAGAATCTAATGGAAAGAAAGATTGACATTTACTCGACTTTTAACGCAAAACAAAACAAATACGTAGTTACGCAAGTAACATTAGCGACATCGATTTTGGACAACCACACTCGATTGTCGCCGACATAGCACTGTCAGCGACGATTTATCGATTATACTCGATAATCGTTTCATCACTTCATAGAACTATGGCGATAATACGCTAACTAAACATAGACCACTAGCACTGAAGAGTTAAGTAAACACAGGTTGATGGCAATGATTAGTTGAATTTATAAAAAATGGCAATAGTAAACATCTATCAATGGCAATGATGATTTAAGTAAACAAAGATTAGCTTAGTATTCATATAAATATGCTGAAAATAAGTTTAGTAAGCATTCACCAATACAACTGACTGATAAGGTAAACATAGGGTAATGGCAATGATAAATTGAGTTAACATACTAGACCAGTGGAAATAATGAGTGGTGTTAACATATTCCAGTAACAAAAAAATTGTAAGAATTATATTTTAAGGAGGCTTAGACTAATGGCGGTAATATGTTCAGTTCACATATACCACCAGCACTGACAAAATAGGTAAACATAGGTCAATGGCAATGATAAGTTGAATTAACATAGACCAATGGCAATTATGAGTTCACTAAACATAGACCAATGGCAATGATCAGTTTCATACACATAGACCATTGGCGATGGTAAGTTAAGTTTACATAAACAAATAGTAGAATTTCGTTTAGTAAACATATACTATTGACAATGATCTATTAAGTAAGCATACACCAGTAGCAATGATGATTAAAGTAAATGTAGCTGGATGACAATGCTGAGGAAGTTAACCAAATTAATGGCAATGATGTATCACGTTAAAAAAGATCGATGAATGAAGATAAAATATTCCGGTGGCAATAATAAGTTTAGTAAACATATACAATTGTCAATGAGGAGTATAAAAATCAATGGTCCCTGACAATGATGGGTAAAGGTTGAAACACAAATGGCAGCAATGAGATAAAAACAATGATGCGCATAGCAAAAACGATTACATAAAAAACATATCATAAATCTAAACTTTGCGATGTAGCATAGACTAATGCGTGTGTTTGCCAAGCTCTTTCCTTGTGTATATGTACGATAAGTTACTTTTTTGATCATTGAAAACTCCCTCCTACGCTGCAGCGTCCTTATCAAATAACAAATAAAGATTTTGTAACGCATGAGTTACTTTAGATCAGAAAAGGTTTGACTAAGTATCATTTTACACTTTCTACACACTTTTCTGTAACGTCTCAAAACACGAAATATAACGACATGAACAATGTATAAATCCTGTGTCCGATATAAATCACCATCTCTTATATTATATTAATGTTTCGACATATTTGTTAGTAGGAGGTTTTTTCCATTTTCTTTAAAATTTAAAGCATGGACTGAAAAACAAAGTTATCCATTATGATGCATTGCCCTTTTTTCAAAAATATAGTATTCATTACAAATATATCGCAACGACGCTATATGATCAAAAATACAGATACGCATATACGTGTTTGAACGTCAAAATAAACGATCGTTAATATAAAGGCTTTTACAGTTTCACATCAGTATATTTCGTTTCCATCAATTTATATTTATCATACTGTATGGTTATTGTAAATCATTTTGCCCTTACCTTTTCAGACTTTTCGCATCCCTGTTTCGCTTGCATTAACTCTTTTTCGATCTCATTCTTAACCTGGAAGTGCAGATGAAAAGTCATCTTGTTTGTAGTAATACACCAATCTCAATTGTGGTTCAAATGAGTAATTACATTGATTACACAAAACTCTTTATCTGAAATCATGAGATTAATGAATTTTTATTTTTTTATTTTGTGATTTAATTTTTAGAAGAAAATATCTATTTAACTGCGCTCTTTCAAAACCCCATTCTCCATATTCCATCAACTATACTCCTGAAATGCATATCTATTGTGCAAGAAAAGACTAGTTCAAGTACTAATGATAAAGATTCTGTGACAGTTCATGGAAATGTAAAGTAAATATGTTCATTTAAATTCTCGACAACTGTTCTATGTTTTAATGCATGACATTGCTTGTACCTGTTCAGATTCGTATAAGTTTTGTTTCGCTTGCTGTAAATCTTCATCGAACTCCATTCTAGTCTGAAAGCATATATGCTAATCATAAAGTGAGTAGTTTAAATAATTTGTATAGTACATACATTATAGAAGATTGGCTATGCTGATTATGTCGAACACTTATATTAATGTACTTCTGACTTTCAAATTTACATATACTTTGCTGTAAGGTTAGGACAAAGCTCATGTTTTATCCCTATATATATATATATATATTATACTAATATCTTATAAAGGTCTCACCTTTTCTGACCACTTGAGCTCCTGTTTCACTAGGCGTAGATCGTAACTCAATTGATTTCTTGTCTGAAAACGTGTTAAGACTTTTCTTATGTACCAATCATTACACAGAGTATGAACGTGTCAATAGAATGACTCTTGGCTGAAATCTTAATGCTATATAATTTATATGTCTGATAATTTGGAAAACTAATTGTTGTCGATTACAAAATAAAACGAGAGCGCCGCTCAGTGGGCGCCAAGCGTCCCCTTCCGGTTAAAAGCCTTGTAAAAAGGATGAGCGTGTCTCAAGAGAATTCCATGAACACTTTAACAAATCCTGACAATTAATCAAAGCTGTTTAAGTCACCCATGCCTATGTGATAGTGAACTTTTAGTGGCATTTACAGTAAACTTTATCCATCCAAATACACCAGTTTTGGCCATAAATCCTAACAGATCACCCATGTCTACTTTTAGGTATTGCCCTCTATCCAAATAATGAGTTTCATTAACCTAGCAATGGTACTTGATAACTATGAGTTATCATAGGACCAAATTGACTGTATTTTTAATGTAAAGGGCAATAACTCTGCATTACCTTTCTAACGACAAAAATAAAATAACGTGCATGAATTCCATATTGCCCTTTTTCCACATTCTAAGTTTCAAAAATTTTACTAGGATACTTTTTGAGTTGTCCCAAGGCCGAGAATTGTGTCCGTCAACAGCATTTTATTAAATCAAGGGCCATGACTCTGCATACCTTTGACCGACGAAAAACACTATGCTTTGTAGACAGACACTTGAAACCAGTCTCCCCAATTCAAACTGGCCGTACAATATTCAGACCGTAGCAACAACTTTTTGTGTCTGGCTTGGCAAGCTGTAAAGTTCTGTCGACATTTAAACCATTGCTCTTCATATTCAGTTTCTAGTTAGTCTGTGCCCTTATGCAAAATGTATTTACGTTTATATGAAATTGAAATATTATAACCATAATAAATACATTTAAAACCATGCAATTATTACCTTATGAGGCCTCATAAAATTGATGACTTTTTCATCGGAGTTTTCCCCAAAAAAATGGGGCGAGCGAGCGAAATAATAATAAAAATATTTGTTTTGCATTTAGCAAAAAAGAGGAGCGAGCGAAGAGAGAACCAATTATATATAGTAATTAAACTCACTTTTGCCCACATTTTATTGACTTATTAACTACACAATGATGTTATAAACAGTACAAGGATAACTTCCAGTGAAAGAATGATAACATCAAAAGATAATGCTTTAAATTAAAAAAATATTAGTTTTGAGAGCAAACAAATGCTTTTTGAGATCAAGCAAGTGAACTATTTAATAGATGAGAGAACACAAAACCACAGTTTTCCAGTTTTTTAAACCTTTTCGATTTTTTTTTCAAAATACCCTATGCATGGTTAAGTTAAAGCCTTGACACAAGCGCCAATGGTCACAGCCACCTGCCTGCCCACTGGCATATCCTAATCTATTAACTAGGTTTTCCATTTTTCCTTTGGAAAACTTCGTTAAAAATAATTATCTATTAAAATACATTGTCATATCTCATGCCATGGAAATGACTAGAAAAGGTGAATTAACAATAACTCACAAGATAGTGGTCGCCAGAATATGCAATCAAGTATAAAGTACAGCTATCACTCTTGCAATGACTACACGATTGACCTTGGTAGCCATCTAAGTTCTGGAAGAGAATTTACAAAAAAAACCTACACCGTATTGTAAACCATTTCAGCACCAAATATGTCACAGAAAATTCAAACCAGCGTCAGATTGCTTTTAGGCTTTCTCAGAATTTAACACCTATCTTTTTTTAAACTTGCAGATTTTCATTATTTCTTTACATATCTTGTTCAAATTTGGACAAGTACTAGAAAACATAAGCATATGTTCATTTGTTCACGTAATTATCAAGAATCCGGAAGTGAAATAAAAGTTCTCATGTTGCCAATTTAGTCTCGATCTTCTAGGCGCTTGCATCCAGGTCTTTATCGTTCATTGGCTCTAATTAGAGCGGCTGCATAATTGAAACTAGTCGGTGCTAGGATAACTGTTACAATCGAAAACGCGGCTATAAGAACAAAGGCTACATTATACTAAACAAATTAGCGCTCGTAAAAAAATATTTTTTTTTTAGATGGTGCGGGTACAAGTGATAAAAAAATAATTTTCTTTTCTGAAGGAATAGGTGCGGGAAATCCGATGAACATATTTTTAATTTGTTGAGGCCTAAAATAAAAAAAAAAAATGCTTAAATAGTTGAACCAACTACACGTTTATATATTTAAAACAAGAGGTAAATAGGTTAACTATTGATGTTCTGCAAGCAGTGTATTTATATAGCAATAGCTAATACTGTTGAAACTCTATGTGCATACAAGATATATTTTATGATCGATATGTCAAAGTGAACATTTTACTGACTGTTCGAGTGGGGTAGCTAACAATCCTTGATAAACATACTAGTTATTTAATATATAGTATGTATGCACTGTGCTGTTTGTGGGGTTTTGTGCTATTCTTCCATGTTTCTTGTTTTTGAGTTTTTTGTTTTTGTGTTCTGTGTCTTTGGGGTTTAGCCAGGGCCATTAAATCGGGTTTATGTTTAAACTTTTTGCTACTGAGCTTGTTTCTGTAGTTTGTCACATAAGTATTCAACTTGGCAAAATTGTTTTCATGTACCAATAAATATCATAAAATTATTAAAAACAGTTACGATATGGCATTGTATTATCATTTTTCTAATTACAACCTTAATGATTTAATTAAACATCAAATTCAAACGACACATTAAATTAACTACGTTGATACTTTTATTCGCAGTATTTTAGGATTTTCTCTAACCAAAGGATGAATGATTTATAAAGGTTATTGGCAATATATTAATTATGTATTTAATTTAATATAATTGCAGAAAACATTTTGAATTATATGATATATCATTTGAACGTAATGAACCAATAATATGGTATAACCGTTCATTTTTGGGTAATTTAACTTGTCCATATTAATACTATCAATTTGTTATTCAAGAACGCAGATAATGACGATAATAACTATTGATAACCATTTTCTTGATTAAAATTCATTTATATTACCTTGTTTTTATATAAATATATGTACTCAATACAGTTTTTGCTTTTTCTTACCATTTCAGAAGTTTCTAAGTCCTGTTTTGCTATTAGTAATTCATTCTTGGGACCCTTCGAGATCTGAAAGCGTTCAGTGGAACCAATAAAACAGACCAATGACAATTACCACGAAATCACACGTCCTACTCGTTAAACAAATGCACTTCATAAATTACGCATTTTCTCAAGACCAATATTAGGGTCAGTGTTTAACTACAAATGTTAACCAAATAATAATTACGTAAGATAAGAGTTTATAAACATTTCAAACGCTTTACCTTTTCTGAAGCGTATAGCTCTTCTGTCACTTGGTTTAGCTCAACACGCAGTTCTTTCCTATTCTGAAAATTATTTTAAATAGTGTTACCATTCTTTCTTGTAGGAATAATGTTTATAATAATAATAATTAAACTCTCTCGATTGGTCTGACTATTCCGAGACTGACAGTTACGGTGATAAAGAGGTGATATGCACGATTTCGTTTCAACTTCTTTCTAACTCAGATAAACGTTTTATGTCAAACTGTGTATGTCGAAGCAACGAGATAAAACATATTCACAGAAAATATTTGGATGCCTTTGTTGTCATTTCATAATTATAGCTCTATATTAATATTGGTATTTTTTATGAACATGATTTAGTTAATGAAACATTATTTTTACTTTAGTTCACTTCCGAAATGAATGTTCATTATATTCATTATCATTCAATGTTAGCTTGATATATAAAATCCATGAAAAAATCCTAAACATGTGGCATTAAATATGTATATTAGTTGCCAACTGATTTCTGACCATAAAAAAAAACAATAACGTAACGTAGAATTTCCCGCTATTGTATTCTGCCCAATGCAAATATCATCCCTCAGTCCAACCGATAAAACATCTGAAAACATGCATTCTTACTGTCAAAATAACCATAATATCTATGTTTTCACTTTCCACTGTGGTAGAGGATTTATCAAAGAAAAAAAACAAAGCAAAACAATTAAAAGATATTTTTTGTGATTTGCCATTTTTTGACGAAGGGATAAGACATCGAATATGTACATGTCAGAATTGGACCAAAATACTCATGCATCGTTCGTTTTAATTCAATTTAATCATTTTACAGACATAGTGAAACCATCCATTCATTTCCGTCTCGTATATCATCTTCTTAACCAGCCATAAAGAAGCAGCTTGATACGTTTTTATTTTGTGCTGCACAGAAATAACTTATCTACTTTTCATTCATAATTTTCAATGCATACTCGTTGATTATGATCAAAAGGAGTAATACTGGAATTTAAATTTGTTATTTTGAAATAAATATAGTTTAAATTAACTTCATTTTTAAAAATGCGACCCGTCTGTGGAGATATGTCCATTGACTTAATACAACAATGGGGATAATAAAGCTGGTAAACAAATATATTTGGACTCATTTTGACAATTTAAAAGCCAAAACTCAGGAGTAAAAAGGGTGAAATTGAGCTGAAATATGTTTTAACAAACATTGTCAACAAGTATGGCTCTGATTTTGTTTCAGTTAATTTATCAGCATTACATAAACAGACAATGCTGCAGTAGACGACAACTCTGAACGACATTATCCTCGATTGAACTCTCACCTCGTCTGATTTATCCAATACCTCTTTCACTTGTATCAGCGCTTTGATAAGTTCCCTACGTGTCTGAAAATGTGTTATCGTGTTCTTACATATTGCGCAATAACATTGTAATCTGTACACCATATTTGAATAACATTTCACAATAAAGGTTTTTAAAAAGCCCGAGTGTAATTATTATTAAAGTTTGTATACATGTACTTATGTCGGAAGACCAACTTATACCTTATTTTGGTAACAATTGAATTCTATATTTGGAGACATATTTTGTTGGACGAGAAAATATATTTTTAAACATATAACGGACACGCTTTTGATACGTTTTAAAGTAATCCTATCAAATCGATATATTTTCTTATTATTATTAGTAAGTGAACGGACCAGTGAGCTGGAATTATTTTTGCATTGTGAATTAAAATAGCATACCTTTTGCAGATCTTGATTTTCATTCCATATTTCGCATGTGTTGTCTTCCAGGATGCCATCAACCTCTTCATGAATTTCACAATCATCCCTTAAGTCTTCAAACAAGCAGTCTATGGGAACAATATTTTCCTTTTGGCAAAACTGTTTAAACGTATGCGTTTCCCCTAATTCCTTTATGTGCCGTTACATCTCCGAAATATCATTGTACATATTCCGGTTCATAATGAACAGATGACCAGTAAACGTTTTACTTACACACTCATCTAGTTGCTTTTCTTGTTCAATAACCCAAGATAATTTATTGTCGCAAAATGAAAAAAAAATGCACGAAAATGAGTCAGTATTTTCGTCATCAAGTTGACGCGTTTTCTTTCTAAAATCCTCTACGTTGTGTTTCAATCTAGTTTCCAAATCATCCATTTTTTTATTGCATTTAACTACATTGCGCTTACTTGTTTCTATTCCTCGATCAGAATCCTCCTTCAGGCGCGTTATGTCATTTTTAATCGCACTTAAAGCTGCATGCATATAATTGATTTTGTCGTGTTCAATATGTCCCGCATAATGACGCAAATAAACCACCTCGTTACCACATGGAATATGATCCGACTGAAGACATTTATCGCAAATCATAGATTCATGAACTTTGCAAAAAAACGGAGCTTTTTCAGTCGGATGGTGTTTACATTTCTCCTCAGTGATGTCACACTTAATGGTCCTCGGAAGCTCTACATTCTCATCAAACATCTTTAGAATGTGGGTTTGGAATATCTTTCCTGGCTGGTGACTTCGGAGACATGATTCACCAATGTTTCCACATTCATTGCATAATCCAATTGCCTGTTCTTTACAGCACATTTCACACTGAACCTGCATTGCTGCCATTTTGAATATCCAATGAGTTTTGTAATTATAATTGTATTGCTTACATTAAAACATAACCAGGGTTTCATCCAGAAACCAAAGTGAAGTATTTCAGAATGTTTAATTACTTCTTTCTTTATCAAAAAATGAACGATTTCGAACTGAAAAACAAATACATGCAATGAAAAATACGGAATTCGTTATCTGTAGTACATAAATCAATTTGTCTAAATGTTGATCGTACTTAATGGCAAACTTGTTTGCGTCAAGGGTCCTTCATAGAATAAAATATAACTTTTTAAAGAGCTTCAATAACATTTCAGATAACAATAACTTCCTTATAATTTCATCTTTTGAGCAAATACTTATATTTGCTGAAGGGTTTAAGTTTTAAGTATCTTATTCTAAACAGTTTTAATGGTTTGCCTCACTTTATTCCGTTATACACAAAAATGCATTATACAAAATCATGAGTGAGTACCTATCTGCGATATTTCACTCAACAACATTAATGCTATGCTCGGCCCAACAATCTGCCTCATTAGCATATAGTAAGTCAGGGGACCAGTTAAAAATGTAATACATTTCTTTTTAATAAAACTTTGCATTGAACACGGGAATTTATCAGACATAATATGCGGTTAAATTATATTTTATATTCACTTTGATTTTCTTCTCTAATTATATAATCCTAAGTGGCACTGTAGCATTAAATGTATGTTTAGTGGTTAAACACTATATAAGTCATTATCTTAAGTGGAGCGTCTCCTAAAGCGGTTGAAATGTCTTAATACTCCTCATGTGAGTTATGTCCAAAATCTCTTCTTGGATTCTATCGTCCGCATGATTCCTGTGGCATGAAACTGGACTGCAATGCCGAAACGCGGTCGACGTTTTATTATATACACGCTCACGTACTGACCATTGTAATCTATACAGCCTTAAGGTATAACCTTCAATTAAACCATGAAACTGTTTACTGCGACCATTTCAACAATATCTGTTTCCGAAACACACTTCAATTTCCCAATTTTGAGTATTAGAACTATAAGGAATTTCAACTTGGACGTCCAATATGACAACATGGGTGGACAGTCTCCAATCAGCTTTGAACGTACTCCATCATCACGAGCAGTATATATTACGATATGTCGCTATGCCATATCATGCACGTAAAGATTTGGATTAAGTATGCTTACAGTAAACGATACATGATTAATATTTTACTTTGACATTCGACTTGAGGGACATATCCCTCGTTCTCTGAGGTGCATAATGGTCATGCAGAAACGAATATCTGAATGTAATCTCTATTTTGGTCCATAAAGGCACTTTGTAATGTGTAAGACACACAAACCTTCTTCATTCAAAGTTAAAATCACTAATATTATGCAACTTTCAATTGTAACCATGCGCACCCCCCAAAGTCCGGGAAATAGTGGGGACTTACACTTTCAATCCAGCCAAGCCCGGGTAAAATCCCCGTCCTGCGTCGACGAACTGATGGTTAAATCCTCGCCAAATGCCCCCGCACCCTAGGCACCCTAGGTTAGGCTTGCTATATTTTGCTTCAAGACAAAGTCACCGCATTCACCCGGCACTGTTGGGTCCCCTGGATGGTTAATACACGGCGCATTTCCACGGCTATCCCCTATTTATCCCCCGGACCTGGGGGTGGGGGTACAATTGACAGGTGGATTACAGTGTGAATGCAATGTCAGATTTTCATTTGTCCAAATTGTCTGTTCATCAATTGCGGCAATGATTGCAGATCAGATATCATGCAAATTAAAGATTGTTCTTGTTGTTTTTTTCTTTATGTAATATATCTTGGACAATATTATAGACTCCAATGTTTTCTCCAATTTGAAAAAGTATAGATTCATATGTGGATTGAACTTGGGAACATTGGGAAATGCCTGTTTATCTCTGCGCAAAGTATTTATTTTATTTAAGTTGTCATCTTTTGTCCTTATTATCACCTGAACAAAAAATATGTGGATAAAGGAAGGTTTACATATTTTACGACATTTCCATGAGGCCGTATAGATTCCAATGCTCAGTGCGTGAGCGTGTATATAATAAAACGCCGACCCTGAAACGCCCATGGGGGACCAGGGAACGTCTTTAGGAATACATGCCATCTGACTGTCCCCTGACAGCTTGAGAAATGTAGTTATTATCTAATGATGGAATGATAAAGTCCAAAATTCAGATAATTATGATACAGAATATTTATTAAGTGTTTATACTCATTGTCCCTTGTTGGGTAGCATATGTTATCGGGCTCTTATCGATGATTTATAACACAGATAAACCTTGTATGAAGGTTCTTCAGTTTATTTACAAAAACAGTGAGCTTGAGAAGTGCAATATAACAAATAAAAAATACATTAGATCTGTATATTAAGCATGTAGCATATTGAAGATAGCAAGTTGATTTAATCTTATGAATATACGTACTAAGTGACCACAGATGAATACATTACAGATATACACGACAAGAGAAACTGACATGTTTTGACAATATACCACATTCTTACCAGTACGAACTACTACGCTCTAACTATTTCCAATCCCTCAATCCCGTTTGTGTTGTTTTTGTCTGTGCCATGCAAAGTTTAATTAACATGTGCCCAGAAATATGGAAAATGTGATATCAGATATAAGAATAAATAAACAATACTGACAATTAAGAAGTTCTAAGGAAAATACTGCAATTACCATTTACCAAATTTCAATTAGAAATATCATTAACCTGATTTAGAAACAAGAGGAAAGAAATGATGACCAAAAACAATAAAACAACAACACTTATTAAAATCCTATATCAATAAACCTTATCATTTACAGTAAAAATATATCTTCATTGATTGACAATTGGAAAAGATGTAACAGCCTTGCCACAATGGAATATTAAAGAAAGCGGTTAAAAAGGACTGAATAAGGTATATACTGAAGTCACTTAAACTGTAAATGGTTTGCATTAACGTCTACATAAATGAATAGAAAGTCAAACATACATTCAAGATACGAGAAAGCTTTAAAATGTTCTTTTATATCATAACAGTGGAAATCGATACATATTCCTTAAACATCACATTTTGGATGTGAATGAGATATTAGTAATTCCTGACAGTCCTATCCTTTAAAATGAATAACTGAAAAATAAAATGAAAATTTCTATTTTAGCAAAATTATGGCATGTGTTTAAAAGACGCATGGATATTAAGTGTGGTTCAAGAATTTATTAAAACATTTGTATTAAAAGATGCATTTAACATATATCACTACCAATGCAACCATTATTGAAATTGGCGGTTCGGGTTTTATTCATTTAAAAACATTCAATTGTAAGTTAGTTAATTGACATTCTGAAACCTTACTGTACCTATTGTTTGTCGCATAGTACCATAATATAGTATTAGCAATTTTAAAAGTAAAGGAAATGAAAGGACATTCGGTTGGTACTTGCAACTAATGTAAACCTATGCATAGAATTTAAAGTAACACTGTACACAACACTAATTTGTTTTTTTATAATGGATACTATGGCAATAGGTCACACACCAACTTTACCAATAAACTAATCAAATGTGGCTTTGGTTTAACGATTTATTGCTCGTAAAACATAAAATGAAGATAAATATTCTTTTAGCAAAAATACAATACAACACTGCATCATTTATACTATTGTATAAGAAGATCGGTTAATAAATTGGAACATTAAAAAATGTAAAACAGACTTACTACCTAGCATGTTCAATGCATTATGAACTTTCAAAAAGTATAAAATAGGAACACAGTACCTGAAAATGTATTATCTAAATGCTGATTAATAGATACATTCATAAATACCAATTAAAGTTGGAGAATGTTTAAAATGTTTTAAAAGGAAAACTGCTGTGGAGAAATTGAAAGGGTGGTAAGGTTTTACACGGTACATTGAATCGTGTTGTGAAGAACTTAAATATTAGAATTTTGACAAAACATTTTATAAATAAATACTCGCGTACCCATACTTCTCATGCCCGTTTGAACTGCATGCATATACATAGATGAAGACCTAGGGAGCTGTTCGCTACCAGAAGCAGGATGGTGTGATGAAATTCATTTCCTATGCGAGTAGGGCATTGACAAAGGTCGAGAAAAACTATAGTGCATTTAAGCTTGAATATCTCGCCTTGAAGTGTGCCGTAACGGAAAAGTTTGCGGACCATCTGGCCTGTTACGACTTCCATGTATTGACTGACTGATTGGCTCACACATATGCTGACGAGTGCGAAGCTGGATGCTACAGGTCAGGGATGGGCGTCTGCGCTTGGCGAGTTCAACTTTGACATCACCTATAGGGCTGGCTTAAAGAATTTGAATGCTGACGCATGCGCCTTTTCCCGTATGAGGAGATTGCGACTGAAGAAGGCGATCAAGTGTAGTTGGATGGCAGTACCATCAAGGCAATTTGTAATGCTGTTGTTCCACCACCATTACTTGAAGTATTACCTTGTGAAGCCTTTGACCTAATTGAGGCGTTTGAATAGCAAGGACAGGTACTCGCACAGAAGGAAATGACAGAAATCAGAAGAATGCAGCGACAAGATCCTGCAGTAGCACGGTGGAGGCGAACTGTCAAAGATCAGGCAATTCCGAATAACCACCTTGGGAAAGATGATCGCATCATGAAGAAACCGTTTAGCGAACTAAACATGAAGAAAAGGATACTGTTTAAGAAGGTACAGACGAAAGATGAAAATATTGATCAGTTAGTTGTTCCTGGTGTGTATAAGACAACAATGATGCTACTAAGGCAGCGCTTTTACTGGCCTGCAATGCCTGCTGACATAGAATACTGGGTAAAACGATGCGATCGATGTCTAAAGAGAAAAGATAAGAGCGTTGAAAGAGTCCCTTTAGTGAGCGTCAATACCACCTATCCACTTGAGCTAGTGAGCTTTGATTATCTGACTTTGGAACCTGCAAAGGGAATAAGCGGACCTTAATACGCAATTAGCCTTAGCCATCCTAACACGGAGCCAGACAGCGAAGACCACAGTAGAAGTGTTTTATAATGAGATTGTAATCCAATTTGGTATTCCAATAAGGCTTCACTCCGACCTAGGCGCGAACTTCGAAAGTAAATTGATACGCGAGTTATGCAAGATTATGGGAATTTCTAAGAGGCTCACAACTTAAATGCAGGTCCAGAAAGGTTCAATCGCACTTTACTGAGTATGATAGGGACATTGCCAAACGACCAGAAGCATGATTGGAAGAGACTTATCAAACCATTGGTGAATGCGTACAATTGTACACCGCATGAGGCTACACATTTGAGTCGAACAAACTCATGTTTGGTAGAAAACCGCGTCTACCTATTGATGCAATCTTTGAAGGTGCAAGCCAAGAACCTATTACCAATAGACACACTGAATTGTATATTGAATACCTTTAAAAAAGGATACTGGAAACTAAGGAAATAGTGAACAGAAATGTTGAGAAATCAAAATCTAAACAGAGAAATTATATACAGAAAGGCAAAGAGAGTTAATATTTCAGTAAGAGATATTGTATAAGTACGCAAATGGAAGTTTGACGGAAAGCACAAAATCCAGGAAGATGAAGATAATGTATGCAAGGAAATCCTGACATACTTGCGTACAAAGTCCGCTCCAACGAAGGAGTAAAACCCTGCTGTACTTGATTGATTACCAAGATTTTGGCGATGATGAAAGTAAGATAGGCTATCCAGAAGAAGCTCAAGATGAGGCTTTAGACGATAGGAGTGGATCCACTCAGAGAGAGAATAGATCAGAAAAGAGTGAGTCACTACGACAGAAGACTCAGAACCTGAAAGTGAAGACGTGGATGGTATTGTAAATACAACATACCGAGAGAGGGACGCATTTCGCCCAGACTAGGAATCAATGTCTAAATGCTGATATTGAACGAGAAAATACAAAAGGGGATGGAATAAGTCATGTGCCTGAAAGTCGATATGAAAAAGTTCATGAAACTGGATATAGCCATGACACGAGTAGTTAACATAATGGTAGTGTTGAGAAGCAAATATAACTGAACTGTTAGAAGTTGAACGGAAGAGATTGTGCAAGCTATCGGTAACCAGAATGATCCTTCACGTAATGGGAATGGTACACAGACAAAGAAATTGCTGATGAATAGCCAGATATTTCAGATATACCTGATGAAGAAGTAAGAGATGAAACTGCTGAACCTGTAGCTGAAACTAATTAAGAAGCATATACAGTCAATGAGAACACGAACAGGAAGATAGAAAAAACGTGTTCCACCTAAACCTCCACCCAGAAGGCCACTCAGAGAAAGACGACAATCAGAGAGATATAAGGACTTTGTGACGAGTGCAACTCAGGCCGTTGCTCGTCCTATTGGTAATCAAATTCAGGAAGTTGATGCATTGATGTAATGTGGAGTACTGAGCTCGATGAATAGTGAGACAGTGCATCGTATACTCTCTTCAATATTTCAGTGATATAACTGATACACATTGTTTTAAACATGTAAATTTTGTCATATGATGCAAATAATTTGGATTATGATAGTGTTGTTAGTTTTGGATTTTTATAAGTGGATTTGTTGATGCGTGGTTGCATATTATTAGTAGGGGAGAGGCGAAAACAAGTTATATTGTAGTGTTATAGAAACGATATATTGTAGTGTAACAAAGTAGAAAGGTAGATACATGAAGTGGCTATAGAAAGTTATGGTTGAAAATGGATTATATTGTATCAAGAACAGTGAAAACAGGTGTAAAATTAAATTTGGAATAAAATACATGTTCTTTTTCCATGTATTAAGATGTAGTATTTTATGGGTATAGAGTTGGCACTGGTAACTGTCCTTTATTTTGAACGATACATAGTTTATTATAATAACTTGAGTAATGACGAGAAGTCATTCTAGACGGACGGGGAGTATGTTACCAGGTTTGTTTTGACAGTTTTTGTTACGGACGTTTGGACTGATGTACACATGTACATCCCATCCGGGAAACTTGAAACGTAGAATCGCCATTTTATTTGATGAAAACTTTACATCTTATGTTTAAAATCTTCTCCGGGTGCTTTGTCAATGGTCAGTATTAGTTTAGTTTATATCTTTGTTCTATTGTTCATATTTATTTATTGTCGTGTTGGGTTGGAATTCTTTGTATTTAACGTAATGTTCTGTCTTTGGAATCATGTGG
This sequence comes from Mya arenaria, assembly GCF_026914265.1. Taxonomy (NCBI): domain Eukaryota; kingdom Metazoa; phylum Mollusca; class Bivalvia; order Myida; family Myidae; genus Mya; species Mya arenaria. Next base: position 61,347,269 of record NC_069128.1, read on the forward strand.
TTGCATTGATTGTCAAAGTGACATTTATTGTATGAATATCTCCTTGATCACCAAAACATCCCTTTTACCTATTTAACATGTGCATGTAATTTATTACAGTATATGCATTAACCAACTTATTGATAAAGTTCAAAGATGTTCGTGGAGATGGAAGGCAGGGTGAAACCAGTCGATTGTATTATTCGGTAAGACTAATGTATGTTGTTGTTGTTGTTGGAATACAGTGTGGAGTATCTTCTTGTACAATGCTAAGATTTATCAAATCGACAGCCATGGATGCCAGTAATTGAATATATGATTAATTGTGAATATGATTTTTATTTCTATGTTTTAAACTGGTTTGTGTTAGAATATGTTGATATGCATTGTAATATAATATTAATTGGATTGTTAATTGCAGGTTGCAGAACTTCTGTGTATGCAGACCTGTATGTAACGTTGTATTCTTTAACAGATAATAGAAAGTGTGAAACTAAATGAAGGTTATGTTTATAACATATCGCTGCACGAACCATAGCTAAGACGTACACATGTTAAGCAATTATTAAGATAGATTACCCTTTTTCTACTACATCTATGGTTATATAAGCTAACTAAGGTATACTATTATTAATGTCTGATGTAATATTTCATTATTATGTGATTCTGATTTGTTCACACAACTGGAAATTAAATCAAGTAAGGCGAACTTCCCAGATTCATTAAATCTCATATAGTCATATTGCAAAATAATGTTGATTCGGTCATGCGCGCTGGCTACATTTGGGGCAGTTTGCGCTGACACTAAGATCATTTGGATAATTGGTTTTCGAAACAGTAGAATCCACGCCGGAATAAGTTTGGTCTGTCGAATTCATGGTTTAGAAGATCAAAACTAATATAAAATAGCATTCCATTCATTAGGCTTTAAATTTAACATCTTTCATATTCAACAAATGCAATTTATGTTACGTTACCAGAAATAAACAAAAACTATTACACACATTCTGTACAACAATCCTACTGTTGCGTAAAATGCATGGCAAATTTAATATCATTTATCGAATGTTTTATGCACTTTGGGTGTCATGAATAGCTTATAAAAATATGAATTTTTACATGCAGGTGCTTTATTTTATTCTATTGATCTCATTGTTGAAAAATATAACTGATAATGGGATAACTTGACACTGCCAATTGAGAATATTTTCGGTGTATACATCAAACAGATATGTAAATGACTGTCAGTGAGCAATTAAAATCTGAGATTCACGTTTCGATCCGTTAAACCTAGGATCATGACATTTTGAAAACCTTCTTTAGCAGGTGTTTATAATAACATGCTTCATTGTTGCAACAAAACGAGAATGTATAGATGCATTTCAGTATATCTTAAAGATGCAAGTATGATAAAGCAATTACATCGAAAGTACTCAACCAGCATTTTGAACTGCGCCATTGCATACCATACCCCACTAAATGCAACATAATGAATTTTAATCCTTAAATATCATTAAAAATATGCGCATTATAAAATACTAGTACTAGATTACTTCAACATGTCACAATTGTATTTATTCTTAAGTTTTTGATATCACCCATTTTCTTTGTATAATCAATATTCTTCGTTGTACAGACAATATTCCTAAATTTTCCTTTCATAATAAAATAAAAATCAATCTGTTAGCATTTGATATATCATTAATGAAAATTCTTAGTGCTTCTAAATACAGGTTTCGTGCAACAATACAATCTTGTTCAATACAATGCAATGCAGTTTTTTATTTTTATTTGTATACTTTGTAAAATATACTTCATCTTTATAAAAAAAACACATTTTTTAGAAAACAATGGGTCGGCTACACTCCATATTGTGTTTGTGTACATAAACAACATATTATCAACAGAGTCTTTGCAGGTAAGTTTGCATTAATCCTGAAGCGGACCTGGTTCCAAAAAGGTGCATTCCATTCATATTAAATCTCTGAGAAGTTGGTAGTATCAGGTACAATACTATTACATAGGAATGAAATATTAAGCGAAGCGTGATCATTCCATTCAATAAATGATTTTATAGTAAAATATTGAATCTGAAAAACGCTAGCTCGAGAACAAATAGTCAATCATTGAACAGCCGTTATGTGACATAAATGTATGTTGATTGATATTAGCAATACAAACGATTATAATGCGAAAACATGACCATTTACATATAATTAAAAAGATGTATCCAATATGATTTGATCTGCCCATTAAGGCCCTGTGAGGGATCCAATTGACTTCGTAATCGTGACTATCAGTGTAACAATTATATTGATCATGTATAACATAGTTTTTTTAATATCACCTCACCCTCACCAAAAATTCACCGTTCGTGCTGACAAGACTAGTTTATTTGTGGCAACAAGAGATACAAGGGGGTGACAACAATAATAACAAGCATCCAAACACAAGAGTGTATGATAAATATTAAATTATTTCCGTTCATATAACCATACTTCATTGTTTACGTATTATTATGCATAACATTACCTTCTCATTACCTTTACATAAGTATAAATATATCACCCCCACGCTGAGAATGTCACAATCATATCAAAAAGCATATCTTTCTGAATCAGTAGCAGATGTTAAACGGTAAGTCCAGGAAAAACTTCGCTTATCTTTTTATAAATGTCTATGGAAACCTGTATTCGTAACAATATCCGAAACACTTTTTAGTGTTCCTCAGACTAACTCTCCAAATATGAGACAACGAATATATCTCAACGTGCTTCATTATAAAAATTAAAATATGATTTAGATGTATATACAATATTATTGTGGTAATATTGTAAGACATATATTTCCATAAATTACATAGTCATCACGAAAATATAATTAAAGTTCGATGTTGCCGGAATAGCTGACCAAACCAGTTTTTTTGTCAGACTAATTTGAAACAATTGTGCTCCTCTTTACGGTGTAACGCTACGAACTATATTTTCCAACCCAACTTTATAAACCATCGCATACACAAACACAACCAAGACTCGTATAATACAGATTACTTTCTAATATGTCAAATAATTGCACAAAAAGTGTTGTATATAGGCGAGTCCTCACGCCAAATGTAGGTATCACATAAATAAATACTTTAGAGAATGTTAAAAAGGGTGCGATCCAGTTTAAGCCAAATAATTTAATCAAAATATTTATAAATATTTTTAAATATTAATACTATCACTTATTTTTTTATTATATAAAACTACTCCAACATTATTTCGCTTAGCGTCCCAATGATGAAATTAACGAACAGAGGTGTGATTAATTACCGTTTATATAAATATTACTAGTAAAATCAAACCATGACTTGTATTGAAAACAAATATCGTGTTATTGTAAATATTTGCAAACTCAAGGCTCTCCTTTTTCTCCCTCGTGAATCCATGCATCTTAAACGAGAGGACGGATAGTTCACCCAAAACATGCACCTACATCTGCACATGCTTACCGTCCACGTACAGGGTGTCATACGCAATCCATGCCCGCTTGCCTTCTTTCCTGCCACCCTTCATCATGAGAATCAGCCTGCGACATTTATCCAGCACTTCCGCTGGGATAAGTTTGTACATTTGACAAAACTGTTTCCTATTCTACCAAACTACCTCCCTGTCCTTGAAAAACGTAACTTTGCAAAGATATTTTGTACACTGACATGTCTTGGTAGCCCCGGGGAGTGACCCGCTCAAAGCGAATAGATTCATCCGTCTCTTTCGCGATTTTGAGGGTTTCCTACATGTGCATACGAATTTTATTTCGGTGACGTCGGCTGGCTCGGTTTCTCGGGAACTTTTGAGAACACCAAATTATTTCTCATTGACTGCGACTTTAAGTACGCAACGTCGTCCCGAGGCTCCCGTTGTTTTTCTTACTCGATCACCCGATTCCGCCTTAAACTTCGCCTCTACGTCAACCGACTCAACCTTGTCTTCAAACGTCTTAACGTGTTTGTCCGTACGCTTTACATGGTCATTAAATTCAAGGGTTCCAATTGAATTAAATTTCTTTTCCATGATTTAATTTTTGGCCCACTGCCTTCATACGGTTAAGCAACAATTTGTTTGTGGTTCGCTGCCGCCATCCACGATCTTTGAGCTGCCTTTGCCTGAATCAGACACATGAGCTATGTTGAATAATTTGTAAGCAGTCCCCTTATACACAGAATTGTTTGCATCCTGCATGGCACTGACAAGAAAGCTTGTGTCAGATTCCTTGAACGGGGCTCTCTGTTTTGTCAGTTTGCTTTTGTTTATTTTGTCCAAGTACTTCCATTAACATTTATGTCTTTTCATTTGTTAGTCATAATTACAGAGTGACGCATTCCGTACGCAAATGCAAACTAATCCGCATGTTTAAGAATGAATCCAGACTCTTATTTAAACTAAAGAAACATAAATGAATCCCCGATTTGAAACGCGTCCACTTCACGCCATATCACGTTACTAATATCCAAAGACACAATTTTGATTCATGTTGCTAGATAGTTAAGTTATTTTAGGAAATATTGGATAAATCAATTTGTTAGATCTAGTGAGTTAGTGTTTATTCTGAATATTTTTTTACCTGCAATATGGTCAATATGTAAATCCTTGACTACAAACCTACATTAGTTGACCTAAAATTTTGATATCGACCTTAATGTTTCTGTAGTTAATGGCCATACATTAAACATTTCTGGGTATATGAAAGTTATCATAGCCATACTAGAGTTGAATTTAAAACTACCCTTACCGTTGTTCCTGGCACAGAGCTGAACAAGTTTTGTCCTGTCATTATTGAAACTGACTTGATCTGATGTTGCATATCTGCTGTATTTGACTTAGGTACAGTATTTGATGTTTGGTAGATGATTTTTAGCTCCTTTGTTTGTAACCGAGTTTCAGTCAAATCGTCCAATGACCATGATGTTGAGATCGGTCCTTATGAGTCTATTACCTTGCACGGGATAGCTTGGGGACATAGCCCCAGCGTCAAGAAAGTAGTTCCGAAAGCTCTAGTAAAACAACGTACTGAAAATATGTAGCTAAGCGAGTATTTTGAATAAATATTTGAAGTTATCAATTGTTTTATCATTGTTTGCAATTTAATGTCATGTCAAGCAAGTACGACCGTTTTTATTGCGTAGTTAACAATCAATAACATGTATTTCACATTAATTGTTTATGATTTAAATTACTTATTTATAGCAATTGCTTATCATTTTGAAGGTGCTCTCAGCACTTCGTCGCAGCAAAAGTTACCTGGAACCTTATAGGCATAACTGCCAAGTTATATAGCTGGCTGTATGCTGAGAAACTACACGTGTTTGACTACAATACAGCAACATGCATCTGTAGCTATATTAAGAACTGCGTCTATATCACCTAAATAGGTATTGAACAGCATCCGGTATAAGTTTGCAAATCCGGTTTACTTGCAAACTTAGTTTTTTTATTATCTTAGATATCAACTTCAAAAGCGACACATAGAAAGTTTGCCCATTAAATAAGAAATATTTTAAGTAAAATTAAAAAAAAGTTTTAAGAAATATGAAAATTTTAATTCCAAAATTGATTTCTCCCGTTGGCCACCAATTGGATTTTGGTCCCCCGCGGGGTTTTGGCAAACTCCAATTGGAGAATTTTCCATATGAGCCGAAACGGGGGAAAAAATCAGCAATTTGAAAAAAATCAAATATAACAATTTGGAACAGAAAATTACATTTCTATTTATGTTTTGAGTACTAGAGTTATTAACTTTATTAAAATCTAAAAAACAATCAAAAATTATGATTTTGTAAAAATGGTCCTCCAATTGGAGAAATTTCCAATTGGAGAATTCCACAGTCAATTTATATTGATAAAATTCACCAATTGGAGAATACAGAAGTTGGAGAACACAGAAGTTGGAGAAATCACCAGTTGGAAATTTCCACAGTATTGCAGCTGCTGGGTTAAAAAAGTTGGGATATATACATGTCATCATATAATTGCTAATTAATTTAATATTGATAGAATATTCAAGAAAATAACAATGCAAGATGTTAGTTGTTACCTGATTTCGCGTATACCATCGTCATTTTCAACTTGTGTGCAATCTAAAGCAGTTTTATTATATACAACTGCGTCAGATGTGTAGTTTTATTATTCCTTTTCAGAAAACTGTTTTATCAAAATGCATATTTCACTAATAAATCTAAAAAATCAAACTGTTTGCTTAATTTTGCATTTTCCAAAGATACTTCCTGGTGGTACTTGGTTACAATATTGAATTTTTAATCGACTTTAAAGTTAGAGAACACTGAATGTATTCCTTAAGACCACTCGGTCAAGGTTTACCCGTGAAAGCGCAAGCACTTGCTTCAAACAGGGTCCTTTAATTATTTTTCAAAGCACCGATGAAGGGGTACAACTTTCATTGGTTAAATCTAACTAAAATAAACAAGCTCGATTTTGCTAAAGGTGATTGGCTGATAAAATCACTCTCGAGTCCGTTTCCTGGCTAGAAACTGTTACTGTGTCATTTTTGAGAGGCCATCCATGAGATAGTACCCCTGGTGGGGATCGAACCCACATAGTCGTGGGTAAGAAGCAGAAACCTACACCACTAAACCACTTTCATCCTTAATGTAGCGAGAGGCAGCATCACGCGGCAAAGGGATCGAGCTAAATGTACCATGGAATGAACCCACGACTACGACTTCAATAGGCTGCGCCTTAACCAATAGGCTAAGGAGACGGTATTAATGCATGTACTCAATTGCAGATTCAGAGGGGGGGGGGTCGGTCCCTCCACCCCTTTGAATCATCCGTTTATACATTCTCAGTCAATATCGAGGAAAATACAATATTAAGATAAAAATGCCCTATTTCGGACTATAAATTAGAGGAGTGCACCTACCCCGGCCCAACATTTTAAGCCATTCAATTTCTGTTCTGAAGGAGGGGCGGATGTGGAAAGATTGAGCCAATGCGTTTCTGTAATCAGAATTGTTGTTTCATAATGTTATAGTTCCTTTTAACAGTTTAAACGTTTTAGGACATCGAAATAAACAGACGCATGTTCACTTTAAACATACTCTGTATACAACGTTCTCGTACTCCAGTGCGATGATGCTATGCATTATATTTATCATCCGACCTCTGATGAACAGGAATGACAACGTTTAAAGGCTATTATTTATACAATTATGATCATCTAACTGACTGAGTATCTGCCAATACTTTTCTGTTTAAAGAGACTCTCTCATGTTTTGACACCAAACATATTTTTTTCTCGTAATGCATCTGAACACTTATATTTATTTTACTCCTTGGTATTGAATTTGCAGAAATAATAGTAACCAGGTTGATTTTCTTTTATACTTCAATTGCATTTTTAAACAAGAGCTGTCACAGTATGTGACGAATGCCCCCGAATGTGACATTGACCTACGAACAAGAACAGTACATGAAAAGTTGATCTTGCCTTTACGTGTCAAATACATATGGCAAGTTATTTTAAATTGCCTCTGAACATAAAAAATACCACCCATACTTGACAACCTACACTGTTATGTCCTTATATTCAGAATTCCCTTGTGAATAAACACTTAGTGTATCTTTCACCTTAAAGGTAGGGAGACGGGTCTTGCACACGACACGTCGTCTTCGTATGTGGAACACATGAAGCAAGTTATTTTAAAATCTGTCCATACAAGAGAAAGTTACAGCCCGGACACGACAACCTATACCCTATGTCCTTGTATGCAGCACTCCATTGTGAATAAACACTAAGTGTGACCTTGACCTTTGAGGTAGGGATACGGGTCTTGCACGCGACACGTCGTCTTGGTATGTGAAACACATGTGGCAAGTTATTTTAAAATCTGTCCATACAAGGGAAAGTTACAGCCCGGACACGACAACCTATACTCTATGTCCTTATATGCAGCACTCCATTGTGAATAAACACTAAGTGTGACCTTGATCTTTGAGGTAGGGACACGGGTCTTGCACGCGACATGTCGTCTTGGTATGTGGAACACATTTGGCAAGATATTTTAAAATCTGTCCATACAAGGGAAAGTTACAGCCCGGACATGACAACCTATACTCTATGTCCTTATATGCAGCACTCCATTGTGAATAAACACTAAGTGTGACCTTGACCTTTGAGGTAGGGACACAGGTCTTGCACGCGACACGTCGTCTTGGTATGTGGAACACATGTGGCAAGTTATTTTAAAATCTGTCCATACAAGAGAAAGTTACAGCCCGGACACGACAACCTATACTCTATGTCCTTATATGCAGCATTCCATTGTGAACAAACACTAAGTGTGACCTTGACCTTTGAGGTAGGGACACGGGTCTTACACGCGACACGTCGTCTTGGTATGTGGAACACATGTGGCAAGTTATTTTAAAATCTGTCCATACAAGAGAAAGTTACAGCCCGGACACGACAACCTATAATCTGTGTCCTTATATGCAGCACTCCATTGTGAACAAACACTAAGTGTGACCTTGACCTTTGAGGTAGGGACACGGGTCTTGCACGCGATACATTGTCTTGGTATGTGGAACACATGTGGCAAGTTATTTTAAAATCCGTCCATACAAGGGAAAGTTACAGCCCGGACACGACAACCTATACTCTATGTCCTTATATGCAGCACTCCATTGTAAATAAACACTAAGTGTGACCTTGACCTTTGAGGTAGGGACACGGGTCTTGCACGCGACACGTCGTCTTGGTATGTGAAACACATGTGGCAAGTTATTTTAAAATCTGTCCATACAAGGGAAAGTTACAGCCCGGACACGACAACCTATACTCTATGTCCTTATATGCAGCACTCCATTGTGAACAAACACTAAGTGTGACCTTGACCTTTGAGGTAGGGACACAGTCTTGCACGCCACAAGTCGTCTTGGTATGTGGAACACATGTGGCAAGTTATTTTAAAATATGTCCATACAAGGGAAAGTTACAGAGCCGGACGGACGGACGGACGGACGGACGGTGCGATTTTAATATGCCCACCTTCGGGGGCATAAAAAGATCGGAGCAAGCCCATGCCGGTGCAGATAACACATACTCGAAGATTATGTCAATCAGCTGATTGTGCAACAGCCTTTTGTTGAATCGTGTTTGTAACGCATTTCAAAATTTTGGTCTTCAAAGACAATATATTTTAGCAAATATCAACATTTAGGGTTCCAGCCATCAATAGCTTAGCTTTAACACTTAGTTTGATTCACAATACTTTATTTCGTAATAACAATGTATACAATCCAAGTAAAAGATGCATTTTCAAAACCCTGTACGCTTCGCTTAAATTCACTCAAAAACTCAAGTTCGAAAGATTTAAAAAAGTATGTCATAAACATATCCCCTTTACATGAGGAAGCCGGTCCAAACCATTCACATACTAAAAAACTGAGTTTCTTAATATATAAATCTCTAATAAATTTGCCAAATAAAATTCAACATGGGTAAACAATTATAAAAAATAACGTATCTTATGTATTGCAACATATTTATAAAAAGATAAAGTCAATTGAATCAAATGAATATTTTCAATGTACTTTCTTTCCCGCGGTAAGTGGACTTTTCATCTTACTCCAACAAGTGAGGAGCATGGTTGATTCTCTTCGTGACTGAAATCAACTTTTTTTAAACACTTGGTGTATTTCAAATCTAGTCCATATAAACATCCCCTTTAGATTCTTTGACGATTGCATTTTCCATGGGAGATCACTGCGTAGGATAAATATACAAGTGTTGTTTAGCCACACTGTGGTTTCAATAATGTCAGGGGCGAAGCTACCCCTCTATTCATGTGGATTCATAAATGTGCTGGGGGGTTCGGGGGCATGCCCCCCTCAGAAAATTTTCAAAATCATAGTGCAATCTAGTGCATTCAGGGCGTTTCGATGTGCATTATTTTGTACTGGAAAACAACCAGTTTTTGGATCATGTAGTAAAGTTTTTTTTTCAGAACCATGATTTTTCAGCCGCGTATTCACGTATAGGCGGCTACACGCCTGTATGTTGTGCATATGAATGTATAATTTGGTTTATATGATGCATCCTTAATGTAACACCTCATTGCTGCTACACCAATAGAAACTTCATTGGATATTAGCAGTAAAAGAACTAGCACTGTCGTTCCCAATTTTCGTCTGGGTCATTTAAATAATAGAAAACAAATTACATGATAAACAAATTTGTTTTGACTTCTTTAATGAATTATATAAACACATTGTACAAACATATCATGACACTTTTAAACAAAAAAGTGTGGCTGTCAATTAAACAGTATGCTAGCTTTAAAGATTGAGGCAAACCATTGGAATTTTACAGCGGTCTTAAAAAGGTGTGTTTAAAGCTGCAATTTCACTTATTGATCGTTTTGACTACCGGCACTCTGTTATTGTTGGTCCATAAATAGACCATTTCTTTGCATAGACCCAATTTTAAGTGATATAAGACTGCTGAAAGATCAGGGGTGGTATTCAATATTCAACTTAAGTAAATCTTATAGTCATACATGATTGACTTCATTCACTCTATTGGTCAGTTATAAATAACAAGTAATCAGATTAGCTACATCGTTCTTAGATCCATTTAAGATCAATATAGAATACCACCCCAGATTGCATTTTGTCATATTTATGGCTAAAATGATGTTTTATGGGTATAGTAGCATTACGAACAATTTAATGTAAATGAACTTTTCGGCAGTCTTACCAAACATTTTTGATTGGTTCTATTGTGAATTATGTATGACTATATGACTGAATTAAAGGAATGATAACCAAATCAGCTTTTGAGACAATTTTTTTAAGTGTCTAAAATGACAATCTGTGAAAGTGCAGCTTTAAGTTTTGATCTAAAGCTTCATTTACACATTGCTATATTATAAATAACTGTTTAAAAGGTCTCATGTACAAAATAAGACAATAATTTTCTTACAAATATCTAAAATTGATTAAAATAATAAAGTACCATTAACATTTTTCTTAATAGTGCTGTTTCTCATTTGACAATACCATTCAAAGCCATCATTTCAACTATGAAGTTATTTTTAACTTTCAACTTTTTTATAGCATATATGCAACAAAATATACCAAAAATACAAGCCATGAACAATATGATTGTTCAACTTGCATTGTCCTTGACCTTTTAAAATGACCATTTTCCTGTTCTGTAGATATTTGTAAGTTGTGCCCTGAGGAATGAAGTATGACTGTATGAATCACAAAAAGCAATAAAAACACTAAAAAAATCCCCAATTACCCCTGTAATTTCTAATACAGCAGTAAAATCAAGCAATTTTCAAGATTGATTGTGCTGCCAAATCAAAAACATGTTTGCCAAAACATTTAGAGCTGCATTCTCACAGATATAACGTTTTAACACCTTTTGTTTTGTCTTGGAATGAGCAAATTTTTGCGTAAATATCAGCAAACCAATGGTAAAAGATTGCTGACAAAACATCAAATCCCAGATTTCATATTTCCTTCGAAGATTAATGTTACTAACGGTTTAAGAAAAGTGCATAAAACATCAATGTTTTAACTTAAATAGAAAAGTCTGCAATTGAATTTTTTGTCAGTAGTCTTATATTACTGGTTTCCATGCATTTTTCGCAAAGATTGGATGGTACCAATTCAAAACAAACAAGAGGCCCAAATGGGCCTATGCTCTACTGGCTGGGTTTGTGTGGTCAACATCACTTTTTTCGAAAAGAACCAACCCCTTATGGGTATCTGAATACTCAAAACTGAAGACTGTATCATATTCGCAAACATTTATTACAAAATAGCATTTTTTTATACTATCAAGGCCCATCATCTAATAATTTCAAGGCCAATAATCCAGGAAACATGGGCAGATCAGGTTTTTGAAAGGAACTGAGCTCTAATGGATATACTGGACAAGTTTCATCAAGATACAATCAAAATTGAAGAATGTATCGTGTTACCGAGCAATTGTTTACTGAAACATTATTTTTTTATTATCAAGGCCCATAATCTTGGCATGCATGGGCGGATCTGGCTGGTTTTCGAAAGGAACCGAGCTCTAATGGATATGTAGATACTGTACAGGTTTCATCAAGATACAATCAGAACTGAAGGCTGTATCATGTTAACGAGGATTGTTTACAGACGCACATACTACGTACACATTACCATCGCATAAGCTCTTCTGGCCTTTGGCCAGTAGAGCTAAAAATGAAAAAGTTGTCAAAACATCCGAAGTGTGAGAGTGCATCTTTAACATTTGAAAGTAACTCTGTTTGCCTCATGCCCCTAAACAAGGTTTAATCATATTATATGAGCAGTGGGCTTGTCCTTGTATTGTACAGGAAATGGCGACATCATTTACCCTTTAGTATGAAAAATGCAGTTTCCTGATATTTGAATAGCGGTTCTTTATTTAAGCATCTCAATTCATTCAACATACACATAGTATGTATCAAGTTTCAAAGGAAACCAAATCATTGTAACAATTGTTTTCAAAGCAAATATAATAAATCACACTCTTGATAAACTTCTTTTCCTAGTTTCAACTTTGAGACTTTTTGATGAGCCTGCACCTTCCCTCCTCTTATGCAGTGGCTTCAAGCAATAAAGCTAAAAGCTCAAGTTGCGCAGCTGGTGAACAAGACTGCTGTGTTGATAGTTAGTTGACAAACTGCACACTTGATGCCATAAATCATGTCCATCAACCTCCAGAATGAAGAAATGACGCAGCACAGAATTGATTTCAATTGGACCTCTCTGTACTTTCATCCCCTAAGGCCTTGTTGTAGTCAAAGACTATGTCTTACTTAGTGTTCAGTGCGTGATCTTGAGAAGCCTAAATCTGCTCGTCTGAGGAAGTAAGTCTGGCAGAGTGTGAAACTCCTGTCTACTCATATGGCTAGACGCCTGTGATCTATGTTTTCTTGTGTGTGCCCAACCATCACCTGAAGAGAATTTAGAGGAAGTTAGTGCTTGATTACAAGTTAATGTGACAAAACAAGGTCTTTTATTTATGCCACCAAGATCTAGTATTCCAAGTGTCATATCTTGTATGTTAACTCAAAGCAATTGAGCATAAACTGTTTGGTAATTTATTTTAAGTCACTGCTTCCACTTATACTATCAGTAATATTGAACATGAACCGACTGACCCAAATATTATTCTAAATATTTTTATGTGCAGATTTGCAGAAACCTTAATCCTATTAACCCAAAAGTAATCCAATTGTATGTCTTCACAAATCATTTTACAACAATATTTGTCAATTTAACTCAAATATTGATTATTGTTTTTTGTCCAAACACAAGAGATGGCCCTATATATATTGCTCACCAGATTTGAGAAAGGATTCTAAATAAGTTATTGTTTGAACACTTACTGGACACTTTTGGTCTGACTTTATAATGCAGCTGGTGAAAATATTAAATGTCCCTTTATAATGGGCTTACAAAAACATAAAAAAATGAATTTGTTTAAAAATTACAAAGGGCCATAATTCTTACAAAATAAGTTTGTATTGAGCAGAATAAAAAGGCTAAAATACAACCTCAGAACTATATTTACAAGTAAAACAAAAAATCTACAACTTGAAATGTGTTTGCTATATCTGGTTTTGAGAGAGAGTGATCAGAAGAAAACATCACACATTCACAATCATATTAAAAAATAATTTAGTTTTTTTTTAATAAATTCTATTTCAAAAACACTGCAGAAGACAAGACACTTACATTTCAATTTCTTGATTTAATACATTGATGATTATCAATTCTCATGAAGCGAGATGGGTCTTACACTCTAACCAGTGCAACTTGCATGTTCTTAGTTGCTCAGTGATTACCTTTTTTAAATTTCTCCTCTTGATCTGAGCCACGCCAAAATGATGGGAGATGCTTTTGTTGTCTTTTCCATCAAAATGTAAGCACCACTGTGTTTCTATTTATCTCCTGAAACAGTAATAGTTTATTAATAATAATAACAATAATAATAATTAGTAACTTGTATTGGAATTATTTTCACCTCTTGTGCCTTGCACATTGGGGAACAAAATTGACTTTCGGAAAAATACAAATTCAGGCCAACATCGATAATATATTGGTAAAATATACATATTTTATTTATAACAGTATGCAGTTGTTGTTTTTTTTCAAATCCTACATAATTATATTATCAATGATATTTCATAATACAAAATAATTTATATAAAAATTGAAATAACACGGCATAGTTGTTGACAGAACATGAACAAATAAATGTGTAAGACTACTACTTTATGGGGTGTAAATAACTCAGGGCTTTCACTTTAGGGACATTTGAACACTTTTGGTGAATATCCACTACCACACCCACTAATCCCCCTCTTCTGAAACCATATTTTTTATGGATCAACATATGGTAAAGGAATTTGACAGATGGTAACCTTAGGAACATTTCTGTGACATTATTTTGAAAACAGGCAAGCGGGATCTGAGGAGAAGATTTTTCCATTTAGACATATAGCGAAAAGTAGCTCCGCACCCTATAGCAAGTTTTTTTATGAATCAATATCCGGTGAAGAAAATTCATACAGGGTATTCAGACAACGCGAAAACTTTTTCTCCTTCACAGGACATTGCGACAGGTAAACACTTAAAGTTTACCTGTCGCAACAAATTTTTACCTGTCGCAATGTTACAAACAGTATTCGGTTACATCAGCCTAAACCTTGATTTTAAGCCTCTTTTTAAAATAAGTTTTGTAATTCCCCATTATAACAGGTTTAGATCTTTTTGGTTAGATTTGTCCTACAGTACTATAATAAATTACAAAAAAAGCTAAGCATCATGTAAAAAAATCAATATTCGAATCTTATGTCATAATATTTTTCTTCCCTTGCCTCCCAAAAAAACTTATATCTGGTTCGCCTACCCATGGAACAGCTAGATCTTACTCTTTTAATTCATCTTTAAATTAAAGATACAGTACAGTTATAAAATGTAACGAATTGTACTACAAGTCAAACTCAGGCACAACATTTATGCAAAAACGAAAGTAGATTTCTTGTTATTGGCAATGTTAAACAGAGCGGAAAGAAAGTCAGCTTGGTATATTAATCATCATATTTAAATTAACACGATTGCCGGGAACCACTTCGCCGAAAATAAATACATACGGAATTTTGTAATTTCCGAACATTTCCGTAAAATAAAAGTATTATAGTACGAGCTGAGATCGGAACCTTACGCGTTTTATCGGCTTTTACGGAAACATGTCGAAACGAGGTTTACAAATAGTGATACACAGATTAACACGCTGAATAATCATGATATAATAGTTAAAAATAACTCTGAACATTTATTTAGAAACTGAAAGTAAATTTTCCGAAAATTAAACGGTGCTGACTGTAATTTTTCACCGGACATTGTGACCGACAAAAACAAAAGTTTCGTCGGTCAAAATGGAAATATACCGGACATGTCCGACTGTCCGACGGATATTCGCATTGTCTGGGGTATTGAAACATTTTTTTGCTTCATATGAAGATAACTTAACTAGCTCTTCATCACATTAAATAAAAATTAGCACAGTCTATGCCGCACACACAGAGCCCCGCATTTGATCTTTTACCAAAGTTTGATTGAGAGTTTAGTTTCTTGGCACACTATGACAAGTCTTTACAGGTCTATTAAAACTGCACTCTCACAGATTGATCGTTTTGAAAAAGTTTATTTTTTTTATCTTGGAATGAGCCAATTTATGCGAAAATGAATGGAAACCAGGAGGTACGGATAATATCCCCCCGGATGATTGCCCCCCCCCCCGACATTAGCCCCTAGGACCATAGCCCTCCCAGAAGATAGCCCCCCCCCCCCCGTCTTAGTGAAAAAACGGACGACATTCCCCCCAATATTAAAATGCATATTATAACCAGTGTATTTAAGCAAATTTGCAAAACAATGATTTTTATAATAAAATGAAACAACCCAAAGGCATAAATCAATGAAAAAAAAATCATGAATAGTGAAAAATAAATGGAAAAAGCATGTGATTTTACAATGAAACATTTATTATTTTAAAAGTTAATTGTTTTCTTTTGTTATTTGTTGACTAAGCACTTATTTAATAATCTTTGATCAGTAAGTTCTCACCTTTAATTATCATTTGCATTGACCTTTAATTATTTAATAGGGTAATAATCCTTAATGCGATAATGACATTATATGTTTTATTTCTTTTGAAGATGTTTTAGTGCAATCCAGTTGATAATTACTGATTGACCTTTAATTGCATAATAGTATACTATTCACATGGTGGAAACATCAAAGTTGTTTGCCTAATTGAACGCCAAATAATACTTAAATAAAGGGTATTTATCATTTGTCCAGTTTATAATTATACTTTGAGTCATTTACATTTCACAATCCAATGCTAAATGAAGATTTTGAAGATTCACAAGTCTGTATAGAGAACCAGAAAAGGACCAATAAATGGCATTTTTTATGTTTTATGAATATGCAAATTTAAAAGAGTGTATATATGTAAAGTAATTTATATATATGCAGGGGGGCTATTGTCTGAGGGGGCTATTGTCTGGGAGGGCTATCATCCGGGGGGATATGGTCCTAGGGGCTAATGTTTGGGGGGGGGGGGCAATCATCCGGGGGGGATATCATCCTACACTCGGAAACCAGTGATATAAGAGTGCTGACAAAAAATCAGATCACCGATTTTAATTTTTAAGTTAAAAAATGGATACTTGTGCATTTTTCTTAAACTGTTAGTAATGCTTTATGCCGTTAAAATTAGTTAATTTAGATCTTATGTCAGCAGTCTTATATCACTTCTTTGCAGATATTTTGGCAAAAATTGGCTCATTCAAAGACCAAAAATAAAAGATTTGTCAAAATGGTAAATCTGTGAGAGTGCAGCTTTAAAGTGTTTGAGAAAAGTAATCACCTTATCAACACCGGTAAGAAAACAAATACAGGGCTCTTTGCAGCTGTATAGTCTGTCCTTTAGTTAATTCAAAATGGTGAAGAAAAATAAAAGTTGTCTTCTGTTTTAACTTTTAAGTCATTCAAAGGAATATTGCCTACTGTTGCAGCATTTGTGACTGCACATATCATGTGGTATACACACACTGATATATAACAAAACCAAGTTCATTTGTCTCATTATTTACCAATTTTGGGCATTCACTTCTTGAACATGTTTTGAGTTTTAGTGATCTGAATAGGCTAATGTTTTTTATGACAATGATGCAGGTGATCTAAAACATATTTTTTTCATCAAAAGATCCAGGAATGAACAAATATTTTTTGTGTGAAAAAACAACAGTTCAATTCATTTTTTTTATGTAATTTAGTTAAAAACAAAATTTATTTAAGTTAACTATATATATATATATCTATATAATTCTATTATTTATTCCACAAAATATATTCCAACAGCAAATTTTAATGATATGCTTTTTTCAACCATTCCAATTTATTTTGTCAATAAGATCATTTAAACTATTAGCAGGCAATAACTACCCTTTTGTTGACTATATTTAATAAATATCAGTAGGAAAATGACCAACTAAGATCTTAATTATACACAGTAAAGACAGTTACCATGACAATACTTGGTGCTTTTAGATGAAGGCAAAGATAACAGTCAGAGAGTTGCTACTGAAAAATTTCTTATCAAAATTTGATCAGGGTCAGAAGCCTTCAATGATTTATGTATATTGAATTAAAAATAAATAAAAATGTACATTAATTTTACTATATTCTTCTTCATATCTTAAATTCTGAACAATACAATTTTATTGTTTTATGTCACTGAATGCATGACTTGTGTTCTTTTTTAGTTGCTAAACTTTTAATACTAACATGCCACACATATATTAATGTTTTATGCAGTTTTCTTAAATCGTTAGTAAGGCTTAAGCCATTAATCATGAATTTCCGAACGAAATATGCCAATCTTTGATGTTAGCTTTTGTCAGCAATCTTCAATCATTGGTTTGCAGATATTTACCAAAAATTTGCTTTTTCCAAGACAAAAATAAAAAAAAAGTTGTAATATTGGTAAATCTGTGAGAGTGCAGCTTTAATTTATTATAATTTGGCGATTAATTCACGTTTACATATCATATATGTATTTCAAGAAATGGAACTTGATTGGATATTTTAAATATCAAAATATATATTTGATAATCCTATGTGAGTGTCAACAATTATTAAAGTGTGTCAACGTTAATATACCATCCTCCACAGCTCCAACCCTGAAGAACACTCGCACAATATTGTCCCCCACCACCCCTAAGAAAAGTCCCAATAAAATTTAAAACATTTTGACCCTTAAACTACTTGTGAATCAGTGGTCGAAATTAGCACAAGCACGCAAGCCCTGTACTGGTAAAATGTCTTCCGGGCTTACTCAAATTCTGCATTTTATAGAGTAGGGCTTGTTCAAAAATTTGATGCCAAGCAATATAAGAATTCGGGCTTGTTCATCCAAAAGTCTAATTTCGATGACTGGTGAATAATAATTTATAATTAATATACTGTCATTTAAACCTTAAAGTTGGTGAAATATAGCTGCATTTTTGACATACTAAAAAGTCATTAATAGCATAATTCTAGGCACCACCATACTTGTAAGTTTCCTTTTTCTAAGTCTAAATTTAAGTTACTATCAAATGGCCTTATTTATTGCTTTTCCTATGTATTGAATGACTTCGTTCTTTGACAAAGGCCTTTTCATTGTTTTTATGATCCTTGTGGGAAACAGTGACACCATTCTGTGTATATCATAAACTTGTCAGACATTTTTAAATGTCCCCACAGTAGAACTGCAGGAAAAACCTTGACACTACCTAGTACAGAAAAGATGCTACACTAAATATTAAAAGTTGTAAGTTTCTGGTTCTCAAGCTCTTCAAATTTGTTTAAATTAGTACATATAGTTCGATATTTTTAGAATCATTCAATTTTTAAATTATTATCAAAGTGAAGAGTTTGATAAAGATTTAATTTAATACTTTCAATCAATAGCCTTTTTGATACTATAATATTATATATATTCATAAAAGAAACACAACTTTCACTGCACTACAATTAAAATGACAAAGCATTTGCAAAGCAAAGCAGAACATTAGGTCTCTGACTAACTGATACATTCACTTAATCATATGACTGAAAATTTTCTTTCTAAAATTTCTTTTTCTCAAGTTCTTCAACTTTCTTTAAAAATTCTAAAATGGAAAATATGACATATATATATCTCTACTTCAAGAATAAAAAAATACATAAAAAAAAAATCTTTTTCAGGTAAAGAGTATGATTTAGATTTGAATTTTAACAACTTTTTTAAGTAAAATGTATTATTTTTCATTGCCTTCATTCTTAAAGCAAACCCCTTGAATTTCCAATTATAAAGAATTCCATATTCATTACAGAAACACTGTCTGTTTCAATATTAACTAGTCTAATAAATAAGCAAAGGAATTATTTAAACATAAAATGATAATGTAATAAGAAATGCTAACAGCAATACGGGACTTTATTTACATTTAGAAATGGGATCAAAGATGAGACTTGACATTCTAAATGAACGAGAATGCTTAGAAAATATACAGAAATATGGAAGATAGTTTTGTTTCTTAATGACACAAATTCAAAGTAATGTTCCTTTCTTGATTGGGTGGGACTAATTTAGCTCCGCCTAAAAATTGTTTTGTCATCAGATTAGGTATAACAAACAATCTGATTGGATCAAAATCCTGACCAATATAATAAACTCTGAATGGAGGCATCCAATCAAAACCTAGTAATATTTCCATTTGTTTCCAATTGATTGCACCATCAGTGATTTACACAATCAGTGATTTATGGCCTTTTAACTTGTAATGGTCTAGTGGCAAGTGCATATATGACTTATGTTAAATCATGTTTTAAGTGCTAATTAGAATTTTAAAGTCTAAGCTATGTGACAGAAAATTAATACCAAAATATTTTTTTGAATTGTAGTAACTGATTCTTTTGCATTTGATGAGGTCAGACATTTTAAGATATATAATATTCAGTGGATATGTGTTGATCAAGCATTTAATAACATGCCACAAAGCAGAACATTTATTAGGTCTTTTTTTTTTTTACTTCAGACCCTGGGGCAAGTTTGGAGAGTTGCACAGAATGCTTAAAGAACTAAAGTGTTAGGAATCAGTTCCTGTTTGCAGTGTGTGTATACCACGTGATAAATTGCGTCATAAATGCTACGTCAGACAATATTTTGATTTGAAAAAAGACTTTAAACAAAGATAATTTTACTATTTCTTCACCATTTTAAATGAAACAAAGCGCAGTCTACGCCAGCTACGGAGCCTTGCTTTCGGCCATTTACCAGAGTTTGATTGCGAGTTTAATTTCTTTAAACACTTTGACAAACCTTTTCACAATACGGCCGTCTGACGGAGCACTGTCAAAACATGATTTTGAAAACGGGTTTGTCGAAGTGTTTGATGAAACTTATGACTTTATCAAATGTCGGTAATAAAACAAATGCGGGGCTCTTTAAGCGGCATAGACTGCCATTTGTTTCATCTAAAATGGTGGTGTAAAAGAAAAGGTATCTTTAATTTAAGTGTTCATTTTAAGCAAAATGTTGCCTTCCGACGTAGCATATATGACGTAATTTATCATGTGGTATACACACACTGGTTTGACTATTGGTAATCGGTTCCACTCACATTGCTGTTTATTAATAGAAGAAATGTTTTTTGACAATACCTGGTACCGTACTTGTAATTTTATTCTTGTACAAAAACTCATCATCCTTTACTCTACTTATGTTAGGTAAAGGATTGAAAATATCTAGTTAGTGTATTTTATGGAATTATATTTACCACCTGTACAATACAATTTGGGAATAAAAGTTAACATTGAGAAAAATACAAAATCAGGCTTAAATATCTAATTTAGATTTTAATGGCAAAATATCGAATCATCGAAATTAGAGTTCGGGATGAACAAGCCTGAATTATTACTCTATTGCTTGGCATATTTTTTTTAACAAGCCCTGCTATATTAAATTCAAAATTAGAACAAGCCCGGATGACATAATTTTCACCAGTGCAGGGTTGTGGGCTTGTGCTAATTTGATATACTACATGTTTTAAAGATTTTTATGCATATATTATTTTGTTAATTTATAGTAAGTCTTGTCAAGATTTTTTATTCATTAATGTTATAAAATCTCCACTTATCAAATTTGGAAAACAAAAAATATGGTGAAAAATGGACAAGTTTTCACTAGGGAAGAAGGCAGTAAGGCAGTAAATTTCACCAAAAAAAACCACTATTAATGTTGTTGTTGCTTTAGCCATATTGTTAATGATTACAACTGAACAAAATTGACAAGATAAAAGAAGAAACACTGATTTCAGGAACATACCAGCTATTTTTTCATTATAATTGATCATCAGAACATCACTAATTATTATAGTCTATCTATATCATTTAAAAAAAGAAGAACATGGAAATTATATTAATATAGTATATGAAACATATTACTTGAAACTTAATGAAATCTCAAAACACTGAAGTATAAGCAATAGTGTTGTGCCAATGATCAGTTATAATCGACAATTGATCGGAAAGGCCTTCATCGGCGACAATCGATAGTGAAATTTGAACAATCAATTATAGAAACAAGAGACGTAACCACTACCGACTACCAGTTAAAAGATTGTCTTGAAAATATATTTTGTTTCTGGTCAATACATGTTAATGTTGAAAAGTTCATGTGGTACTATGTTGTGTTATCTAGTCATATTATCATGTCAGTAGCTCACTACAGTACCTTATTACAAATTTTCTTTGTAATTTAACTGCAAAAGGATTGGTTCTCAACATCACATTTTTGTGGTTTAAAAATGTTATTGTTTACTTCTTATATCATGTAAGAATTTAGTTTTCTCAGTTTTCTGAAAGAAAATGTTCTTGTAAAACATACAGAATATTCAACTGCTTGTTTTACTTGTGACTGATTATCAAAACAAATACACATGTATTCAATACCGTACACAAAATTTAGAGCCTGCGGTCTCATGCTCTGTAATAGTAACTTGTAAACACTAAAGTATAGTTGCGTTCTGAATAAATAATGTAATTTATACAAATAAATGTACAAATAATATTGTAAGGGAACATTTTTTCTTAAGCTGGTTCATGTAGTTTATCTATATGCCTTATATATGATGACCAAAGATAGTTAAATAATGATTAAAGCGATTATAAATCGATCATTGATTGTTTTCATAAACCGATTATCTATAGTAATATTTCAGTCTGATTCCCAACACTAATAAGCAATAAAAACAGTCAATTGTATATATAATATATATCAACATCTACAGATACTTAGCCATAAGTTTTCAATTTTGGATAAAATTAACAAAATTAGAATTGCATACCTTCCTGTGCACATCTGTTTAATAAAATGAATAAATTTCCTTTATCATTAAGCAAAACAGTTTTTAAAATAACAATTGAAGGATTAAAATTTTGAGCTACTAATTGCATTACCATAGATCTACTCAAATTTTGACACTTTTTAAAGAATAACCAATAACAATTTCCAAATCTTCAAATGTAAAAGATCTACAGCATTCTTCCAAAATGGAAATATTTCATACTTGACTGAGTTCTTATTAAAAAATTGTCCTGAGGTAAAATGGTATTATTGAAACATGTGCTAACAATATTCCCAAATAATTTGGTACAGTATGACAAACAAATGAGCTCATGATTGTGACGAATCACTGTTTCTATGTCAGCATAAGCTCACAATTGTGACGAATCACTGTTTCTATGTCAGCATAAGCTCACAATTGTGACGAATCACTGTTTCTATGTCTGCAATCAATTTTTTGAAAAAAAAGGTAAAAAAGTGTTATTGTTTATCCTTCAAACTAAATTCAATTGACGCCAAGTCTGTTGCTAACTATTGCACCAGTCAATTGTAACCATGGCCTCCCCAGGTCCGGGGAATAGTGGGGATTTTCAGTCCAGCCAACCCCGGCTTTATAAAGCTACACTAATTAGCGATCAGAGATACTTTTTTATTATTTTGACATTTGTTACTAAAGTAAACCTGGGAGGAAAAGTGCGCCGGTGTGGGGCTCGAACCCACGACTGCCGGAACACTAGCACGGCGCTCTAACCAACTGGGCTACTTGGGCGGCTGGTTCTAACCGACACTAACTACATTATGTATCCCTGTCTCGAGTCTGCCATAGTCTAAAAATCTTCAATGGACTCGTTGAAGGCCATTTAATTCCCGCTTAAATTCCTTCCCTTCAGGGATGAACTGATGGTAAAATGTCCTCGCACCAAAGGGAACCTAGGTTACGCCCATTCCCGGGGAAATTTTGCGGGGAAAAAGCAGACGAAGCTTTGCGCCATTGCGGAGTAATGTCACTAAGTGGGTGGGCGCATACCTGTGCGTGATCAAAAATAACAAACAATTCTTATCATTTAAACCATCATGAAAACAAACGGCATTTAGACTTACCATACAGTTGTCTTCAATAAGTCCATAGCCCAAAATGTTATGATTGTCCATTTCAATCCATTTTTTACACGAATGTTCGTCTGAGGTCACCGGAGTAGGTCCTACTTGATTTGATGCTAAACCGGTTTAAGAAAATGTTCGTCTCATACGCAGTAACTTCCCCTATTGTACAGTAGCAAATATAAAACCCGTCACAAAACCTTCGCCTAACTCTCATAAATGTGATTTAAAAATATGTCAATATTTAATCAACGTGTTTAACGATCTAGCATTCATCTTTGAAACATTATTACAGTATCTTTATCCTCCATTCACAAAGACGTGGACATGATAAGCAAAGTACATGCGTATATTTGATAAACGAACAAAAACATGCAAACAGGTAGCAGGATGAAACAATATGAACAATATCATTCCTAATGCTTAGAACGTATACTTGATCAAAGATAATGACATTCAAGACATGAGTTTTTAAACTATCATGAATTGCTATACACTTTTGCAAAAAAAAATACCCCTTGCAATAGTATTTGGATATATTTACTTCTTATTTATCAATGTAAAGCTATCATTCTGTTACGGCAGGTGTTCAATGTAACTGAGCACAATTTAAGAGTGTAAACGAATTTCGTCACTGCTTTTAGCTACAGCTCCTAAACCATGACAATAAGTGAACCGAGAAAATGGCTCCTTTTCAAAGAATCATTTGAAATGGATAAATTCTGAAACAAAGAATGATTGTTGAGCTTATTTTTTACGAAGTATTAAGTCAATACACAATATTATAGAACATTTATAAATAATATCACTGACTTATAAATAATTGTTTAACCTATAATAGGTTCGTGATAGTGCTATCATACATATATGTACCCATTTCATATGGCAAGAAAAATAACAAACCGTGCGTGATGGCAACGAAATAATAAAAAGAAGCCACTTTTTCATAGGATAAAAGATACACATCGAAAGTTTTTTTTCTCTTTAAATTGGAGTGATCAAATTAAGTTTGTCACGAAGTCAATATGTTTAATGTACCTACTGACAATATAAGATGGTGTTCTCTAACCTATTCGATTAAATGGAAGACACAAATTGAGCCCACCAGGAAATGAAAATTAGTAAGTTATTCTTTTTAAAAGTATTTAATATTTTCGAGCATCTAGGACCACAAGGCTTCAGAAAAGGATAAATAATTCGCAAATCTGACGCAGTTGTATATAAGATCACTGTTTTAGATTGCACACAACGTCACAAGTGAAAACACCGATGTAATACTCGAAATCAGGTAACATCTTGCAATGTTATTTTCTTGAATAATCTACAATATTAAATTAATGAGCATAATATCATGACATGTATATATCCCAACTTTATTTCTCCCCAGCAGATGTTATACGGTGGAAGTCTCCAACTGGTGATTCCTCCAACTTCTGTGATCACCAACTTCTGTAATCTCCAATTGGTGGCTTTTATCAATAGAAATTGACTGTGAAATTCTCCAATTGGAATTTTCCCCAATTGGAGAACCGTTTTTACAAAACCATAATTTTTGATTATTTATTAGATTTTAATTATGTTTATGAATCTAGTACTAGTACTACAGACATACATAGAAATGTAATTTTCTGTTCCAAATTGTAATATTTGATTTTTTTCAAATTGCTGATTTTTTTCCCCGTTTTGGCTCATATGGAAAATTCTCCAATTGGAGTTTGCCATAATCCCGCGGGGGACCTAAAATCCAATTGGTGGCCAACGGGAGAAATCAATTTTGGAATTAAAATTTTCATATTTCTTAAAACTATTTTTTTTAATTTTACTTAAAATATTTCTTATTTAATGGGCAAACTTTCTATGTGTCGCTTTTGAAGTTGATATCTAAGATAATAAAAAAACTATGTTTGCAAGTAAACCGGATTTGCAAACTTATACCGGATGCTGTTATTGATATATGATTACAACGCACAGTTCAATATATGCGTATAAATGTTCTTACATTTATTTGTTTTCTGTTTTCGTTTTATTAGCCTATACCAGTCTCAACCACTGAACAACACCATAAGATCCAAATTTGTGTCGGTAGTAAAATTTTATTCGTTCAATGTCAAACCTTATAAAAACATAAATTTTATGGTACACAATCAATAAAACAGTTGAATATTACGTATAACCAATAATAATATTAATATAAGTTTCCAATTTAATCAATCACATTGTTTGAATTTATATATTACTTCTGTTACAGAGGGTCATTGTTTCATTAATAAGGTTCATTCGTCACTTGCAAAGGATAACCTCTTAACAAGTTCCCATGCTAATTCCCATGCAGTCCAGATATAGTTATCACTATTTAGGTATTATCAGATGGCATTAATCTAAAAAAAACCTTTTAGAATCACACAATTATTTAATAGTAACAACATGCACGAATATTAAAAAAGTAAATAACTGTTTAAAAACGTTTTTTTTTTTTTATAAACTACAGAACATGTATCTAAAAATACAAATTTCACTTACATAAACAAATGAAAACTACACAGACAATCCAAGTGGTCAAGCAATCAAATATAAACACTGTTTACATGTTCTCTAAAAAGCACACTAATATAGAACAGAACAGAACATTTATTTATCGGAAGATCATAGATCCATGTGGCCGAATATCAAACAAAAATGGTGAGAAGTATAAAGCATGTGTACATATAAATACATATATATATATATATATACATATATGCACTTTTGTGCACTTCAAACAACATATAACATACCAAAACTTACAATAATCAAAATTATAACATTACAATGAATGGTATATAGGTGATTATCTATTTTATACGGATATACATATACATAAACATAAACACAAACATATACACGTATCAATATATAACTGTCAATCTCTACATGTGGTAATCTTTGCCTTCATATAATTAGGACATTTGATTGACACGATTGTCTGACTTGTCTAGATCAATGATATTCGTGAATAGATCGAAAAAAATGTTTTTGCTTAAACTTATTCGTGATACCAAATTACCAAAGTATGAGGAAACGTAATCAAGATGGCATTGCGTTAATGTGTTATAAAGAATTTTTAAGAGGTTTGTTTAAAACATAACTTTATAACAAATTGTAAGCGTAATTGTTTCGATTAAAACAGTATAATGCAATAACTTTTAAGAAGATTATTTTCAAACAGATAAGTTGCTTTTTTAATTTTAATTTACAGACAAAACAACTACACAATTTGATATTGAATTATATGTTGATATGATATAACTGAGACTGTTTCATCGGTTTTCTGTTTTAATATTTCAGGTTTATTCTTAGTAAAAAAAATAAGTTGAAAAATGTATAATCCATAATGGAATTCAATCCATAACGGATGAATCCCTAAATATGTTAGTAAAATTATATTGAAATTGTGTGTAATCCATAATGGAATTCAATCCATAACGGATTAATCCCTAAATCTGTTAGTAAAATTATATTGAAATAGTGTGTAATCCATAATGGAATTCAATCCATTACGGATGAATCCCTATATCTGGTAGTAAAACTATATTGAAATAGTGTGTAATCCATAATGGAATTCAATCCATTACGGATGAATCCCTGTATCTGGTAGTAAAACTATATTGAAATAGTGTGTAATCCATAATGGAATTCAATCCATTACGGATGAATCCCTATATCTGGTAGTAAAACTATATTGAAATCGAGTATAATTTGTAAATGTTAATAAATCCATGACGGATAAAACCCTAAATTGGCATTTGCAAACTTTATTACCGTCTACCTGCCAAGGTACATTTGTGTGATGTCCGCCTTTATTTCAATACTACGAATTACTTTATATTATCAATCTATTGCTTTGAAAGGAAAGATCAATGTAAACATGCTTTAACATAATGGAGACCCACAGTAACATGTTCATTTGTTTGCCCTATAAAAACAAATTTACATGTTCATTGGATGACCCTACAAAACATGTGATAAACAATGGCTGACACTACAATACATTACAGATATCTAGTATCATGTTCAATGTGGCTGACCCTAAAACATGTAAGAAACCTATTAACATGTTCATTGACTGACCCTACAAATTATGTGAGAGATATATTAACATGTTCAATGGCTGACCCTACAAAACATGAGGGAAACCTATAAACATGTTCAATCGCTGCCATTACAAAATATGAGAGGAACCGGTTAATATGTACAATGGCTGACTCTACAAAATGCAAGATACATCTATAGACATGTTCAAAGGCTAAACTTACAATATATTAGAGAAACTTATTTACAAGTTTAATGGCTGACCCTACAATACATGAGGGAAAGCTTTTTAACATGTTCAATAGCTGACCCTACAAAACATGATAGAACACCTTTAAACATGTTCAATGGCTGGCCCTACAAAACATGAAAGAAAACCTTTAAACATGTTCAATAGCTGACCTTACATAACATGAGAGAAACTTATTAACAGGTTCAATGGCTGACCCTACAAAACATGAGAGAGACTCATTGACATATGCAATGGCTGTCTTTACAACACATGGGAGACACTTATGAACATATTCAATGACTGATCAAAAAAAATGACAGAGACCAATTAATGTGTTTAATTGCCAACCCTAGAGCACATGAGAGAAACTATATGCATGTCTTTCCATTTTAACAATAACCTTGTTATTGCTGTAATATATGTCCCCATGTATTGAATCTATCAATGGCTTGTTCCTCATTTGTGGTGTTTCCTTAAACAATCATTCATATTCTCAACAGAATATGAAAATGAGGGGGTAAATATGTTTTTATTGCCATATTTAAACTTTTATACCTACATCAACATTTGCACAATTCACATCAAGTTTGCAAACTATATATGTAATATTAACTTCATTCATGAAATAGAATGTGACCCACTTTAAGTACAATGATTAATAAATTCCTCGCGCTTTCATACATGTCGTTCTGAAGTTAGGCAAATTCATTAACATTGACGGCATTGTCTACAAAAAAACACACGAAACCTCACTAATGTTATAAAAGAACAAACATTTTCCAGACAAGATAAGATACAAAGTATAAAGTATTTTCTAGAAAAAAATAAATATTTTGTGTGTTGACAAGTTGTCAATTTATCTGTCTTCAGGGATATTGATCCCAATGTTATATAACTATATCGCCGTTCGATATTTGTAACGTTGCTTTCTTACCCCATATATTAACGTTTACCATATCTAAGCATCAAATAACGTTATCGTTTAACGCAATTATTTAACATGATTCTAGAAATCTTTAGCTATTAAAACAAGTATTGCCTGGACAGAAAGACTAATAATAACAGAAGTCCGATGACAGTCACGGACCTTCAACAGTGAATGTCTCTTCCAGCTTCTCGGTTAAATCTATGTTCGTCTCTGTGATGCCCTTGGCTGCAAGCTCCGCTTTCACCTCCTGTATGTATTCATCATACATCGCATATGTCCAAATCTTCCTAAAACAATAATAAATCCATAGTTACAATGCAATTTACATGTTATGGTATATAACTTGATTGCCATATTAACAGTTAAAAATAAAACAGTTTGACTTTATAAATGGAATTATTTTTGTGATCATTGTACTCCTATTTCAAAAACATTTATAATTAAAATAATATATACAGTTCGTACAAAGTATGGAGTGATTACAGTTATTTACAATTAACACGATTGAGTGTATCTTCTACTCATTTAATTTAATTGTATCTGAGTCATTATAAATAAAAAAAATAGATAATATTATGTTAGCGATAGGATAATACGGTATTAAAACAGGAAATGTTCAAGTTATGAGTAACAGCAAATTAAGACTTTAAAACGTTATGTTTTAAATAGAAGTTATTTCATATAATCAGAAAGGTTATTGAAGGTGTTGCCATATCTGTCATACTGTCATACTCCAACTGATTACAGATACACAGAACAACACTCCCGTCACCCAAATAGTAAAATGCTTCCTTTATTAACAGCTGATATAAATTACACCAAAAACATACATTCCTTGCTTTAGATATAAATACATCTTGTAAATAATCATATAAATGTTGAACACTACCACTGGACGTGCACACGAAAGTGCCGCTAGCCATAAAGGCTTTTTCAGGAGTAGCACCTTTATCAGGCAGCATATTCCTATTCTCACTTCAATCTAAATATGCTTAAGTATTCTTACGTAAACGAAGCACTAATTAGTGATAAGCCATCCAGCCCGACAAGCTCGTATTCATTAACAGTAAACATCAGTCCTCTCCTAAACGCGGCCTTCAACATCCTACAAACCAGCTGACCCTTATTGTCGTCCTTCAACAATCCTGTAAATTCGCTGCCTTTGTACGGTTTCCCCGGGCGTCGATTGTATTTCTACAAGTAGATTAAGGGCATATAAACGCTTGTATAATAAGAGATATTATAAATATAATAATAATGTATACACTATATATTTTATTGTTTAGCCTAAATGTCGTTTGGCCTATTGCAACAGTTTATGAATGCTTAATGTACGATCGTTTTCAAAACAACTACCGACGAAGGTGTTGTCTTGTGTCTTGTGTTGTTTTCTTAACACAAGGCAGGCTTTCGTAACATACATGTATAATGAACTTGATTTGTCTGTGATTATATGAAATTAAAGCAGATCAATTACCTCCAAAACAAAGGTTTTTTTTTGCGGCTCATCTATTTTAAAACTCAAAGTTATATTAAAATAAGAAAATGAATAAGCAGACGGCACATACGGTCACTAACACTTATATAGTCATATTTTATTAAACAGACTGTGACACCATTTCCCATTGATAGCAAGCGCACATTTTGAAAACATTAGAATACATGGCATACAGGTGATGCTTTTTTCTATGAAGTAATTATCACAAGTTCGTATTTGGATCTGCATATTATACATATAAATTCATGGCATACAGATGATGCTTTTTCTACGAAGTATTTATCACAAAATTGCATTTGGATCTGGATATTAAACCTGTTAATTCAGGGCATACAGATGATGCTTTTTTGTTCTATGAAGTAATTTTCACAAGTTCGTATTTGGATCTGGATATTAAACATGTAAATTCATGGCATACTGATGATGCCTTTTTCTATGATGCAATTTTCACAAGTTCGTGTTTGGTTCTGGATATTAAACATGTAAATTCATGGCATACTGGTATTGCACCGTGTTTGGTTTAAATATTGTAATATTGGAAAAAACATACAAAGCATGCAAGGTCATATATCCTTTCGAATACCGCTACCGTACATCGACGCGCTACCGTAGCCGCCTAATGCAGACCAATTTTTCAAGGGTGCTGGTAACCGCTACTGTTTTACTGTAGGAATACTGTAGACGACTGAAACGTACCGAAAATGTAGGTACGTCCAGTTCCACAGCCGCAAAATGCACATTTTCCACAAATTTGTGGTACGTTTTTCATTAAAATAAGAAAGATTGTGAATTTTAAAAACAGCATTAATACGCTATGGTACTTTGTCTTAGAAACAGTTACTACACTACGGAATTTCTTTCAAATATAATAACTAATGGCGTGTTAATGGCTAATGGTGATGTCTAGCAAGGGAGGTTCGTGATCCAGAACTTGTCCGTTCGGTATACATCTTTTCGAGATATCTGGTACAACTGATACGATATAAGTATATGATGTCACAATCATTATCGCAAAAGAGTTTGGTTTTTCGAAACTGAAGCTTCCTTTGATGGAACATTGACATCTTACATTTTGGTCAAGAAATGGATCTGCAGCTACACTAGAATGAATAAGTGTTTCCTATGATGTAAATATAATATCTGTAATGGCCTCAGATGATTCAGTAAAGTAAGTTGGATTATCAATTATTTAAGACACGGAAAACTTCTCACAATTTTTTCGATTCTTTCCTTGATACCCCAGGGTATCATAACCTATATAATACCCTGGGCAAATCAGCTGTAAAATTCTCGAACTTGTAAATAATTAATAGGCGATATCCAGCCGCTTGATTGGTTGCATGAGACACACCTCATGCGGTGCGGTAATGGCCTAGAAGTTACGGCTGTAATCTTGGTTCGTAATAATCTAATGAGATCACGGCTTATAAATCGTTTTAGGCAGGATAATGTTAAATATGACGATATTTATTAAAAAAAGAGATTCCTTCCTTTTTTATCGGCTATTTCAGTGGTCGGAAAAAGCTTATGAATTTTCAAGATTTTCGAAGTTTCCCTAGCCATTTTGCCCACGGTATCATTTAGGTTTGGGTGCCGAGGATGGGTTGCTGTCGTATTTGGTGGTCAACACAATAAACTAGATAGAGTATGTTTGTTATATTTAACTAGTGGGACCCATATACACTCCAACTCAACTCAATTTCCAGGTCGAGCCGTCTTTGTTGAAAAATATTGTTCTTAACACATAAAGTATCTCCGCCGTGATTATCGTCTTTTTGTAAGAATCAAGGAAAATCACAGAAATATCAAGAATATCGAAATCTTTAAGTTCTGAATAGAGTTTTGGAAATACGATCAGGACATTGTTGTGAACAAATTAGATTTTACTAGGTAAGTGAGGCCTTGCAAATTTTGAGGAAGTGGACGATATTGACGTGGTTCTTGATTTTGAGGCAGGATTTGGATGCATGTCACCTGCTATTAAATTCAATATATCCATAACCTATGACATAATTATACATAAACATTATGTACACAAGTAACATGTGAATCTATACTTTTTAAGATGACAATGCTCGATTGATAGTTGCGAGGATTTCAGCTTTAACTCAATATTTGAATCATTTAGTAAGAATACTAAAAGGTACAAAACATAAAATGTAGGGTAATATAAAACAAACAACGTCAGTAAGAACCTTAATGTAATTTAATAAATTTCTGTCATGATGAATTGAGAAGCGATACCATCAGTAGGATTGTCAGCATGATAAGGTTACGCATGGATACAAGAATGAAAGCGTTCATAACGTTGAAGGGCTGTAGTCTCGCCAAGCATAATTTCACTTTCTTTTACAATTCTGTTACAAGCAATAACAATTCAATCCACTTTTTTTAGTGTCCTCAAACTGTAACCGATAAGTTCCTATGATGAATTTGTAATCCAATAAGCTAGTTTCATATCAAAAACTGATATATCTAAATGCACTAGGATGTATCAACATTGCTCTCATCTCGCGTGTTAATTGCTAGGCTAGTGTATAGTTGATTAAATTGAACCTGTTGGACGTTTTGACTATTTGTAGTAGGTAGTGTAAGGCAGTGTCAACATGTGTCAATTGTCTGCGGAATTATCTATAATAAGCTCTTCACCTAGTTTCCTAAAAAGATTAATTCAAGATTCGTTGGCTTTTTTTTAAATTTACATCAACGTTGCAATCTAGGAAAGCATTACAATAAAGTGGTCTTCAATTTGCACTATTTTTAACAGCAAAACACGTTTAATTTCATTTTTTTCATTTATGATTTTACATTTCATGTCAAAAAATAGATTTCACGATACCTGCTTTCGATTTGCGTTACTAAAGCCTAAAAACAACTAAAACGTCTAACTTTAAAGGGTAGGTCGATTGTTAAATATTTTGCAGGAGTCGACCCACATGCGCAATACAGTTGTAACATACATCGAATAAAGAAGCCCCAAAACGATTAACCTCAGAGACCCTCCTTCTAAATAGCAAATCAAATTTAGTTTGACCGTAATCAACCGGTCTATCGTATTAATAACTTAATTTATCAGTAATGTTATATAATCATTCAAATGTTTTGTATTTAAGGGATTCACATCAACCCTTAAATACTACGAATTTAGTTAGGGGACCAACCATGATGAGCATACTTATGCTGAATCCATAGTTAGATAAGTTGAGTTGCGTATATCTTATAAGTTGCTTATATATTATGTTATATATTATGCTGTTTTAAAAGTTCATGTTTTTTTCTTTTTATTGTCAACGGTACTGATACTCGATCAAATCATAATGATTTTTAAAGATACCATAATATATTGGCAGAAATGTAGTATCACGTTGAGGGCATTCTGTCTGTATAAGTTGGATAACTAAATCACAAATATTGCAACAAGTGAATGTAGTTTTGGAGAACGATTAAGTGGTGCAATTTATCTTTGCCTTTTTATTGTTACAATCAACAGTATGGTGTTAGGAATATCAAGAAATTACTTGCGAGAATTCGTCAGCTGCACACTCGACATTGACAAACAGAAATGATTACCGTCTGAATACCATCCGGGAATGTAAATACACACTTAATTGAAAAGACTCGTTCCAGGTTAAGCTTGACCTCCACTGCTCCAGTGGGCTGCGTCCCTTTAACAAACATACTAATTATGATTATTGTTATTTCGATTATTGATAATGGATTTGTTAAATCACACATTTTGTTTGTTTTTCAGCTAGATTTTGCTAACGAAGCTAGCTACACAACCAATTTAAAACAGCCAAAACGATCGATACTATGGATCACTTCGCCGTTGTTAAAGATTTTGGGTTGTAACTCAAGTAAAAACAACTTTTATTAACCGACACTTACTTAAACAATAACAATAATTTACTATCAACTGAAGCACAACTATATATTAAAATAAACATAATACAATTCGTCCCCAAATTATACATCTATTTACGTTTATACTACGTAATTGTTTAAGGGGAACTTACATTTTATGCAATCCTTCAAGTGAGTACACTTTGCCTGGAGTGTTGTACATTCCTTTAAAAATAATAGTTATAACATATAATTGAGAAAGAGGAGATGGTAGGTATACAGAACTTATTTCGAAAAACGACTCACGCTACATATCAAACAGAAGATACATTTTCCATTTCACTGGTTTGTCTTTGTTAAGGCATGAGCCAATCTTTAACAAAAACTGATATTTTTCACACAATGGGTTTTAGTAAAAGACAACCAAGTCATTCTACCATTTTAAAGTGACGAAAGTCGACATTCGTACTTCTTAACTCCTAACGTTGTATCGTGCCTACTAAAATACTAAGAAGATTCGATATGCAATGACTTTTGTAAAATGACCTTTAAATGTGATATTTACCTTTAACAAGCAATACGCTAAAACATTCTGCCAAATAATTAAAACACAACAATAACACTACAGACTTTACATGAATTTTAGACGCCCTCCCGCCCAATATGCCGACTGCTCTTTGATGTACCTACATCCAATAATCATACTTAACAATGCGTATCTGTAAACTTAAATCTTGATTATATATCTATAGTAGTGTAATATAATAACTACCTGTTCTATCAAAATCATATTTTATTATAATATTAATTAAATGCATGATAAAAATGAATAAAAACAAAATAATTTATGTTTTCCATTAACGTTTAACCAGGCTCAGTGTATAAGACAGAGACTTGTTCGGATCTTTTAAACATGTACGATATGTTACGATATTATGCTATACAATTAAAGCTAGGATTGCAGAATGGCTTGGATTCAGTGAAAACTACCAATTTTATGCATCGAAACACACTCATATTTACGTATAGTTTGTTACAGACAAGAATACGAGTATGTAAATATTGTACCGGAATAATTATTTAAAGTAAGTAATTTTGTACCGTGAAAGTCATTGGGTACTTGAAATTATTTATCAGTTTATGAGTTCGATTTACTTTATTTGTTTATTGTTTTAGGTCGATACTGGCTATGGCGAGGCTTCAAGGTGATGTACTATTGTTTTTACTGATACATGTTTGAATATGTGTGAGGTTATTTGCATACAGACTAGTTTCAACCCACAGTACATTTGTGTTTCTGTGAACCCGTGTTTCACATCATTCATTAAAGAAACATGTTGATGCTTGTCTGGTATGTTTGTGTTAGTTATGTATCTCATTCAGATTCATTTGGACCATTACTTCGTTTTGTAAACAAGGTCTTATATTTGATTTTTTTTATAATGGGCCGGTCTCTTTAGTTCCGTTGCGCAAATGTATTTTAGGTCATTTTGTAAGTAATCAACAGGCAACACCCTTTAAAACTATACCAAGATTGTATGGGATCAGAAGGCATCAAAATTAAACATTATCGCCAATATATGAAAGGAATGGCAATTGTATTTCTACATCCGATACTTAAATTGAAGTGTGAACTCCATGTAAATATTTAAGGAACTTAAATAATTATAATGGTCAGATCAAATAGTTGACATCATTTTCTTTATTTAAGTTATTCCTTTTTCAAAAAACATGTATACAGGTATTGTACAACATGGTATACCTTACCTTTTCAGATATCACTATGTCCTGTTTCGCTTTCTGTAAATCTTCGAATCGCTCCCTTGTCTGAAAGCAAAGAGGTCAAAGATCAAGTCAGAACTTGAACAAATGGCAATGCGTATATTGAAAAGCCATATCAATTGACACAATACTAAGTGTTATCCATGTATAACTGAACTATACAATTCATAAACATGTATGTGAAAGGTGTCACTTTTTCTGAATTATCACGGTTTTGTTTTAACTTATTTCAGCTCATAACATAGTTCCTGCCTGATCTGAAAACGTAAAATGATTGGTTATTGTGTTTAATATATTAACTGTAATATCGTATGAAATACAAACTATACACCAAATGGCCTAACCAAACTGAGAGAGATCAGACACAATCTGCATACAATGATGTTGCTAGTTTTCTCTGTGTAATTAAACGCGTTAATGGTATCTTTGTTTCTAACATTGATTCATTCTAGTGGCGTTGCAGATCCATTTTGTGACCAAAATGTAATATATCATTTTCCCGTCTGTGGAGCTTTCAGTTGCCTAAAACCAAAACATTCCCCAAAACATGTTATCGTCATATCT
Source organism: Mya arenaria (assembly GCF_026914265.1). Classification (NCBI taxonomy): domain Eukaryota; kingdom Metazoa; phylum Mollusca; class Bivalvia; order Myida; family Myidae; genus Mya; species Mya arenaria. Next base: position 61,383,740 of record NC_069128.1, read on the forward strand.
GGCTTTTTGACAAGGGCGACCTAAAAAAAACACATCGACGTATGAATGCAAATTATAATTGGAAATCTCTCTGTGATAATAATGTTGAAATTAATCTTCTTGAAAAAACAGATTCATCGAGAAGTGGTATACCGAACAGACAAGTTTTCATTTGAGATGAGGAGATCCCTGGATTGAAAACAACATTCGCTGAGGTAAACGAGCTGATAGCATAGTGGTGCAAGTTAATAACGCTCAGGAATAAGAAAACTAATCTAGTTAAATTAGCAAAACACAAAAACAAGCTGTACGAAGCCCATAAAGAACTCAAAATACTTATTCCAAATGCTGGTGACCCTGTCCTAAGAGCTTCAAGTCTACTTCAACTCAAGCTATACCCCCGTTATGATCCTGTAACTATGTCGTTGTCGATACAAAATCGTTGGTCCTTGTTATAGCATATTCCACATATATACTGAATATTAGCGTATATTATTTTACCACTTACATCCAACGTCATCCGTTCATTTGGCATATGTAATGTTGATCACTAAAAAAACTACGACGTTTTGATGTTATAGAGCTCTATTTGTGACAATAGAAAATAATTTTAGAAATTAACGCAGTTGAGTTGGTTTAAGTGTGTAGTTAAGAACTTCACGCGTGCTTGAACCAGCCCAACTGCGATGCCCGATAATGACATCAGTCACGCAATTTATAACTTTTCTTTACACCAATAGTTTATAACTCATAATACATTTTTTCCAGAAATGTTAGATATGCCTCATCTTTAAAATCGTTCATTTATTCTTTATCACACGTCAGATAAATAGAACGACCCGACGGTAAACGGAAACAGTTTATCATTATACGTCACAATAACACAGGAAAAATCGTAAATACTTGTTACATTTAACAAATCATAAATGAACACTTTTCAGCATGTTGATTAAAGATTTCCTTGGCCTTCTGACAAAAACAATAAACAGATAGACAATTATCAATTTATATTAAAACGCGATGTTTAGCTATCCGAACATATCCGAAGTTGTTGCGTTCATCGGAAAATATATTTGCAATTGGATGGCCATTCATTTAGGAAATGGAAGTTGAGGTGTAAATATAGGCGTGTGGTAAAAATTCTACAATCGACCATTCAGCTAATTGACATTCATACATTGATATCAATGTTACACACCTACACAACATTTATTTTCGCAAGGATTGTTTTTTTTTTTGCTTACTTCTTGCCACTCAGTCTGTTCCAGTTTTAAGAGGTCATCATGTAACACACGAACACGCACCCCCACCCTCCCACACACACACTCACACACACACACACGCATGAACGAACATATAGTATATGAATAGAGAGTCAAGCAGCGTGTGATAGCATTTAATTTAGTAATACATTTTGGAAAATAGCTCATTGAGCAAATCTTTTTGTTTTGTTATCATTTACCCTTAACTTTAAATCAAGATTATTCTTTATCATGACTATATCTGTAACTCGTGCATTTGTTGTCTACCAAATATAATTGTAAACGTTTCAGTGCACGTGCCATCCCTGAAGATACGTTATATAACAATCTTTAACACAATTTTCAAATGTCTTACCTTTTCAGAATGATCAAGTTTCTGTTTTACTTGTTGCAGCTCATTGCAGAGTTTCTCCCTTGTCTGAAAACGTGAACATTATGATGCATACTTATCTGTATGTATGACAATGACTGACAATAAAAACTAGACGACAGCATGTCAGGTAACGGTAAAATCAAAGTTTGCTCTTTATATAAAGAAGGCCAGAAGTGTTTGACAAAGGTAATGCTCAACAATGTTCATTAAGATTAAGTGCAATCACAGCTTTTCATTTTTGACCTTCACCTTACCGTCACATAGTCAAAATGATAAAATTATCTTTCGAAGTCTTGTAAAGCTATACTTAAAGGCAACGATGGAAAGGGGGGACATTCCATGGGGATATTGAAGATGACAGAAAGGAATTTAATTTGACATGCAATATTGCGAATATCAACAGAATTCTGAAGTAAGCACTGTGTTGTTAGTGCTGATTTTTGTGCTGTTGTTTCATGTTTCTTGTTTGTGATTTTTTGTTTTTGGATTCTACGTCTTTGGCGCTTACGTTGTGCCATTACACGGGGAATATTTTATATAAAGAAGGCCAGAAGTGTTTGACAAAGGTAATGCTCAACAATGTTCATTAAGATTAAGTGCAATCACAGCTTTTCATTTTTGACCTTCACCTTACCGTCACATAGTCAAAATGAGAAAATGATCTTTCGAAGTCTTGTAAAGCTATACTTAAAGGCAACGATGGAAAGGGGGGACATTCCATGGGGATATTGAAGATGACAGAAAGGAATTTAATTTGACATGCAATATTGCGAATATCAACAGAATTCTGAAGTAAGCACTGTGTTGTTAGTGCTGATTTTTGTGCTGTTGTTTCATGTTTCTTGTTTGTGATTTTTTGTTTTTGGATTCTACGTCTTTGGCGCTTACATTGTGCCATTACACGGGGAATATGTTTTAATTTGTTTGTATCTGTAGTTTTTCATATGAATATTGTAAGATGTGTAAGGCTATTGTAAGAGATTAAATCATCTTATAGCATATGCTGTATGATTGTTTCCGCCCTCTTTCCATTTTAGATCTTTTTCATGTTTTAATATGCAGATTTGAAATAGAAAATAGGCGGGTTGCTCCGGATATGATTCAAAATGCCTCGTGTTTTCAAAGAGGTCGAATGAATGATGCATATAATTATTCAAGCTATTTACGAACTAGGACGTTTTGAATGATCGCATGACGTAAATACGTTGCAGGCATTTGTTTCACAGGATCGGATATGTCCATACCATGAGCAGGTACTTGATATTGTGACGCCCGAATGTTTGTTTTGACTTCCGCTATGTGAACAGTATCCATTAAATTAGGCGGATGTGCCTGCCTTTTATATTTTGAGATATGTAAAGTGATTCTCGGTGGGAACAATGATACAATCAATCTATAAGCATATTGGTATCATCCAGGTCAAGATGTACGTGCTGATTAGCAAACATAGGGTCGCTGATAATGATATATAGGATCAAGTCATCAGCAAAGCGATTTAAGGGTGTTTTATTTCGTATCAAATATTGAACCAGTAAAGTCATTGCACTGTTTTCTTTCACTGAAAGTATCAATAAGCCATGATAATCACAGGGAACCGAATATGCCACTATCCTGAAGATTGGACAGAACAATACTGTTCTAACATATAAAACTTCATCTAAAGGAAGGCAGAACGAAGGTCGTTAGATATGAGCTTATTGATATTGGAGTCCTTGGGTAAACATGCCGATAACGAAAAATAGCATAATTAATATGTATACATTGAAGTTTACAAACCTGTATACATTTTATTTTTGCCAGGACTGTCGTAAATGTTGTAAAGGTTTCACTTCAAGGGTTATCAGTATGAATGTCGATATGAACGATAAGAAATCTAAGCATGTTTAAATAAGGTCACAACTTTTCTAGATAAACAAACCCTTGTTGTAATTTATAAAATTGTCACACGTTAAAATAAATAAGTGACCAGTACGAATGATGATCCTCGTATATTATATATTTTTAAAATTGACAAAAATGTAGCTTCGAAGGTTTATTACTTTTTCTCATTCAGTTCTTATAGCTTCTTAAATATCATAATATTAATCAACTCACATGTTGTTGTTGTTGTTTTTTTAATTTTGATATACGAATAGCTTCGATTGTGTATTAAGTCCCTTTCCATACTACTCCATTAAATAGCATAATATAACGAACTAATAATTAAACCACATCTCCACAATGACAATGCTAAAAGTAACGGTTCAGTGTCTGCTTACACTTTCATTTTCTTATTTCAGTTTCACTATAATGATATTAAAGTACGCGTATTGATACTAGTCACTAAATGAATCCTGTTTAATTTCAAAGTGTTTTTTTTTGTTTTTTCTTAAATGTTAAACTTATCACATTTATCCACACTAATATGAAAAAAGTAAGGAAAACGTACTAAAAGCATAGGTAACAGGTGTGTGTTATTAACTTATGTCATAATCGATTATCTCACTTATGTATTGTGTCGATTAATTACGATGCTATCGAAGAGGAAAATACGGGAGTTGACTTTATTTGCTATCTATAATTCCTTGTAAATATCAGTATACTGTATTTGTCCAGACCTCACAGGGAAATTGTATCATATGCGAAATGATTAAAATATTTCAATAAAGAATGCTACAATTTGGAGACAAACAGATATATAATACCTATGATAGGACGTGCCAGTAGAAAAAACACACATGTTGAAAGTAAAGTACAACCAGGGATTGTGTTTGGAAATAAAGATCCTGCCTCCACCAATATGCGGTTGAAACTGAGAAATAATCAATGATGGACATGGCATTTTTACATTTAGAATGGAGATGAACAATCAGTAATCAAAAACATTATTTGAATATCTGGATTAAATAAATACTTCTTTTTCTACTTTCTATTTCGGATTTTAGTGTCGCTTTAAACAAGCGTTTAGGAATGTTGAGGTATTCCATATACCATTTGGGATGGATGAAATCATTTCACGTTTTCAAATATAAACAAAAACAATATAATAACTATTTTACAAATAATATTTAGTTCAGAATGAAATACTATAGACAATGGCTTTTTAAAATGACAATATACCATTGTATTGAAGTCCTTGATGGGTACAGTGCATCTTGTCAACACAAGGAAACACTTGCTTTACTCGATATCATGAATTACAAAAACATTTGAAAACCACCATTAAGAACAGGTTTTTTATAAGTACTCTAATGAATCTTATTTTCTTTTGATAACTAAAATAAATGCATTTCAAAATATACACCATTTGAATACGAGTATCATTATTTACATTTCTTTTTAACCCATCAGACATTATGGAACCGCTTCCATTTCTGTAGAAATTTATAAACAAGCGTCTAGGCTATACGGATTAAATTATTAAACGATATCGGTAAAACCCTTCTTCGCATGTAACTACCATACGTATACCATATGTATATAAACAAATGAGTTTTACAAGTTTTCTTAAATGAATTGAATTATGTATTTTTTAACAATTCTAGAATGCAATACTGAACTTTTGGTGTAAATAAACATAATGAGTTGCGTGAATGATGTCATTATCGGGAATATGAACGCATATACTTTAACAAGCCATACTGCGTCCAAACAACAATACTGACATCATTCCTTAATTCATTTCTTCATTGAAAAGCATTTCTGCTCTTACCTTTTCAGATTTCTCCATTCTCTGTTCCGTATTCAGTGACTCTTGTTCAAGGCCTTTCAGTGTCTAAAAGCACACATGCAAAAGATAAAGCTTGCAGTTGCAATATATCATCATAACACATGTAAAATGCCAAACGCAAATGTCATTGTATATATCGCAAAGTCATATCAATTTATACTATTCCCTTGCGCATTTCATTTATCGTAAGAACTACTGTAAGTGTTTTACTTACTTTTTCAGAGTTTTCTAAGTCCCGTTTCGCTTGCATTAACTGTTCTTTCAACTCATTTCTTGCCTGAAAAAGAAGAGGATTGGTTTGAAGTTTGAAATCAGGTCAATAACAACGACGCTTAAATAACATTATTGCAAATTGAAATAATGAAACCAATCGTTACACCACCACATACTTTTGGGTTGTACCAGGACTTTATTAAAGATATGTACGGTAAGATTTTTTAACAAATAGCATTGCGCAAGAGGGAACATACTGTTGACCGAGGAACAGTTCACTTAAGGTATGCATTTGTTAAGCAGCAATGCTGAAACGGCACTATTATGGCTTTCATTAAACACATATTCGCGTTGTTCAGTGTTCTTGCAATGTTGATGCACCCTTTTTTCGGCGTTAAACATACAATTTATGCAATAATTTGTATTCGTATGTTGCGGTTATTTTCTTATCGCGTATTATGTATATGAAGAAAGTTTCAACATTATGGTATGTGCAAGAAGGTAAATGTCCACTTTTATTTTAATGATCGAACTAGTTTTTACCTTTCAGAAATAACACGCGTGGACTTGAAATAACTCCTTAGTTTGCTATTTATCTACAAATATAATTACCGTTTCTGCTTTATTTGTGTCCAGTTTCGCTTGGATTAATTCTTCGAAAAGCTCCTTACGAGTCTGGAAATAAATCATTTTGTGATAACCAATGCAAATGTTTAAATATGATAAAATGTATATGATAGATTTACTAAAAATCAAAAGCATTAACATGCCATCAGGTCCTTCTTCTGGCCAGTAGTTTGTCCTCTTTCTGAAACCACTTTTTTGATTCAGCAGACGCCTAAATGTATTGTTTTATAGAAGGTATTGCTTGCGATTAATCAAGACCAAATGTTGCTGTTTTGTGGTGTGACAATGATGTTTCGCTACAAATTATGAAACACAACAAAATATAACAAAATCCTATCCTATGAAATCAGACACAAACATATATTTGTTTTGGCCTCAAGGAACAATTGCCGAAAGGCCGTCAACTCCATTCAAAGTTTTAAATATTGCACACTTTTGTTCAATTTTGTGATTTCGTTATGTTTCCTATTCCCATATCCTTTGAAAATGTCAGAAAATTAATAGTAATTCCGAAGCAAAATATTAAAAACATACTTCATTTAGTCTGGAAGATTACAAATTAGGCCATCAAACGATCAGTTTGTATTGAAAAAAAGCAAAAATCAAGCATGATTATACTGCAGCTATATTGTTTTCCGTTATTTTTTTCACACGTTTTACCTTTAATCGATACAGAAATTGTATTGGGTAAAGAGTATACACATAAACAAAATAGCAAATGGCTGCATTAAATGACAAGCTTAATTGTTAATCGGATACTGGAATTTGATTCTTACAAATAAAAGTGTAGTTTTATTCGGGTTAATGGTACATGTACATCTGTTTGTTGTATATGATTGTATAAACGGTTAAAGCCTTTATTCTTTTATTGATACATTACTTATATAATTCTACTTAATAGATATTCCTACATGCGATATTATTGAGAACGGACCAGTACAATGATGCATTTGCTTACCAGCATTGAATGTTTAACCTAAAACCTGTCGTCATTGTCGGATGCATTTGGATACATAAAACAGATAAAAACATACTTTTTCATTTTCGACAGTTGCATTCCCGATTGATAACGTGGTTACTTCGTCGCTTCCATCAACTTCCTCCTGAAGTTCGCAAACATCAGTCAAGTCTTCAATCAAGCACTTTAAGGCAGCCGTATTTTCCTTTAAACAAACATTTTTAAAGGTATTCTTATATTCAGCCTCTTTCATCTGCCTTTTGACCTCTGAAATTCCCTTGTCGAAATTCCGGCTCATAAGGTAAAGGCGACCCGTCAACGAGTTGTTCACAAACTCATTGAGTTGACTTTCCTCTTTGATAGCCCAAGACACTTTATCTTCACAAACGGATGAAATGAATGAAAAGGCGGCTATGTTTTCGTCGTGATATTTTTGGGCTTCCTCTTTGAAACTACTGATCGAATGTTCCACTTTCCGTTTCAGTCTATTTTCCAAATCATCCAATTCTTTTTTGCATTTAACTGCATGGGTATTACTTCTTTCTTTGTGTCTATCAATTTCTTCTTTTATGCGCTTACTGTCATCCTTAATTGCATTTAAAGCTGCGGACATAGCATTAAATTGGTCGTAATCAACATGCCCTGCCTCTTCACACAAATCAACAACTTCATGACAACATGATATATGATCCGAACGAAAACATCGACCACAGATCATTAATTCATGAATTTGACAAAATAATAACGCCCTTTCATTCGGATGGTGTTTACATTTCTCCTCTGTGATATCATATATAATACTCCTTGAATTGTATCCATCTTTTCCGTACATCTTCAGAATGTGGTTTTGGAATGCCCTTCCTTTCTTGTGAATTACGCAACACGATTCACAAATGTTTCCACATATATTGCAGCATCCAACTGCCTCTTCCTCACAACACATTTCACACTGAACATGGATGTTTGCCATTTTAAATGTTATGTTTATAATCCGAACCCAAAGTGAATATTTCGATTCACTATCATGAAATAAAAAAGTACAAAATTCAAAAGAAATCTGTACTAAAATGTACTCATTGAACACCGGGGACAATCAACGAGAATTGTATTGATAAGCAATTAACTTCCTTGTTTAAATAAGATCTTTTTATAAGTAGAATTATACATTACCCTTACATGTTATTCATCATCAAAATCACATTTACCAATATAATAAGCACAATCAAAAAGAATCCTTATTTCAATTCACAGAATCAAAACTCGACAGTAATTGCTTTTTTAAAGCACACGAAATGTTTTCAATGTAAACAACTGACGGACGTTGCTAAGGGAGCAGTCAACAGTTTTGATAAGAGACGAAATAAAGTGTACACTTCGCATGCGAAGCGGTTCATATCAGATATTTAACTGTGTCTAAAAAATGGCCACGTATAATTCATGTTTCTTGCTACCTCTAAACGCGTGTTTACAGTTAACAGAATAACATAAAACATTGCAACTGTGAACTGTTCCTCGAACGACGAATGTGATATTCGATTTGTGTGATTCATATTAATTTGATTTTTTACAGCGCAAAATTGACAAAATAGTTACTACACATGGTGTATCTTTGTATATGCTATAAAATGTCTTATGTATTTTAGTAGTTACTTATCGATTTATGCGTTTATTCATTTATATCATGATAATTTCATGTACGTTCGTTGCTTATTGTACATGCACCAGTGAACATCACGTTTAACCTTTTTCGCCTGCATGTTTACCCGTATTCTATATCGTAGTGCCTTTCTTATTTTGTTATAAAACCATGGGGAATCTTGTATTTGAATCTTTACAAATGTGGTAGGAATAGATATTTGACAAAAATGACCTGAATGGATTCGTTAACTGATCTCTGTAAAAATATGTATATCATTATTAGAGCATGTGTTTCAATTAAAATCTGCAACGAGCCGTTTTAGTTTATAGAAGTTACCTTGGGAGAATTTTCAGATTTTACGTTTGTAAGAACAACTAGTGGAATTGTTGAATTTTACAACACAGTAGATCTAACAATGGAAACGAATTTGCTGGTCTTGAACGGTCAACCAACACCACTTCAATAACGGACTCAGGAGAGGAGACAAAACATATGTTAATGAGAGACTGAGAAGATTCAGTACAACGAGTTGAATCAGTTAGCAGTAACGAATAAATTGTAATATTGATTCGATCATGTGATACGCTAGCGGTTTGTTAATGTTCATATTGATGTCACCAATAACCGCGATTTCCTCATTGCCTGTTTCGAATGCAAGTGAAAATGAATTGTTTGTGCACTCAAGGACATGAAAGTCATGATTGCTGATTGAGATTTGCCTTCTTTTTATACTCAGTTTCAACTGAAGACGTTCAACATCATAAGGTTCAAGGTCGCCTCGTTCCGAGACAAACAGGTTTGATTTAGCATAAACAAATACGCCCCATGCAGATCAACAGACCTATTTCTTCTATACGGGATATGGAATGAGTAGAAGTTAAAGGCTGCTGAATCGACATCATTGTGATTTGTTACAGGCTAGAATATCAAAATTATGAAGGTCAGCATACAAAATATAAAAAAATCTAAGAAACTCTGAACATTGTTATGGACTATTTTCAAGTGAGTACCAACGACTTCGGATGCAACGGAAGAGGTGGATGATGAGAAAGAGGATACTGTCCCTGGATCCCCGTGAATATCACGAAGATTTTGGACAACCAACAGATAAATTGGAAGAAATCAAAGGCTTTCAATCCTTTTTGCACATTACTGGAAATAACAGAACAAAACAACTCTCATCCAATACGTGTCTATAGCAATATTCATTCACCTACGTTACACCAGGATGAAATATTTGTAACTGATTTTAGTAATAGTACATTGTTTCTAGCAATATCGTCCATTTTATAGATTAAGTGCTGATATTCAAATTCTTTGCATACCAATAAGTTTATTCATTATAAATGTATTTGTTTTACCAGAACCACTATTTCCAATAGTATCAAGCAAAACTTTAGCATAAATTCATAAATTTGTCGAAAGTATTATGCTTTGGTTAGTGTCATCATTCGGATTTTCGATTATATTAATTTTCTTAATATAATTCATTAAACAACCCTATTTGTAAACTTTGAACCACATGTTTGAATCAATATTAAATGATAAAGCGTTAAAGC